>NW_026592890.1:6353018-6353459 GCF_907164565.1 Psammomys obesus
ATATATATATATATATATATATATATATATATATATATATATATATATATATATATATGGTACATTGCATTAAATGAATTTAGCTTGGAGTTCAGGCTTCAGTAGAAAAAGAATGTTTACATTTAAATTAGCAAAAGAATGCTTTCTTGGTTTCTAAAGTTTTCTACTTGGAGAGTGCTAAAATACTTTTCCTTTCTTTGAGGCAACTGCACAGAGGCTGTACAAAATTTTTCTTGGTCTCAGACTCAAACTTACCATTGTCTCTGTATTACTCTACCATTCCCCTCACTCTTTCTTTGCATGCCCATGTGGGCGTGTGTGTGTGTGTGTGTGTGTGTGTGTGTGTGTGTGTTGGGGGGATTTACATAGGATGCAAATGGGTTTTTAAAAGCTTTCATTTTTAATTCTGTGCCTGCATTTGTGTCTCTGTGTGGTGTGTGC
>NW_026592890.1:6353469-6363819 GCF_907164565.1 Psammomys obesus
TCATTTTTAATTCTGTGCCTGCATTTGTGTCTCTGTGTGGTGTGTGCTCATGGGTACAGTTTACAGTGGAGGCCAGAAGAGGGTTAGATCACCTACAGCTGGGGTTAGAAGTGTTTGGGAGCCTGGGACTCACCTGATGTGAGTCTCAGGAATTGAACCCAAGTCATCTGAGCCATTTCTCCAGTCCCTATTTGACATGTGTGTGTTTGTGTGCATATGTGTGCATACATACATAGTCACAGAGCATATTTTCAGCTGCCAGAGGCCTTTAAAATAGTATAATTATCAAAAGAAAAAGATCATTCTTGGCCATGATATTATCCAAAATAATTTTGTTATCCTAACATGTAGACCACATAAGTAGTTTTTTCTTTAAGTTCATTCACAGTGCGTTACAGGTTTTTCCATCTTACCTCTTGCATAGAAACGAGGGAAGTCAAGGAAAGGGCCATGTCTCACTAATTCCACGTTGCCATGGAACTCGTCTATCACATCTCATATTCCTTAAGAAATGCGGCAAGGTCAGTAATACGTAGCATGTGGAGCAAATTTAAACCGATTTTTTTCTACATGACCGTGACTTCTAGGACACTACCCCATTTATATGCTGCGTGTTGTCTTATTAAGCTTTTTAATATCAACCGTTTATGCTTTTTTAGTTTAAGTTTTTATTGCATTTATTTAGTGTGTGTGCACGTGTGTGTGAGTGCATGCTAGTGTGTGTGGAAGTGAGAGAATGGCTTGAAGGAGTCAGTTCTCTCGTCCCATGTGGGCTCTGGGGATGGAATTCGTACTGAGCCATCTCGGTGGCCTTATTTTTGTGTTTGAGACAGGTCTTGTGTATCCTTCACAGACCTTAAACTCTCTATGTAGCAGAGGATGGCCTTGAACTTCCGATCTTCCTGTCTCCACCCTATAAGTGCTGGAATGCAGGTACTCCACTCCACTGTTTATGGTGCGCTAAGGACTGAACCCAGGGCTTCATTCATGCTAGGCACACACTCTACCAACTGAGCTGTATTATTGCTGTCTCCAAGGATGTCACTCTGTAGCCCAGGCTGGCCTTGCACTTGTGGCACTCTTTTGTCTTGCAGAGCCTCCCCAGTGCTGGGATTATAGGTGTGTGTCACTGTGCTAGCCATCCTCCCGTCTTATTAAGGCAGATATCCATATTTAGATTTCTGCTTTAAGAGACGTAAGGGCTTGCCAGCTTAATTTTCTCTCTCATCTTCTGAACGTATGTGTACCATTTAGGGTTTTTTTTTTTTTTTTTTTTGAGACAGGGTTTCGCTGTATAGCCATGGCTGTCCTGGACTCACTTTGTAGGCTGGCCTTGAACTCACAGAGATCCACCTGTCTCTGCCTCCCTGAGTGCCAGGATTACAGGCATGCACCACCATACCTGGCTCACAAAAACTTTCTATTGCTACATTAGTTGATGTTCATTTTTGTCACTTGCTGTGTCAGGATCACAGTCAGAGCATCAGAAGAAGCTGGCCTTCATGTGAATGCTCAGTTTATGATAATTGCTTTGATATATCATCTGAAGCTCATTTGAATACATGCATTTTTAAAATTTTTATTTTTATGGGTCTGAGTGTTTTCCTGTAAGTATGTAGGTGCAGCTCAAGCATGCCTGGTGCCCATGGAGTCCAGAGGAAGGTGTCATGTCCCCTATAACTGGAGTTGTTAGCTACCGTGTGAGTGTGAGGAATCAAATATGCAAGAGCAGCAAGTGTTCTTAACTGCTGAGCCATCTCTCCACTTAAGAAACAAAAATCCAGCCATAGTAACACATGTAGTAGGGAGACAGAAGGAGAATCAAGAGTTCAAGCATCCTCAGCTGTTCAGTGGGTCTGGGGCCAGTCTTTAAAAAAAAAGGAAGACAGACAGACACAGATTAAAAATCAAGATGGGGGTAAGGGTGTGTGGCTCAGTGTGGAGTGAGTACTTGGTGTGAAGAGTCCAGAAGGGCCTTGTCCAATCCCTAATTCCTGATCCCCAGATGAAAAGTGAGTACATATCTAAAACAGTGACAATACTTTAAAATTTTTCAGTTAAAATTTCATCTGACTCCCTAGAACTGGAGTTATAGGTGGTTTTGAGTTCCCATGTGGGTGCTGACAATCAGATCCAGGTCTTCTGGAACAGCAGCCAGCGCTCTTAACTGCTGAGCCACCTCTGCAATCCCATGCTCCATACTGTAAGTAGCTTAATGGATATACACAGTTGCTTTATTTAAACAATCAAAGACTGTCGAGGCAAGACCAATGTAACCACATTCCCAAGATTGAACTTTATCATCTCACACCCGTGCCAAGAAATTACCTGGTCTATGCTTTAACACTTACAGATAAACTCCCTCCTCTGAAGCCAGCTTGATCTCGTCTTTCTTACATGAATTATTTGGCGAGAATTTAGACTATTTAGTTCCAAATTATTCTAGATTTTATATGATCGGTATGAAGGTTTGAATATGAAGGGTGCTCCCATAAGCTCAAATGTAAATCCTGCCTCTCCGCTTAGTGGTTTTATTTTTGGGAGGTTCTGGAAACTTAGGACATGGACTCTTATTTGAACCCTAGGCAAATGAGCCGAAATAGATCTTCCTTCTTTTAAAATTCTTCTTTCCACTCATCCAGTGGTTTTATTCATCTGTCCATCCATCCATCCATGCATCACACATCCTATTGCTTCCTGCTGTCAAGGGAGGCACTAGGACTGGTGACACAACGGTGAACTTGAACTTGCTTCCTTTTCTCCTCAGGTTAAACACTTGTCTAACGCTGGTTACACCTTTACGGTTAGTATTTATATTTAGTGATATTGGCTGAAGTTTTCCAAGGCTTAACAGAGTAACATTGACTTTGTCCTCCTTTTGCCCTCCTGTGCTGGCGTCTCTTGTTGATTGGCAGCTCTCCATCAGAGGAGACATGGGAGCTCAGCCCTTTTCTCTCTGTCTTGTTCCCTGGCTTCACGTTCTTGGCAGCTACCTGGCAGACAGAAGAGACAGTGAAGAAAGCACTCCTCCTTCTTAGCTACTTTATTGGAAGCCGGACTCAGCTTCTGGTTTGTTCCCTGGACAAGCATCAGTTTGCCTGGCCCTGCTGAAGAAGAGGGCTCTCGTCTGAAAGGATATTGTAGACAGTCTACAGTTTTGCTATAGAATACTAAATTCATGGTTATTTTGTAGCTGTTTTAGTAGACTCACGCCATTGCTGGGCTTGCTTACTTCTGGAGTCTAGAACATGAACAGCACTTTAATAGGTCCTTCAGACATTCTCTTCCTCTGTCAGTTTCTGTTACTGTTTTGTTTTGAGGCAGGTTCCTACGCCATTGCTGATGATGGCTTGAAGTTCGCTATGCAGCCCAGGTGCTTTGACCTTGTGGCAGTCTTTCTGCAGACTCCTCCAAAGTACTGTAAAGGCTTGAGCCCTCGCATGTGGCCCTCTGTCTAGTTTTATTCATGTGTAAGTTACTTATTAAATGATTAACAAATCATTCTCTTTGGAGCAATATATAATTATGCAGATAATAATTGATATTTCAGTCTATTGGGAAGCATCACTTTTCAAGTCTTTAGTTTGCAGTTTTGAAAAGATCTAAGAATTTTTTTTCTGGTTAAAATGAAAACAGCTAGCATTTAGATTAAAACTAACAATTTTATTAAAAAAAAGATAATGGTTTAAGCACCTATTTTAATTAGAAAGATGACTTTACTAAGTATTTGTAGATTCTAGTACATTACTGCATCTTACCTGTTTTGTTTTGAGACAGGGTTTCTCTGTGTAGCTCTGGCTGTCCTCGACTTCCTTTGTAGACCAGGCTGGCCTCGAACTCACAATCCGACTGCCTGGCCTCCCTGAGTGCTGGCATCTACAGTATGCACCCCCCCCCCATGCCCAGCTATTATCTGCTTTTTTGGGGGGTTGGTTGTTTGGTTGGTAGGTTGGTAGGTTGGTTTTGTTTTGAGACTGGGTTTCATGTAGCCCAGGCTGGCCTCAGTCACAGTATGAGACAAAGGGTGGCCTTCAACTCCTTATCTTCCTGCCTCTACCTCCCAAGTGCTTGGGTTACAGGCCTGTGTCTTGTACTACTCCGAAGAATCTAATGATTTCTACTAACTTCACATATGACTCCTATATTCTGTTTTCTTGTTTGTCTCTTTTTAAAGTCTTTTTGTGGTGCTTCAGGGTAAATGGTGACACAGGCCTGGAATCCACAGGCCTGGAATCACAATCAGGTGGATGTAAGATCACTGAGGTCCTCAGACCCAAATACGTATTGGAACAGCTGAGAAGATTTTGTAATTAAGAGGGAGGCAGACTTAACATTGCTGAAGCATTCCATTTCAAGGTTGCCAACTTGAGTGGAAGGAACACACACAGCACGGCTGTTTCTGAGAGCTGCTGTCACTTCTGTGCCATCGCCCTGTGTTTTGCTTCCTCTTCCTCTCCTGGTCACAAGATGGCAGCAGCCGCCACAGATAATGGACTGTCTGCAGGGGCAGTTAGCCATTCTCAAGTTGGAGTTATACTTCTTCTTTTATAGGCTCAAAAATTAAGGACCCAGAGTAGCATTGTATTTCTCTACATCAAGCTTACCTGTTTCCTGGGGGGGGGGAGGTGCTGTATTGGGGGGAGATTTTTAATTAAATCTTATTAAGAAACAGACAACGACCTATGAGATGTCTTACTTGGATAAAGGTGCTTTCAGCTAAGCCTGACAGCCAGTCCTGCAAACTGCCCTCTGACCTCTACACATGCACTCTCTCTCACACACACACGCTCTAAATAAGTAAATAAATGTAAAAATTTAAAGGAGAAAGAGGTTATTGGTACAAATAACATATTCTCAGAAAGTTTATGACAGACACCTCCAAAATAGGGTAAGCTTCCAAATATTGGTCCCGTTAGGGACTGTTAACTGGCTATTGTAATTCTCTTTCCAGACAGGGCCTCACTGTGTGTCTCTGGCTGATCTTGATTTCACTGTGTAGACCAGGCTGGCCTCAAACTCAAAGAGATCCACCTGTCTCTGCTGAGACAGCAAGCGCTGAGATTAAAGCTATGAGCCATCCTACCTGCTTAATCGGCTACTATGTAACTGGCTATAAAGTGTATCTTGGACTTAGTCAAAGGAGTAAAATGATGAGTGGGGCTGGAGGGACAGAAATAGAAAAGATGGGTAAGGGTAGAAATTAAACTTTAAAATGCTTCCCCCCCCCCCATTATAAACTGAAGTAAACTTGATGTGGGGAGGTGCGATACAGTTGAGAGCCCTTGCAAGCTTTTTTTTGGTACTTTCTATTTGGTACTTAGTGGTTTTATTTGGCTGGAGCGTAAAGTTGCATAGTCATGCTTTATACTACCTTGTAGTTAGCCTTGTTCCTCAGTTTCATATGGCTTAATAAAAACGGAACCAAAATTGCCTATGGGAGGTTGTTATAAATATTGTAAACCATGGAGAAGTCATAAGTCAGAAAATTAAATCTACTTTTCTTTATTCGTGGACTTCAATAAAAAAGGCATACCCCCCAACTACCACTGACAACAAAAGTCAGAACTGGTCATAATGACACAGGCTTGTGAATCTCAGCATCCCAACTCTCAAGAGGCTGAGCCAAAAGGAAGTGCCACAAGTTCAAGCCCAGTTTGAACTACATAGGGAGACCATATCGTTTTTTTAATTTTTTTTATTAATTACACTTTATTCACTTTGTATCCCCCCCCGGAGCTTCCACCCTCCTCCCCTCCCAATCCCTCCCTCCCTTCGCCTTTGAAAAGACCACTGTCTTTTTTTTAAAAACTGTGTAGCCCAGGCTGACCTCGAACTCGTGATCCTCCTGCCTCTGCCTCCTTCAGCAAATACTACCAGTGTGCGCCATTACAACCAGAGGAGACCATATCTTAAAGAAAAGAAAAAAAAAAAACCCTCCCCAAAACATGCAGCATAAAAATGGAGAGTTCAAAGATTCAGACACCAATGCCCTCTTCCCATTCACAGACTAAACCATGTAGGCTGGAGAGAAGTAGCTATGTGCCCACATTACCTAAGCACCAAGGCAAGTATGAAGTACAACCCAGACCTTTTGATCTTGTCCTTTTATTTAAAAAAAAGCTCTAATATATATATATACTCTATATATGCTCATATATATATATGAGTTTTGCCTGAATGTCTATGTACCATGTGCATGCCTGGTGCCTGGGAAAGTCAGAAAAAGCCATTGGATCCCCTGGAACTGGAGTTATAGATGTTTGTGAGATGCCCTGTGGGTGCTGGGAAGGTGCATAGGACCCTTGCAAGAACATTTGCTCTTAACTGCTGAGCCATCTCTCTAGCCCCATATGGTCTTCTGAAATTGAGTTTTTACTTTGGGTGTGGGGCTGAGGAGTGGACTCAGCTAATGACATGCTGGTTGTGGTTTGAAGGAGAAGCTCCGGTGTTTGAACACTTGGTCATCAGTCGATGGCTCTGTCTGGGTAAGTTTAGAAGGTGTGGCCTCACTGGAAGAAGTGTGGCACTGGGGCAGGCTTTGAGGTTTCAGAAGGCAAGAGCCATTCCCAGTTCATTCTCTCTACTTCATGCTCTGGTTCAAGATGTGAGCTCTCAGCTGTTCCTGCTGCCATGATTCCCTGCTGTGACAGACCCTTTGAAACCATAAGTCCATATAAAACCTTCCTTCTGGAAGTTGCCTTAGTCATGGTGTTTTACCACAGCAATAAAAAGCGATTAATACAATGCTCCACCACTGAGCTCTGCCCCCAGTTTCTGTTACAGCTTCAGGAGTTTTGAATCATTCTTCCACATGGTGGCTAAAACAAAATGAAACATAATAGAACAAATGGATTATATAAGTTGGTGAGACAATGGGGTTAATATGTTTGCTTTCTGATTTTGCTGCCAACTCTGTGGTAGCTGATTCCTAGATGGCAGCTGCATCTTGAAGCTTGGGTCAAAATTGTTCCAGCATATAACCCCTTAGAGCCTCACTCTAACCTAATGCATGAGCCCCAGGGCTCATCTCCCTCTGTTCTCTCAATAACTTCGGAATCTTCCCAAGCCCTCAGCCACTGGTCTTGACAGCCTTATGCAAGGAAGGACCGAGGGGTTATTGGTCTTATTACTCCTACAGGAATGTGAGTCTCTTTTATAAATAACTTTTCCTTTCTGGAGATTTCTGCTAATCAACGACCTGGTATACTTGTCATCCTAGCATTCAGGAAGATAATGCAGGAAGATCACGAGTTCCAAGCAAGCCTACGACACACAGTAAGACCCTGTCAGAAAACAGCAGCAAGAGGAGAGGCACTGTCAACATATTTCCAGAAACAGATAAAAGCCTTTGGGTTAAGCAAGGCCATGCGTATGCCCTTTAGACCAACGAACTGTGATGAAGGAGAAGGGTGCTCCAACGCAGGCCCATTGCGGCACGCTGCCCACGTCATCTCTGCTTTCAGATTATACGTAGGAGGCAAATACAGAAGTTCGTTCTAACTTTGTAAAGCCATTTTCTCCTGTTTTCCATTTTCCCCTCTCATAGGGAGCCAAGCAGTCGTGTTGGTCCTGGGCATTGGGTCCTCTGCTCTGCATTGGGTGACTCTGCTCTGGGAGGCACTGAAAAGAATGCGGAAGAGGAAGCATTTGGCTGACTGGAGCTTCAGGCTCTAAGGCAGAGAGGCACGAACAAGAACTGAAGCTGTGCTGAGGGCCCAGCCCAGTTCATCAGAGAGATACAGCAGATCCAAGACGACAATCAAGGCTGGCCATCCACTTCTTCCAGGGTCACTGTCAGGGGTGCTTTCCTTATATGGACCAGGCCCCATCCTGCAAATCCCCACACAGCTTTTGTTTTGGACCGAGCCTGGTCCAGAGCAGGAGCTCAGTAAATGACGACATGGCAAACCTCTCCCACCATGATTAATTTCAGACACCGCTAGCTGAGCTTAAGTTCCTTTGGGGTTAAACATTCTTATCCTCAGCAGCTATGTGTGAAACTATTTGACGTCACGAGACATTACAGTGACTAGAATCCTTACCCACCACGCTCATCCTCACAATCTGTCCTGTACTTACCACAGTTCCTCTATACGTGACTGGTAGCGCTCCACACTGGTAGGAGTCCGTGCCCCTGGGCACGGCTCAGAGCAGCCCAGGGGATTCGGGCATTTGATTCTTTGTAATGCATGCTGTGTTTCCAATAATGGAGCCTAAGCTGGCACAAAGATTTTTGGCTCTCAGAACACATCGAAAGACTAAAGGCTTCCATCTTATTCTCCAAAAGCTCTGGCTCCTTTGCCATCACCCTATGTCCAGGATCCATGTGCCTGTGCCGAATATCTTGGTGGCTGAAGGGCTGAACCAGCAAATTCTTGGGGCTTTAGATGTTGTTGCAGCCAGGAGGGAGGGGAGACACCCACAGGGATACTGGGTAGTGGGGTGACAGAAAAGCGACTCAGTGACAGGATCTCTTGGGTATCTTAGTAACAGGGTGTCAGAAGGTGGATGGAGAGGTAGGGAGATCAACCATCCACCTAGGGATAACTGCAGAGCCCTTGTGCCTGCTGGACCAGTTTTAGGGCAGGGCAGCATAGTGGTGCTCCACCGTCCTGTTGTTCCCATCCTCCATCACAGACGTTCAGTCACACACTGGAGAATATATGGTATTTACGTCACAGTTGTGTCATCGTACTATTAACCAGACTGGCTAGCAGGTCAACTCTGACCTCACTGTGTGACCCCAGCATAGAAGAGTGTAATGTTCAAAGAAACGTCTCACATTCCTCACAGCTTAATACCCTAACCAGAGTAGTAAGAAGTTTTTCTCAAACTTGAAAGGGAAAGCAGGTTACTAGAGCCAGTAACACTGGACAAGAGAGAGATGTTCCCTGAAGTGACTGTCTTCAGCAGTTATTGTATATTGGTTTAATTTCTCCAACTGTGTTATAAAATTCTAATATTGAAAAAGTATTTTAAACACAACAAAATGAAATTGACTGGGCCAGCAGGATTTCAGAGGCTAGTAGAAGGGCCCCCTTTGCCAAATCTCCCTTCTAATGACTCCCAGTTGCTCCAGATTTCTAAATAAGAGGCAACTCTCTTCATTCCATAATTAGAAAGGTTTTACAAGTATAAAATGCAGATTCACAACCAACTTAACAGATAACTGTGAGTCCCCAAGTGAGACCCAAGCTGGAGGTCTTAAGCAAGCCAGCTTCCTTCTGAAAATGTCATGAAAGTGAGCGGAGCTTTAACAGGGAAGGGATGCAGTGAGGCATAGAAGGCAGTTGCGAAGCAGAGAACAGAAAGAATAGAAAACTAAATATATAGTGCTAGCAGAAGAGTGTTTGTTTACAACAGGAAAAAATATCCGTGTTGTTCAGGCTCTCGGTGTGTTCCATGCCGGCCTGGTCTACAGAGACCAGGCTGTATAGTGAGACCCTGTCTCAAAAACAAACATAAACAGAAACACTTATTAGCACTTGCGAAATCTCAAGCATGGAGTTTTAGAACCTGATGGACTTACTTAGAATTAGCGAAAGGATAATTTAAAAATAAGAACGGGCTATGCATGGTGGCTTGAAGAGGCTGAGGCAGGAGAACTGAGTTTGAGGACAGCCTACACTACAAAAAGAAGACCCTGTCTGTAACAAACGAACACAAAGTCGTAAGATGCTTTTAAACGTTTGCAGAGACGCAGAAATAGAAAACAGCACCTAAAGCTTGTAAAGACCGTTCTGGTGTTCTTAGCCTTGCCTCAAGGAAAGATGCTGATCTTGTCTATTTTTTAATTTTAAACCATGCGTTGTCTACACTCAGCAACGCTTTCTTTGTAACGGTGGAAAACGGAGGGGTGGCTGAAGTTTCCGTCCTCAGCACATGAATTTAACAGAGGAGTGGGTGGGCGGGTAAAGGCTGTGCCCGTGTGGCTTAAAAATGGCACCACGGATTCTGTCCTCCCTTAACGCAACTGGAGGGAGGACTGACAGCAGCAGCAGCACCGAAGCCACTTGAATGACTGTTTCCAGGGGAGCTACGCTGGCTCACGGCACAAGCCGCCCTGTGCTCCCTGGCGGCTCCGGGTGGGAGAGGCGTGATGCCCACTTCCGGCCCCCGCTGGCAGCCCCCGACCGTTCCGCGTGTGAGGACGCGGGAGGAGGTGAGCTTCTGGGAGAGTCCGGGCGCCGCGGTGCAGGGGCGGGGGCGGCCGCCGCCGCCGCCGGGCGGGAGAGGCTGGAGCCCCGGGAGCGGAGCGGCGGCGCGTGGGAGGCCCGAGTCCGCACCCTGCGCGCGCGCTCGGGGCAGCGCCACCCGCGGCGGGTCACGTGGCGCCGTCACGTGGGCCCC
>NW_026592890.1:6364219-6404045 GCF_907164565.1 Psammomys obesus
CGGCCGGCGCGGGGGCGGCCGGCGCGGGGCTCCTCCGCGGACCCCCAGCTCGGGCGGCCCGCGCCTTGCTCGCTCGCTCGCTCGCTCCCTCGTTCGCCTTTTGTTCCGGCGTGCGAGGAAATGGGCCGGCCGGGGAGCTCGGGCGTGTGTGTGTAAAGCAGAAGGCGTTTGGCTTGGAGCCATTTTTCTTCTTCTTCTTAATTGTGGAGACAGACAAATCCCTGCCAACGGTTTTCCCGGGGAGACGGGCTGTGGTGGCCCGGCCTCCCCGCCGTCCGTCGCGGCTCTGTCGGCCTCGGGGTCCCGAGGAGGCTCTCCCTGCCCCTCCTTCGCCTTCCTGCCCTCCCCACCTTCAGCTGAGCCCCGCCGGGCGGGCGGCGGTGAGCGGGGTGTCTGCAAAGCGGCCGGGTCACCTGTCGTGGCAGCTGCATGGAAATCCCGGCGCTTCTGCTGTCTGGAGCCTGTGCGGTTCCCTCTGGCAAACCACGGAGATTCCGCTCCCAGCACCAACCCTTCCTCTCTGCTCCTGCGCCCTCCTAACCCAGCTTGATGCTGATGCGAAGTTTCACGGTTTGGGGGCAGTTAGCAAGGGGTGTCCGCTTCTTTCGGTGGAGGCACCGCTTGATGGGAAGGTGAGGGTCATCGAGCTTTGTGGCTTGAATTGAAGGCGGAGGGGTTGACAATCGGTGAGGTTGCTGTCGTTTAGGGACCTATTCCATCTGTCTGCCAATCTGCCTAGGTAACCCCACTCTCTTTCTGGGGATAATCGGTTCCGTTAGGTAGGGAACTCTGTTTTCAGGGTTTCATTACGTGGGGACTCTCCTCTTCAAAGTGTTCTGTTCATGTTGTTGCTTTGTAATTTTATTATTGAGACAGGGTCTGCTTAGCTCTGGCTGGCCAGAAACTCGCTAGGTGGACCAGCTGACCTGGTACTGACGGAGATGGTCTGTCTCTGCCTCCAGAGCTGAGAATAAGGGCTTGCGCCTCCACCGCACCAGGCCCACCTTTTTAGTTTACAGTGGTCGAGCAACTTAAGGGTATTTTCTTAAGTCCATGTAGCAGGTTTTAGGAGGGGCAGTAAAAGACAGTTTCGAGATTCTCTTAGTTTGACCAGTTTTTCTGTATCTGGAGTCTCCACTCCTTGGTGGGAGTTCAGTTCTTGCAGAAAGCCCAGGGGGATGGTGCTGTGTTCTCGGAGAGTTCCAGTTTGAGATTGATGGGAAGTGGCTGGCTCTTTGCACATAGCCAAACTGCAATCCGGGAAACCCACCGGAAGACTCCTAATCTTCAGGTGGGCAACTGGGAGCTGATGGGAAGTAACGTAGCGATAGCCACATTCCGAAGAGAGAGTCACGTTCGTCTTTTCTTGTGATACTGTTGGAGAAATGATTGTCTGAGCACTTTATGAATAGCCAAATCTAGTATTTACTTCCTCAGCTAAAGAAGAGCAATTCGTGGGAAAGAATTGCTAGACAGTGAAATTTTCTTTAAAACATGGAAGAGCTCTGTTTTAGTAAGGGCTGTGAAAGTAGCCATGTTGTCAGGTGATGGGGAGGTGTTGCCCCACCCAGACTCGGAATCCAAGTATACTGTACTGAGCTATAGGAAGTCACACAAGGAAAAACGTTTTGAACACTGTGGAGATTTCAGGTCTGGAGGCTGAGTAGAAAGCCAGCCTTACCCATGTTCTGAGGAATAACAGTGTATTTACTACACATATTTTAAGTAACTTAGAAATGATGAATGTGGATCATACCGAACTTTACGGTTTTCACATGGAGACCTAAGAGTTGGGCTTGGTTAGTCATTCCCCCCCCCCACACACACTAAAACTGCAAATGGAATTTTAATCTTCAAAGGATGGGTGAACCATGAAACCAGCTAATTTATTTTATGAGTTTATCCTTCCTTGCCCTCCTTTTATACCTCTGCTCTTTTTCATTCTAGTTTTATTTTATGTGTTTGTGCTTGAGTGCATGAGGCCAGAAGAGGGTGGTGGATCCCCTGGAACTGGAGTTACAGGTGGTGGCGAGCCAGCTGATGTGGATGCTGGGAGCCACATCCAGGCCTCTGCGAGAGCAGCAGGTGCTCTTAATATGCTCACTCTTCAAAGCCTCTTGAAGAGAGTTTTTAAAAAGTTATCATTTTATGAAGAGTTTTGAATTGAAGCATCACTGTTGATTCTGAGGGGTGGAGACAACAGCCTTTCTTCAAGCCAGATTTCAGCTCTCTCTCTGGATAGTTTATGGAACCAAATGTGAACAGTTTTTTCCCCCCTTCTAAGTTTGCTTCAGGTTAGATTTAGGAAGTGAGTATGGTTAAGGTAGGTGGCAGCCAGTGGCTTCTTGCCTTAGACCACATTCATAGCATCCATTTTTCTCCTATTTTCTGTGGAGGGAAAAGGTGAAGATAGTGGGAGTGGCCCAGTTGTGCATGTGTTGGTAAAGTACAGTTAAAATTGAGTAAAACCTCAGAATGGAATGCTGTGATACAGTTGCTGCATTCCTTCCTGCACAGCATCTGTGACGTCTCATTATCTCAGACCATTTGCCCACACTGAGGCTGTTGAAACTGCATGGAATCTGAGATTACAATGTCAGATTTCTTTTCTTTTCTTTTTTTTTTTTTTTTTGGCTTGGGCAATGCTTATTTAGTTTAAACTTTAACATAATTAAAATATTTTATGCTAAAGTATACAAATAAAAGCTGGGATACCCTTTTACTAAACAGTTAAGTGGCATTAAGTACTTTCATTGTTAAAAGACAGTTACCACTAAGGTTTCCAGACTGGAGCCCCTTAATCAAGAACTTTGTTTTTCCTTTAACCTAGCTTCTGGAACACCCCTTTGCCTCTGTGACACTAACAGTTTTAGGTACTGAATACAATTAAAACTACCCAGTGATTTTTTTTTTTTTCTTTTCTGACTGGCTTATTTCACTTAGTGTGATGTCCTCAGGGCTTATTCATGGGTTAGAAGGTCAGAATTTCCCCTATTTTGAATGTCTTTATAACTGAGACTGACATAAATGAACAAATACTTGGATAAGCTAGAAAAATAGAGTAATACATATGAAGTATCTCATTATGTGTTGAGCTGTAAAAACAGCTAAACTGAACACTTTTAGAAAAAGGAGCTAAGAACATGGGAATATTTTTATATTATTATCATTGTGGGCTGTGTTTGTTTGTTTTTGTTTTTGAGACACGGTTTCTCTTTGTAGCCTAGGCTGTTCTGGATTCACTTTGTAGACCAGACTGGCCGAGAATTTACAGAGATCTGCTTGCCTCTGCCTCCCAGAGTGCAGGGATTAGAGCTATGCACCACCACGCCCGGCTGAATATCTTTCCTTAAATGTTAACTATATTATTGTTGTTGTTTGTGGTGGTACTGGATATTGACCCTAGGACCTTTAGCATGCTGTAAGTTATTTCTTATGGAACATTTTAACCATTAAAAAAGGTAGACACGTATATTCTGAGGTGTTTTATTTGTCCCGCAGCTTATTTTATCTGTTATCTTCAGTCTTATTTTAGGGTTATTTCTTCTTTCCTGTCATTGGATTGTTTAAAAGCAAATCCAACTGCCTTGTAGTTTTGTCTGTGTCTCAGTCCTGCTCTAAATAGGTTCCTCACAATGCATATGATTATTAAAAAGTAATTTCTGAGTTATTAAAATGGCTCAGTGGGTAAAGGTTCTTGCTGCTAAACTTGATGACCTGAGTTTGATCTCCGAATCCATGTGGTAGGAGAGAATTGACTCCTACAAGATGTCCTCTGACTACACATGTGCTCCGCTGCCCCGCCGCCCCAGCCCCATTTCTCACTAGGAGCATAACACTACGAGCATTTGCCTAGAGTATGAGAAGCCCTGGGTTTGCTCTGTGATGCTTCAGAAAGAATATACACATATGTACACTTAATTTATTAAATATACCCATTTATTACTCCCTGATTGTCATATGTATGTGTCATGACCTATGTGGTCTAAAGACAGGAACAGATTAATTAGGGAATCATCTACATGTGGTTGTTTTAATGAAAACCCAAATAAGGTCCATACATTGCAGTTGAATAATTTGTTTAGCATCTTCCCCCTCCCCCCCCCCCCCTCCCCCCCCCCCCCCCCCCCCCCATCTTTTTTTTCCCCCCCCCCCCCCCCCCCCCCCCCCCCCCCCCGTTTGCTGTCCCCTCTTCTTGTCTCCTTTGGCTGTCCCAAAATGTTATATAGACCAGAACGTTACGTGGACCAGGCTGGTCTTGGACTTGAAATCGAGCACCCCCACCCCCTTGGTAGTACTGGAATTACAGGTGTGCACCCACTTCCGTGTCTGGCTTCAAGTCTTTCATCCATAGGTTCTCCATCTGTCTTCTCTTTGTAACTGGTATTGAAGAAATTGAACTGTACTGATTATGCTTCCATAGTGTTAAATACATCAGTTTATTTCTTGTGTTTCCTGTGCATTGGTAGTGACTGCCTGAGACTCCGTGAGAAGAGACTCCACGAGAAAAATCAGATCCAAACCCCCATGGATACTGAGGACAGTTGCGTTTTAGTATGGTCGCCTGACTTTAGGACTAAGGTGCCATTTTCAGCTGTTAAGTTGGCAATTTAGACCCTAATTAATGAGAGTGAATTTGGTAAAACTTAAAATCAGTTATAGTATGGTATTAACATAACTTTGATTCCTTCTTTTAGTAATTGATATTTGGATATCTGCTAGTGTGGAGTGTGAACGAGAATGGTAGTAATTCCCAGGCTAGTACGCATGAAGGTCAATGTATATATTCTCAGGTGCAGAAGAGGTAGAAATTAATGTTTTCAATTTGAAGAGCAATTGTTAGCTATCTAATAAAAATGTGCATAGTATTTGGCCTAGAATATCTATGGTTAATAGGAATTTATCCTAAGAAATAATAGGAGAAGTTGGCATATACACACAAACACACATATAGAGAATGAGAATAAAGAGAGTAGGTGAATAGTTTTGCTGTCAGTTGACATTCCACAGATGTGGTACAGGATTGAGAAGTCACAAGGAGAGATGGGAGTCATTTAACTAAAGAAAGGAGAAGACAAGGAAACAGACACCTATTGCCTGTTTAGTTAAAAGTAAATGTGTTCCTCAGAAATGCTGAATGGATTACCGTTTATCTATCAATGACTATGAACAGATGAACTTGGAATTTCTTTTTCTTTTAATTATCACTTCCTTTAATGTATTAGGACTTGATCAGTGTGCCAGTTCGGTTTCTTCTCTTGCCTTCATAGAAGACTATTATCAACATTAAAATTTGATTATTAAGGCCTTTTAAAAATTATGTTGTTTTCCTCCTTAAATATGGTTGAGAACCATATACATATACATACATACATACATATATATATATATATATATATATATATATTCTGATGTCAGTAAATGAGTAGCAGTTTTTGTCAATATACCATGTGTATTAAGAGTAAAATTAAAACACAGTTGGGTGTGGTGGCTTATGCCTTTAACTGCAGCACTTGGCAGAGGCAGGCAGGTCTCTGTAAGTTCAAAGGCAACCTACTGTACATATGGAAGTTCTAGCCCAGCCAGGCCTATGTAGGGTGAACCTGTCTCAAAAACAAAACAAAACAAAACAATAACAAAAAAAAAAAACAAAAAAAAAAAAAACCCAGAACATATCATCTTTCCAGAAGGCCTTTGAGGATCATAGTGTAATATTATAGATTATGGTTTTGTAGGTATCTGGAAGTTAGATAATAAACCTTTATTTGACCAATACAATTAGAGCCAATATGGGTAAGATAACACGTACTACCATGTAAGAGATTTCTCACTTCAAAACTAGATATTCAGTTCATACTGTAATAGATATAAAAGAATTTATAAACATTTTATGTGAGGTATTATTTTGTTATAATTATTCCTACTATTTCTTTTGTAATTTTAATGTTTGAACGCCCTTTTGAATGGGCATATTAGATATTGAGTTCTGTAATATATCTATTAATGTCTGGTTAACAGTGAGAATATGGCCTTTTCAAAGAATAATTAAAACATCTCACACTTGTGTTTTAGTTGGTCTGGCTACTTACTGATTACACTGCTTTCTAAAGCCAGCTTTGTTCAGAGACAGATGTGGTAGTGTGTGCTTACCATCTTACCAATTGGCAAAAGGATTGTGAGTTCAAAGCCAACCTGGGCTCCATAGCAAGGCCCTGTCTTAACAAATAAGCACATGAAAACAATGAAAAACGTTCCTGCTCCTTCCACACCCCCAAAACCCTTCTGTTTCTCAGTGTTTTTAGAGTCTACTCAAAAGCTATAGACAGATGTCACTCTACTGTTTTTCCATTAAAAAGGGAAAGATTAGCTTAAACTGTTTTGAGGTACTTGCTCCTGGTTAGTATGTGTATGTGACTTTTCAAACTCTATTTGGGGAGTTCTAGAGCTTGTATAGAATCCCTTCCAGTACTATGACCTTCTGTGCTGTTTCTGGTCCTCAGGAACAGATTTGCCTCGCTTGGGCACAGCACTGTTTCTGGCAGCTGTGGTAAGGTAGCAGTCCTCAGGTGAGCAGCAGGCTGAGCTGTTGTTAGTCCTGGGACAGTTTAAACTGAAATGAACAGTAGGCGAGCGGTGTTAGCCATGCACAGGGTGTTTGCAGGAACACCTTCCTTTCTTAGTTACAGACAACCACCTACTAGTGACAGGTGGGCGGGGCTTGGAAGTTAGCATGACAAGTTCGGCTTGTGGTCCTGACCAGTAGAGCTGATTGTTAGGTTGCTGGAGCTACTGCTAATTGTTAATTACACTTTGGTATTTGTCAAATTAGAGAAACAGGGACTTTAAAAAGCTGTCTTGGGTTTAATCCTTCTGGGAGAAGGTTTAAGGAGATTGGCTCACAGGGAGAACCAGTTAGATGATTGTAGTTAGTAGTCAGGTCACTTTTTCCAACCTCACCAGACAATTTGAACCTTTCTCAGTCCTGTTATTTTCTCTCATGAAGTGAGGAACCCAGTCTGATGTTTTATGTATAGGAAATTAATGAAATTGTATAATTTTTGAATGCCTTGAATAAAACATAACTCCTAATAAACACTTGAAGGCTCTGAGTTTGCTTACCTTATATACCACTAGTAATAATTTTAATCCTGTAACAGAAATGAGAATGAAGATCACCTAATACTGTTTTGTCTCTTCACTCTCTGTAGATTCCAAGGGGCTTGTGGATAAATAGTGTGGGATCAGAGTGCCGCCCAGAATCCGTCCATGACAGCTTCTTAGAATACTAATCCCCCACCTCCCTGGAGTCATAGCTTCTTACTTTGTTTTGTTCTTCATTCCCTCCAGCTCTGGACTCTCTGTGTGATCGCTGGTCTCCATTATCAGCAAAGTGCTGATGTGCAAAGTATACAGATTATCACCATAATTTAGTTTTACCTCATTACGTCACTCTTTCATTTTGACTGATGACTCAGGTTTTTCTGGATTTTGAACAAGCTGATTTGCTATATGGAATATATACCTTCAAAGTTTTTTGAGATAAAGTTCTCTTTTTTTAAATTTTATTTCCTTAATGTATATGTGTACTCTATCTGCATGTACACCTGCATGCCAGAAGAGGGCATTGAGTCACAGTATAGATGGTTATAAGCTACCATGTGGTTGCTGGGAATTGAACTCAGGACCTCTGGAAGAGTAGCCAGTGCTCTTACTGTTGAGCCATCTCTCTCTAGCCCCAGAGACAAAGTTCTTTATGTAGACCTGGCTGTTTTGGAACTCAAGTGATCCTCCTGCATCTGCCTCTGGAGTGCTGGGATTATACCCAGCTTATTTTTAAAGTTTTGATCAATTAAAATGCTTTGAAAGTTTTGTGAGACAATAGAAAGTACTGCTATGAATGAGATTTGTGTTTATTGTGCATTTTTGTTTAAGAAAAAGGAGTGAGAAATATTAAGTATTGTAGATCTCTCTTAGGCTGAAAATATTTTCCTTCACGGAGGTGGAGATGGAATCAGCAGTGGTCATATGTGCTTTGAAATCAACCCTGTAAAAATTTAATTCACTAAGTTTGTTGTAAGATAGAGGGGTGGCAGGTTGATCACTTGATTCAGAAATGGTGGGACTGTCAGTCTTTGTTCTGTGAGCTAGGCTATCAGTTTGTCTCTTGGGCTTTCTGTGTTTCGAAGTAACTGTAATCTTGGCTCGCTGAGATCATATTGATACAACTTATTGGTTGTTCTTCACCCATATTCAGATTGTGAACATTGTCCTTGTGACACAGGAAGATGGCATATGCTTGGCTTTGGGGAACTGGTCTGTTTCTGTTGTATGAACAAAGACAGACCAACTTGGGGAAGTGTGAGAGCACTGTCAGTTTCTGGAGGTCTACCTAAGCAGATCTTGTCAGTTAGCAAGCCTTTTACTAGACTGTTAATGTCAGCAAAATTGGTTTGAGTTGAGCCGCCTTTAAGCAGGGAAGTGGACCCTGCGGTGAGGTGTCTGAGGAAGTGTGTTGTGGAGTCTGGACTCATTCACAAGTTAGAGATGAATGAGCTCCAAGAAACTTAGGATTTGGTCCAGTTCTTTTCTCTAGTTTGTATCTACTTGATCTTACCTACTTTTACCATAAAATTTAGAGTTGTCTTACGACATAGGTTGTCTAGCATTATTGGAAGAAAACCTACCAAGATGTAAACCGTCTAATATGGAAATATTAGTTCAGAGCTTTTATGGCCACACTCTATTCTCTGTTTAAAAAAAAAAAAAAAAAAAAAAAAAAAAGAAGTAACTTGTTTCTTGGTCTCTATGTTACTTTGTGTGTGGAAATTAACTCTATGCTCACCATTTCTTGATTTTAGTATGCTGATGTGACTGATGTTCTTAATGCCATTCTTACATTGACAAAGTAAACTGTATTTGGGAACACTTGAAGTACATCCTCTATTTTAATTGTTTGTTCTCGGTTTAAATTGTTTAAATCAGTCACACTTTACTGAGCATGATGGTGCACATCTTTAATGCCAGCACTTGGATCTCTGTGAGTTCAAAGCCAGCCTGGTCTTGAGAGGGAGTTCTAAGCCAGCCAGGATCTACATAGACAGTGCCTTTAAAAAAAAAAATATCAAAATAAAAACAAATAAACACAGAATTACCAATCAGAATATTGTTAAAACAGATCAGCTTTAACTTATTTATTTTACATGTATGGATGTTTTGCCTGTATGAATGTCTGTGTATACATGTGCCTGGTGCCCACAGATCCCAGAAGACGGTATTGTATCACTGGCGACTGGAGTTCTAGACAACTGTGACCCATCATGTGGACACTCAGAGTTTAACCTGGGTTCTGTGGAAGAGCAGCTAGTGTTCTTAACTGCTGAGCCATCTCTCCAGTTCAGGGATAGACCAGCTTTAACTTGAATTACTAAATGTGATAAGAAACTAAATGTGAGAAGATGTTTTTCTTTGAGTATATGAATATCTAGCTACTGCAGAAAATATAGCTGTAGTGTGAGATGGTGTCTCCCTCACGGTCCTTCCCTGCTTTCTTTTTGTTCAGGCTAATGGCTGGTGTATTTGTGACATCCCAGGCTTGGGCGCTCCTTAGGCTCCCCTTAGGATTTCTATGTCTGTTTTGACTTGGCTGCTATTGCAGGCACCAAGTAGTTGAGTTTGATGCAGTCATTGATTTGGAGAGAAACGTTTTATGTTCAAGGAGACTGCAGAGCCAACTGTGGTAGTGCATGCCTTTCTTTATCCCAGCACTTGGGAGGCAGAGGCAGGAAGGAAGATCTCTGAGTTCAAGGCCAGTTCAGTCTACAGATGGAGTTCCAAGACAGCCATAACCACGCAGAGAAAAATCCCTGCGTCAAAAAACCAAAACTAATCAACTGGTTAGTGATGGTTAGACAAACAAGAGGTGGCTGTGCTGGTTAGTTTTATGTCAGCTTGACATGAGCTAGAGTTATCTGATAGTAGGGAACCTCAATTGAGACATTGTCTCCATAAAATATCCACAGTGTTCTCAACCTCTGGGTTGAGACTGCGTGGGGGGGTCAAACAGCTCTTCCACAGGGATCATGTAAGATCAGAAAGCACAGATGTTTACATTGTGATTCATAACTGTAGTAAAAGTGCACATAGGAAGTAGCAGCAAAACCAACTATATGCTTGGGGGTCACCACACTGTGTAGAACTGTGTTAAAGGGTACAGCGTTAGGAAGGTTGAGCACCACTGCCATGAGACCAGCCTGCAGGTAAGCCTGTAGGGAATTTTCTTAATTAATGGTCGATGTGGGAGGGCCCAGCCCATGGTGGTTCTGTCAGAAAGCAGGCTGAGCAAGCATGTAAAGAGCACCCTTCCATGGCTTCTGCATCAGCTCCTGCCTGCGAGTTCCCTCCTGGTTTGAGTTCCTTAATTGTCTTCCCTCGGTGGACTGGGATTTAGTATCTATAAGCCAAGAAACCTTCCTCCCCAAGAAACCTTTGTCATGGTGTAAACCTGAGCCAGTAGCCTTTGGCTGAGGAAGCTTCAGTGAAGCCCTGCTTTAGAGGAGCCCCTGGCTGTGGTGGGACGGAGGGTGTTGGTGAGTGTGCGATGTGTGAGAGTAGCCATAGAGCAAGCACTTCGGCAAGTAGCTTTTTTTTTCTTGTAACTTGGAATTTACTGTGTACTGTATTTTCTTATATGTATATAAGTATTTTCAGTTTGTTTGCTTTTCAGCTTTATGGAGGCAGACTTGTCTCTTTCCCATAGTTTCTACTGTATACATGTTTGTTTCTTTCCTTCTTTCTGTCTTTTTATTTTTATTTAATTAATTTATTTAAAGACGAGAGTCTCACTATGTAACCTTGGCTGTCTTTGCACTGACTCAGTATTTAGAACTTGATGGCTTCAAACTCACAGATAATCTGCGTGCCTCCGCCACTACCTCTGCCCCAGCCCCCCTGCCCCAGCCCCTGCCCCTGCCCTGGATTAAAGGCTTCTGCTATCATGCCTGGCACTACTCAATGGTTTCTTGGAAAGCGTCCATTCTTTGAGTGCCAGAGGAAATGCCAAGGCCTTGGAGAGAAGGGTCTTTTTTCATGCTGGACCTCGTATACCATGTCTAAAGATTTTGGTTTTTATTTCAAGAACAGGGCTTCTGGAGGATTTAAATACAAGTATATGGCATGAACACTGCTCCCTCCAAAGAAAACCTTGGATCAGTAGTTGATTTGCTAAGCAGGCACGAAAACAATAAGTGACTAAAGCCCTCTTGATTGGCAGGTGTATCCAGAGAGTGTTAAGAGTATCTTGGAATCCTGTGAAGGGAACATCCATCCTTTCTTCATCTCTCTCTTCCTGAGATCCCTGAGAGAGATCCTTCCTTAGAAAGAATTTGTGAGTAGTCTGTCATTTTCTTGGTCTTGGAGCTAAGAAGCCCATGTTAATGTTATAAAAACAGGATTCACATTTTTAATGTATATAAAATTCTAAGGGTGGCTGCCACTACAGCTCATTGATAGAACACGTACTTCCTTTCCCATGCATGATACCATAGGTTCAATTCCCAGTACTGCCAAAAAAGAGAAAAAGTAGGATGTGTTAATGTATCTCAAGTTGAACTTTTCTCATCTTCCCAAGTTTCCTGCAGGTCTAATGTACTATTATCTGCTCTGATTTGTATACATATGAATATGTTAGCAAAACTGGCTTCCATCCCAGTGCAATCAGGCAGAGATCCTATCTGAGCCCTGCAGTGGAACTGCCATGTTTCTGTAATTAGAACAGGGTGTGATGTGGTCCTTCCTAATTTTGAACTGTCAAGTTGTAAGGAGATACCTCTCGTGAATGCTTAAGGGATGCTGATCAGTTGGCATCTAGGTAGGATGTTAGTTGTGTGTGGGATCTTCTGCCTAAAGATGGGAGGGATTGGTGTTTCAGGTGGTGGCAGGTGCGCTTCCTGCCAAGTTGGCATAATGGAAACAGGGTTCTTCTGAGTTGCCATCTGTTTGTGGATGATAGGAAACCAACAGTGATTTCTGAGGAGTAAGGAACTGTTCCGTTTATGTTGAAGTATTTAGGAATCAGTAATGTGCAGACCATGCTGATCGTTGCTACTGCTGGGGCTAGTATTGGCTGTGTTGAATGAGTTTTGTTAGTACTAAATTTAGAAGATGCCTGCTCAGTTCAGGCCTCTTCCCCACTACCCTGAAGAGACACTTCTTTTCTGCCTACTCAGAGTAACCACTTGGCCTGCTCCCAGTACTACGTTGAGTTGGGTGGGCCAAGGGCATATTATTTACTTGCCTGCTCTTCACCGTCCTAGTGTGTGTCTCCAGCGCATTCGGTGGGCTTTTTATTTATTCATTTTTGCTTGTTTGGGGACCACCATAGGTTTCTGTCTTTCACGCTTCCAAAACAATGAAAAAAAAATTCTCTGTAGCCCCTTGTGAGTCAGGGAAATCTCAATAACAAGAAAGAGTTGTAATTGGACCAAAATGACAAAAGTAGTTTATTGATGGTTCTGCTTCTCTGCAGAATCTAGACTAGGGACTAGTGCAGAGCCTGGGAGGCTGTATGGCAGATTCTAGAACCTTCCCCATCCCTTGCTTAGGTTCCTTCCCTCGGTGCTTTCATCACCAGCTAGTATTTTCTATTCTTTGATCAAGGAGATAGGACCTGTCAGCCCTGCCCTTTTCATACTAAGGGCCAGGTGTCTAGAGGGGGACTTACCTTCCGTGTCATAGGTTGGCATAAGGATTTTCATTTTCAGATGGTGAATTTTATTATATATTTTTTGGAAAGGTTCTACATTTTATTACTAGATAAACTCCATCCCCAATTTAGACAAGATCAAGTCTCAGGTTAAAAATGTAAAACTGCCTGGTAGGATTGATCGATAGCCATGTCTCAGTATAAACCTTCAGTTTTGCCATTGTGGGAATCCTTACAGACCCAGCTTTGTTCTTCCTCAGTGTCTTCTCTTGTATACCTGATTTTGTTACCAGTTTTTGTCCGAGTCCATTGAGGAGTAGGACAATTTTGCTTTTGTTTCTTGGCCAGGAGTCGCTTGATTTGGAAAGTCTTGTGAGAAGACATTGCGAGAAGCTGAGTTTAGGTGTAAGGGTGCACGATGGCGGAGGAAAGGAGAAGAGGAAGCCCAGATGGTGAATTTTACATAACTGTAATAGGCTCAAACACATCTTTATTAATCAAAATGGAAATTTATAATCAACATTGTTCTGCAAGTGAGAAATACTTTTGCTTCTTACTGTAGTATAACAACCTGTGCTTTAGGATTCTGACGGCCTCTTGGAAGGCACTTGCTGATTGTGGTTGTGTTTCCTCTGCAAAATGTTGAGGTACTAGCAGATGTTTGGGTAGTCAGTTGTAGAGAGGTCAGGTGAATGTAATGCATGAGATACAATTTTTGTAGCCTGATTGTTCAACTGTTGAAGTGTTGATTGTCTGATGTGTGGTGTTGGGCACAGTCATGGAGAACATTTAGGCTCTTTCTGTTGTCCAGTGCTGGCTGCAGGTGTAGCAGTTTTGGGTACAGTCTACGAGTTTTCTGAGCATATTTCTCAGAATGACTGTACTGGGATTCAGAAAGTTGTGGTGGGATCATCCTCCATGCAGGCTAGCATGCAGCAGCTATGACATGATTATTATTATTTTGGGGTTGCAAGGTTGGCATTGGGAAGTACGTCAAAGCTGCTTCTTAGGTGAGCAGCTGACATGGTCAGTGTCAGCTGTTGTATCCGGTCTACTTTGTTGTGTGACAGAATCTGGCTGAGAAGTGCTACGTTTCATAGCATAAGCAAGGGCAGCAGTTCAAAATGATTTTTTTGTTCAGTTCATGAGGCACCCATTTTGGAGGTGTTTTCACCTTTTCAATTTGCTTCCAGTGCTTGATGAGTTCTTTGGCAACCTTTTACTAGAGAATCAAGTCAATGATGGGTCTTTTTGTATTTTCCAGATAGGATTTCTCTGTGTAGCCCTGGCTATCCTGAAATCACTCTGTTGACCAGGCTGGCCTTGAACTCAGAGATCCTCCTACCTCTGCTTCCCCAAGTGCTGGGATTAAAGGCGAGCACCACCCCTACCCCCTTACCCCCATCTGATGATAGGTCTTTTTGAGGCAAGGTAGCTTCTGTTGCGCAGTTCTGGAACTCAGCAGGTATAACAGGCTGGCCTTAAGCTAGAGAGTTGTACCTGCCTCAGCTTCCTGACTCCCCAGATTGAAGGAGTGTGCCATGACGCCTGGCCTTTGCAAAACTTTGGAATGCCGCCGCACTGTGTTCCCTTAGCAGTTCATGCTCCATGTGCATTGTTGATGTCCAGAATGGTTTCTACTACTCTAAGACTCATTTTGAACTTGATAAGAAAATTGCTTCGGGGCCAACAAAACCACTTCAGTGTGGGTAAAGGCACTTGCTGCCGAGTGGATAACCGGAATTTTATCTCTGGAACCAACAGGTGGAAGAATAGAACCAACTCTTTCAAGTTATCCTCTGACCTCCATGTTTGTGTGTGTGTGTCCCCTACTCCCCATTAAATAAAGTGCCACCACCACTGACCACACAATGGAGCAAGTTGAAGAAATGAACAAATGAACCTGCCTGGAATTACTTTTTATAAGATCAAATTTTTGTTAATTAAATAAAATTACTTGAACATCTGTCCCAGTGGTCAAATGCTTCAAATTACAGTGTTGTGTTGGGCTCATACGTAGTCAAGTTGTGTGCTCAGTTGACTGGGAAAGATCTTTTCCAGTTTCTTTTTCTTGCAGGTATCCAACTAATTTCTTGTTTATTAATATGATACTGTGACTTTCAGTTTTATGCAAATATACATGCACAAAATTCTTCATTTGAATATGTCTGAGAGAAAATATGTTTAACTGTCCTAATAAATTGGAACCCATTTTTATAGCATTTTTTTGAGCTCAGTGGAATTGTGCCAGAATTCAGTTATTAGCTTAACTTGATGTAGGAGATGTATTTCTTCAAAAATCAAATGTAAAAAAAAATATTTCAAATTATATTTTAAATGTACAGGAAGAGCTTGCTATCAGAAGAAATGCCTTTTAAGTCTTGTTCTAAAATGTGCTAATTTAGGCTAACAATCTGCCTCATTGGTGAAAGCACCAGCTCTTCAAAGCCATTTGACGACACTTTGATCTCTGGAATCCACGTCGAGTGGCCAGATGTGGCGGTGCACATCTTTTAGTCCTAGCACTCCTCACTCAGCTTGCGGACCAGCTACCCCGGGGAAGCAGTGGGAACAGCAAAAGAGGCCTTGTCTCGACAAGGTGGAAGCAGAGTCAGAACCCAGAGGTTGTACCCTTACCTTCTTTTGCCATAGTGTATGTGAGCCTGGACTCAGCCCCTCCATAATAATGAAAACGTTAAATAAAATTGTGCTGATTAACTGTGAATTTGAATTTTCTTATATCGTATTCATTCACGTTAGGCATTACCAGTGCACTATCCTTCCTTGTTGTCTTGTATCTCATTGGAGTCACTTATTCATTGGTTAGTCCTATACTCCAGTGATATTTTTGTTTTGTTCTGTTTTGCTTTTTGTTCTTTGAGACAGGATCTTCCTATTTTTCTAGGTGTTCTGAAGCTTGCTAGCTACATAGCCCAGGCTGGCCTCCAATTCACAGATTCTGCCTCTGTCACCCATACACTGGGATTAAGGGTGTGAGCTATCATACCTGGCATCCACTGACTTCTAAGGCTATGGGAAATGGCTGTTCATCTTTTGGTCCATTGTTACACACATAGTTAACCTGTGGGAATTTGAGAACTCTGTCAGTTGGATTCAAAAGTTAGCTTGAACATTCTGTGTGCATTCTGAACCCATATGCAGTAATCAAAGAGAATGAAAGGTATCATTTAGTCATTATAAAATTGGTTTTTCTTCCTGTTCTGGGATCAAATTTGGGGTCTCACACATGTAGGTAAATGGTGTACCAGGCACTTGGGTGGCAGAGACAGGTGGATCTCTGTGAGTTCCAGGCCAGTCTGGTCTATAAAGAGTCCAGGACAGCCAAGGCTACACAGAGAAACCCTGTCTCAGAAAAGAAAAGAAAAGAAAAGGTGTGGTGAGTATTTAAGTTTTCCGTAGAAGGATGGTAGTTGATACTGCAGTTCATTGTCCTAGGTGGAATGAGAACAGGGTCTTCTCTAGGCTCTGGCAGATGGTAACATTTGGTCAGTGGGTATGTGCTGAGAAAAGTAGAGGGAAAGGAGAGTTCATCATCACAGAGGCTGGGGAAAGTATTTCTAGATCAGTGCTCTCTAATAGGTGGGTAGTGATAGGAATCATCTGTTTCTATATCTGTGCCGCCCAGAAAGGCCTGACACATTCAGCAATTAAGTAGTTCTAAGGAGGCTAGTACACCTGAGAAGTGGTATTGTCGAAATGAGACAGTTAACTGATGGCATGTTTTACAAAACCTCCAGGGAATTAATTCCTTTAATGTATGTGTGTCAGTGACAATGCATTCAGTTGTATTTAACAGAAAACTCAGCTAGGTGACTGTTCAAGATGATGTTTATTCCTCATGTGTAAGTATGGAGGCAGGTAGCCTGGTGGGATTGGATACTTGGTCACTAAGGTCCCAAGACAGACATCTTTTAAATGTTCTTTTTTAAATATGTAAAGTATTTTGAGTGCATGTATGACTGTGTGTCACTTGTTTACCTGGTGCCCATAGAATTCAGAAGAGGGCATTGGATCCCCTGAAACTGGAGTTAGGGAATTATTGGTTAGTTGGGGATTGCTTTGCACATTGATTTTCCTAATAGGAATTGGCTCTTAACTCCTTTTTGGACTTCCTTGTCCAAATTTGGTGCATTGTTCAAACAGGGTTTCTGTTCTGGCTCTAAGTAGTCTCTGTCATGTTTGTCAATCATTTTTTCCCGTCTAAGCCTCAGATGGCTCCTTTGTGAAGAGGGAGTTAGCCATTCATTTAGAATATTGGTGGGGTTTGTATGGGTGAATGCATAATCTTTGGAAATTCTTACTTGTCATTAATCATATTGCTGTTTACGATGTTGCAGGCAAAGGAGGTTGAAGGCAAAGAAGTAATTTTTTAAAAAAGCAAAGTAAACACACTTTCTCTCTACAGAATGTCAAACTGAATCCATATATTTGAATATGAATTGTGGTACTTCAGAAAGTTGCTAGTTTGTAGTGGTATGAACTGCTTTGTTTAGCCTTTTAGCAATGAGTATATTCATTCTGCATTTTTTTATTTGATGGTCAGGACTTGAACTTTTTACTAGTGATCCCAGAAAGGCCAAAGTGGGCAGTTGTTTGTAATTAGGCGGGAACATGGATTACAAGTGGGATTGGGCTGTGGGCTTATTTTATAAGAACTAGACATTTGGGTGAATGGTCTGTAGGTAAGTGTGCCCAACCATGTGAGAGTTCAACCCTATGGCTTTGTAAACAGTAACTTTCCTGAATGGCTTTGTTCTTTTATTTGTAAAAAATGCCTTAGAAAAGAAAAATTCTTAGGTGTTGTAGATGAAGGTGAAGATTATGAGGAAGTGGTTATTAGTAAGAAGATATAAATTTTGACTGAAGAACAAATATAAATTTGGTAGTAGCTTGGTTTTAATATTTAAAATGAATCTCTTGAAAAAAGAAAAACTACATTAAAGCTTTGCCTGTTACGCCAAGACAAAATAAGTGAAAATTACGTGATAGGAAAAGCTGGGATGTGCCCTGCTCTGCTAGAAATGCCCTCCAGAAGTGCAGAGGCTCTGCAGAGCTGCACTGACATAGCTGTGTCACCATTAAATAACCTTTACTGTAAAGACAGGGTTATTTGAAATTCTGGGAATTAACGCTGTTCGAGGTCTCAGGAACTTTTTCTGTTGGTTGTCATTTTCTTGAATGTCCCTGACTTATTTGCACATCAGTCAAAGAAGTGCCTTATTACCCATTGACATATTTAGTGTATTAAAGAAGTAAAACACAAACAGGTGGAATATGTAACTTGTGGGGTTGATCGTTACTGGAGGGGAGGGTGTGGACGGTTGGAACCTGATGAAATATCGTGGTAGAAGTTGACCCTGGAATGCCACTCTGACATGCTTCCTGCCTCACAGAAGCACCTTCCTTCAAAGGACTTGCAGATAATTATACTGCTTTAGAGGGTTCAGAACCGTCTCATGTTCCACAGGAGTGTTGAAAGAACCCCACTGTTGGATGTGAGCAGTATCGATGGGTTGTGGGGACCCTTTATCCTCTGATGACCTTATGCATACTTTCAGGGATGCCTCTGCAATGTCCTGTCTTAAGTAGAATACCTTACAGTGTACCTCTGTCATCATCGTGTGGAACTAGAGAAGATCCAGGAGCTGTATATACAAGCATATTATGCTTGTAATACACACACGCAGCTTGTTGAAATCATCTTTACAGATACTGTCACCTTTGGTCTTTGTAGTATTTTCTCCTCCTCCTCCTCCTTCTCTTCTCCCTTCTTCTTTTCTTCTTCTTCCTTCTTCTTTTTCTTTCTTCTTCTTCTCTTCTTCTTTTCCTGACAAGATTTCTCTGTGTAGCCCCAGCTGTCCTGAAATTCATTCTGTAGACCAGGTTGGCCTTGAACTCACAGAGATTTGCCTGCCTCTGCCACCCAAGTGCTAGGATTAAAGGTGTGTGCCACCACTGCCCAACTTTGTTAATGTTTTTCAAAAAAATATTTTAATTTTATGTGTACCTGAGATATGTATGTGTATCACATGTATGCAGGAGCCTGTGGAGGTCAGAAGTATTGGGCCTCATGAACTAGAGTTACTGTTAGTCACCATGGGCGCTAGGACCCAAACTTGGGTTCTCTGTAAGAGCAAGTATTCTTAACTGCTGAGCCATCTGTCCGGCTGTCTGGTCTTTGTAGTATTCTCGATCCAGGGCAGGGGAAATGGTCTTTTTGAAGATGGGAAAGTAGACTTTCACAGAAGTATGCTTCTATGCCAGGACTCCAATAGATTGTACAGAACTGTCTTTGTATTCTTTGGCCATGTTACTTTCTTGTCTCTCCTTTTAGAAACCTGTATGTTCAGAACTCTGGAGTAGGCCAGTTCTTAACTCACTGCAAAGTCTCAAGTATTGTAATTGCATAAAGCTTTAACATTTCGCATCATATGTAGGCTGTTAAAAACGGGGATGCAGAGCTTTGTGGTTACAGATGCTTCACTGTTTTTACTGTGTCATCGTTGCTGTTTTATGAGCTTCAGCATGAAAAGATAGCAAAACACTACAGTACACTGACATCATCTTCTTTTCCTTGGGTCTCAGGGTGAGAACACTGGGCTCGAACTGCCTCAGTCCATGCTGTAGGCAATGTCACTGAGCTGCACACGCCAGCCGGCAGCATGGTTGTCCTCACTAGCGTAGTTCTTCAGTAGAGCATGCTCTTGAATTCTTTCCTCATAGTTGCAATCAAGATCATAAATAGTTGTGTTTTAAAATTTAACACTTGATACAAAGCAAGTATTTTTCTTGTTTTATAGTTCTTTTGCTGATTTATTTATTTTTGAAACAATCCCATATAGCCTAGGTGGGCCTCAAATTCATGATCATCTTGCCTCTACCCCCCCTCCCCCGAGTGCTGGGATTATAGGTATATGTCACCCATCCTGGTATTTTATATAATTTTCATAATTCTCTTTTTTTTTGGGGGGGGGAATTTACTGTGGGATACATAAAATTTATTATTTTAACCATTTTAGGTCTATAATCTAGTGGTACTATGTTCACAGTACGGTGCAAATGCCTTATCTCCGTACCTCATGTTACTGTGTCTCTCCATATATTTATCACTTTGTGGTTGGCTTTTTAAAATTAGTGTAGTTTTTCCAGAGTTTATTTGTACCATGTGCCAGAATTTCCTACCTTGTTAAAGTTGGATGATAACAATATTTATGTATGTACCCCCCCCTTTTTTTACCCATTCATCCACTAGCAGGCACTCCACAGTTAACATTTTTGCAGACATATATCAGAATATATTTGAAGGTGTGATTGCCTTCGTCCAAGTTGGTGTGTCAACATGTCATATAACCCTTTGGAAAATCAAAGTATCCTTCACCCACGTAGAGTGATCAAAGCTAGATTCCATTCCTCTGAGATAGTTACTACATTAAGAGGGAGAATAGCATTCCAGAATGCCCACAGTTGGATTTCTGGTCTTCTGCCCATCTCTAGTAGTGGCCATCTGTGAGTCTTGCAGATCACTAAGGGAGTTCACTGCTTTTCTGACACAGTCTATATTAACTCATAGTCACCTCATTGCATAGCACTCCAGTTCACTGCACTGCTGCTTCCCTTCCTCTTGTTCCCCTGCCTGTCGGTGTGGTGCAGGAAAGCTTGCTAGAATCAAAGTCTGGTTCTCTGTGGTCCTGGGCCGTTCTTTAGCCAGCCCTGTGTAAGGAAGTAGTTGGTTGAAGTGGTGTACTTGTTTCACTGAATCAAGGCTCCTTGATCCTTTTCAGTCAGTCTGATCTTAATGTAGTCCATTTGTCTTTTAGTAACTTAGAAGGCCCGTCAATGGTCTCTTTGTTTTCTGCATTTTTTCTTTTATCCCTTGATCCTTTTAGTGAAAATTTGGGAAAGGGACTAGTAAGCACATGGGCTAACTTGTCATCTTGAATTTATTCTTGTTTTACTGTTGATGTTCCTTCTACTACCAAAACAAAATGCTCTAGACTCAGTAATTTGTGAAAAATAGAAATTGCTGTCAGCTCTGGACTTAAAGAGTATAAGGTCAAAGGCATGAGTACATTTGGTGTTAAGGGAAGGCTGCACCTTGGAGTATTCTTATATTGTGAAAGGGATAAGACAGCTTACTGGATTCTATATCATGAGGATGGAGTTCTCAGGGTTAAATCACTTCCCAGGGTGCGCACCTCTTAGTTGTTGTTGTTTGTTTAAGGTTTATTTATTTTAATTTCTCTATATTAGTGTATCTACATTGTATCAATAAGTATCTATATTGCCCACATGTATATCTGTGTACCACATACATGCCTGGTACCCTCAGAGGTTGGAAGAGAGCATTGAATCCCTTGGGACTGGACTCACAGATATGAGTGAGCTGGGAGTTGAACCCAGACCTCCTGAACAAATTAAGTGTTCTTAACTGTGAGCCATTATTCCAGCCCAGGGTCCCACCCACAGTGTTAGGGTCTAACGTAACAATTCAAGGGGTATTCAAAAACTTACTTAGACCATAGCAGTTGTGTTTTCCCATTTTGCTTAACTTAGTATGTTTTCATTAAATTCTCTTATCTATTAATTACATGTGTAGATAAAGATTTTATGTATTTTCTACTTTTATATGACTTTTCCCTTTGTGGTAATATACCAACTGGAATTTGGGATGATACTGAAGAACACATTTTTTGGACATCTTTGGTTGATTCTTGATGTTTGCCAATGTTGGTTTTAATCACTGTTTGCATTTTGCCAAATTAATTTATGGATATGTAAACCAGAATTGGAGAGTGAGTGACCATGACTACTGGGAAGCTATTTCTTTCTTTCTTTTTTTTTTTTCTAATTTTTTTTTTTTTTTCAAAACAAGTTTTTTCTGTGTAGCCTTGGATGTCCTGGAACTCCCTCTGTAGATCAGGCTGGCCTCAAACTCATAGTGATCCCACTGCCTCTACCTCCCTGAGTGCTGGGATTAAAGGTATGTGCCAACACGCCCGGCTGGAAGCTATTTCTAAACCAGTGGCTTTGTCATTTTAAAGTAAATTTCACTTTGGTTGTTTGTTATTTCTCTACTTGAGCATTGCTATACACTTTATTATCGAGTATTGTTATACACTTCATTATCGAGTATTGCTATACACTTTATTAAAAAGTTTAGGGGCATGCATCTATCTACACAGAGTAGATGTCAGTAAATATTGATAATCAGACATAACCCCATTTTAACTAAATTGACTTTCACACAATAGCATGAACAAAAGATAACACAAAACATAATGCCTTAATAATTTAGACTATCATAAAAATTACCCTACTCCACAACTTACCACTGATGAGATTTTACTATTTTTTCTCTTCAGGTTATTTGCTATTTCCTCTAGATATTTTGGAACCTGAGAACAGTCAAATTTGGTCTTGAATCATTTTTGTTCTCATCAAATAATCACATGGCCTTTCCTATTTCACAGCAACATGGGTGTGGAGTAGATATGTCTTGTTAATTTTGGCAGTGTAGTTTGGTAGAAAAAAATAAGAGTATCGGCGTGAGATGTGGAATCTTCTTTCTGTCACTCATAGGCTGGTAAGTTTTGAAAGTCTCATTTAAAATCTTTGAACTTCATGTGAGCGTTACCTCTCAAGGAGGTTGTGAACTTGAAGGTGAGCAGTGGCCCATGGCAATGCAGAGGCCTTTAGCTCTCTCAGCCTCTCCCCTTCAGGAGCCCACTATCACGAGAAGGCCATCCAGTAACAAGTGGCGCACTTGGGCTTCAGTTGTAGCTGCAGATAACTCTTCCCTTCTGCATTATTTTATCTCTACCCTTAGAATAGCATCAGAGTGCATTGCCTTTGAATGTCGTTTCACTTTATTCCAAATTTTATGGATGGTAGGATATCAATGAAGTAATAATAGCAGTAGTCAACAATTATTGAATATTACATGTCAGCCAGGCAATTATTTGCTGGGCCTTCATATGTTTGTATTAGTTTCCCCATGTTCTTACTCCTGAGGGAATAGAGTCACAGAAAAAATCAGTTGGGAGCATGAGGCTGTTGTTCAGTGAGTCTGACTGCAGAATTGTATAGGTTGATCATCCCCAGTCCAAAATAGCATTATCAGCATCTGGGTTTTTCAGAATGGGGACCTTTTAATTGGGACGTTTTAATATCTGAAGATCTGGAAAGCACTGCACTCAGATTTGAGACCTGTGATCTCATAGTTTGGACGAGGCTCACCTGCATAGCCATGGCATCTGCTCTATTGGTAGATCAAGTGTTCATTCAGATGTATTTTCTAGCTCCTTCCTTATTTAAGCCCATTCTATTGCTTATAGATCTCACTAATTAAGATTTTCTTGTCCCTGGAATTTTTGTCACTAAACTTTTCTTGTTTGGTCCCAGGTTTGTCTTTGTTTTGCTGTTGTGATATCTCCTTCAGGTCCAGTTGCATTGACTTTGTGCTGCCAAAGACGTAGTTGCATCAAGACTCAACTCTGCCTTGAGTACTTGTTGGCTATCATTTGCAGCACTGATTTCTTCATATAGAAGTTTATTTTGTATGTCTTCTCCTACTGTGCTGCTGCTGCTTGGATCAGGGCCTAGACCTCACTGACTGGCTCAGTCCCAGTGCCAGCTCAACCTCTGTCTGTGGTGGTTGTTCAGGGAATATTTCTTCCTGGAGTGTGCTGTGGTGTATGTGTGGAGTGTGTGTGTGTGGAGTGTGTGGAGTGTGCTCTTCTCATGTTGTTCTTCACCTTGAACTCTCTCTTAACTTTTCTTATACTCCCTAGCTGCATCTTAAACCTCTACCTGATGTGGGCTGTTAGAGTGTGCCACTAGACCCATGTCACTGCTCTAGAGGCCGTGGGACCTGGGAGAATGGATCCGAAAAATGAGGTGGACTAAAAGCCTTATGCAATAGGCAGTTTTAGTCAGAACATCGGACAATTTATACTCTGAGGGTTAAAAAAGATCACATGAGTAAAATTCTCATGAGTTTAAGTTCTACACAGTCACAAGGACAAGCCAAACTGGCAAAACATGTTTTTCCATGGAGTCATGTAAAACATAGTTTGAACATTTAATTGAAAAACAACAGCAAGCAGTAGTGAGAAATCTGAGGTAAACTCATACCATCTGCTACACCTGAGAGAAGCAGCTTATGCTTCTCTCACAGTTCAAGAAAAATTCCATGTTTTGAAGAAACTAAGGTCACAAGATTCTTGTCCTATTTTCTTGGCGTGTTCTCACAAGCACTCTTGTGAATGAATTCTCCTCATGCAGCTTCTTTCCTGGACTGTATTCTGAAAGACCTGTTTCTCCATCCTCACCTTCTCCCTTGCGTTCTGTAGCTAACTCAGCTTTATGTCAAGTGACTTTTAAGTGAATGTCTCTCTGACCTGTACTTTTTGGAAGCTCAGATTTAAGTGCTTCTGGGTACCGCATACTTAACAGGCCAGATGGAACTTAACATCATATGTCCTTTGGACCCCAGATCCTATTGTTATTCATGTCCCTTTGAACCTCCCCCCCCCCAACTCCATTCTTGTTTATGCCATTGTTTCTACTACCTGGGAATTACAGTAACAACTAGCAGAGAATTTAAGTGGGGAATACTGCCCTGTTACGGGTTTGGGAATAGCTGCGCGGTGACCACGCCAGACTCACATTGATGGAAGTTTATTGAACACTGAACAGATACCAACTGGTCAGGGTCATAATCTGTCTCCTGAGTCCAGTATTAACAAAAATCGGACTGGGAGTGGAGCTTATTGTTAGAACACTTATCTCCTGTAGAAGTTCTTATTGAGCTATGGCAGACTTAATTCTCTTCCAAGAAGCTCTCAAAGTGGCAGACCTCTGTGGGCACGTGACACTTGCTTGACTTGAAATGTAGCATTTGAATCTTTGTCCTCAGAAATCAGTGTTAGGTTTCAAACCTGAGGCAAATGGCTGAGTTGTTTATTTAACATATCAAAGCAGACCTGGCCTCTAGGTTCTCTCCATGTCTCTCAGTCCCTACAGGTTACAAGGCCCTTCTGGCTGCCATACCTGGCCCCTACTCAAAACTTCTCTAGTCCTGGGGCTGGGCTACTCTCTTCCCCCAGCTGCCCTTCCTTATATAATCCAGCAATTTAGTCTATCCGGCCCCTTTCAACTACTCTTTTGGGCTTTGTAGCTGCTGCACCTAGCTCCCCTCTCTTCCCTCTCTATTCCTCCCCTACCTCTCCTCACTGTACTCTCCCAGATGTCCATGCCTCTGGCTGTGCTCTCCTTTTTGTCCTCCACAATACCTGGGACCAGTCATGTTCCTTTCCTTTTTGTTTTGTTTCTTTTTCATTGAATTAGTCCCTAAATCAGAAACTACTGTGACATGAAATTGCACTTCTTTGTAACAGGCTAATTGAGTCATTTGCTGAATGGCTAGACAGAGGTTTAGGTCATGAGATTAACTTCCTAACTAGCTGGGGAATCAATTGTCACAATTTGTTAGTCAAGAAGATTGCACATTTCTTATATATTCTGCTTTTGTTTTCTTATACTAACCAACTTGTAAGTTTGTTGTTGAGAGTTGACTTTGGTATAGATTTTCATTAGTGTAACTGATTTTTAATTGGTAGCAAAACCAGTGTAATATGAATACATTAAAAGAAAGGAAGTATTTTTCTTATTGTTGGTTTTTGGTTGCTTGGTTTTTTGAGACAGGGTCTCTCTATGTAGCCCTGGCTGTCCTAGAACGTGTTAAGTAGACCAGGATGACCTTCTTTCGACTAACAGACATCTTCCAACCTTTGTCTTCCAAATATTGTGATTAAAGGCATGTGCAACGACACCTGGCAGGAAGTCTTAGATTAATAAAAATAATTGAAGCTATGCCAAGTATCGGGCATTATGTTTTTGTGTCATTTTATCATTTTAAAATATATTTTTAAATGGTCATTTAGTACTTTCCCCCTCCTGGTTATTTAAAGTATTTTTTGCTTTACTCCACTATGAATTCATAGTCTCAGTGAGAAAAATGCTTCCTCTTTGGGCAGTGCCCTGCCTTTAACCTCAGTACTTGGTAGGCAGAGGCAGGCAAATCTCTTGAGTTTGAGGCCAGCCTGGACTATAGATGACCAGGGCTACAAAGAGGAACCCTGTTTCAAAACCAGAAAAGAAAATGCTTTCGTAAGATCTGCCTGTAGGCCATTAGTAATTTCTGGGGATAGAGATTCAAGGTCAAATTTAAGGTCAAGCAAGTGCCATGTGCCCACAGAGGTCTGAGAATGAATAACTGCCATAAAGCTAAAATTTGAGTTTTTCTAATTAGGTTTCAGCCTGTTATAGGTGGTGCCATCCCTGGGCTGGTGATCCTAAGTAAGAAAGCAGACTGAGCAGGCCAATAAGCAGCACCCCTCCATGGCCTCTGCATCAGCTCCTCTAGGTTCCAGCCCTGTTTGAGTTCCTGTCCTGACTTCCTTTAGTGATGGATTACAATATAGATGTGTGAGCCAAATAAGTAAACCCTTTTCTCCCCAACCTGCTTTGGTAATGGTGTTTCATTATAGCAGTAGTAACCCTGTGTAGGACAATTATGAAGATAATCTGGTTTTAAAACTTTTCATAGCTTTCTAAAAATTCTCAGAGAAGTGCAGTTATACTTCTCTGAGTCTTGATGGAGCTGACAGTGTGATCACTGTTGCTTTTGCAAATTGGCACAAATGGCACAAATGGCAATACAGGGAAAACAACAAAAGATTATCTAGTAGAGTGGTTGAGAACCCACTTGGGGAAGCGTCTACTGACCCTTTGCTAGGGGGTCAGCTAAGACCATCCGCATATAAGATATTACATTGCAGTTCAGAATCATAGCACAGTTAGAGTAATGAAATAGCAATGAAAATAATTTTATAGTTGGGAGTCACTACAACACGAGAAACTGTATTAAGGGGATGCAGCATTAGGAAGGTTGAGAAGCACTGATCTGGGAGTTTGTAGCTAGTAGAAAAGTTGATGGCTGAGTAAACAGCTATATTAGTGACATGCTGGTTATCAGAGACAAGGGCTTTTTAGAGGCCTTTGTTGCTTTGTGTTATTAAGGAGTATCTTAATAATGATAGAAAAACAAGCGAGCAAGCAAACAAACAAACCTGCAAATCATGCCACTAACTTTCCTGGCCTCTTGAGTTTCATTTTTGACAACACTTGCTTAAACCAAGTCATCAGTAGGGGAAAGTTCCATATTGAGGACCCAGACTTTCAGAAAGGACAGTGCAATGCTATTAACAGGTTTATGTTCATACCCATTTAGTACTTGAATTTCAGCAGTCACTACAACCAGTGGCTTTATCAGATAGTTGCAATGTAAAAACTAGTCTTAGTTTAAGCTACAATATTTACTTGTTAGAACTTTTATTTGCTGCTTAAGAAAAATACATATATATATATCTTGTTTTTTTGTCATTGTTATTTTACAGATTTCTAAGAGTCCAGGACCTTCAAGTCATGAATAATCTGATGGTTCCAGAATTAACCTGGAAAACAAACATATCAAGTGCCAGTTGAAGAGTGTATCTGTAGATGTAAACCTTTCTCTACATAAATACTTTTCATAAGAAGACAGGCCTTTTCTGAACATCAAGAGTTTTGCAACTGATGAAAATTAATCTAACCATCAGCTGGAACAGCTTCATACCGCTGGGGACTGGAGTCTATGGAGAACAGTTCATCACTAATGGCAGATTTTCCTTATGGTGTTCACAGACGAAGCAAGTTTGCAGAAGAAAAAAAATTGCACAGATTGAGCCTCAAGAGTACCTCTCCAATTTAAGGAACAGACTTTAAACTCTGGACTGAAACTTAGTAACTTACTGTGGCTGTGTCAGAGTGAGGGGACAAATCTGAAAAGGAATGAAGGAACAGATTCCTTTGCTTCTTCAGCTGACTATTTGAATTTTTATTTATTGTTTATCTTTTTCTTTTCTGCATATATATGATATTTTAAAATATTAATTGGAACTGTCCATTACAAAATAAATAGCAAAGCTTTTTTTTTGGTCTAAAGGTTTGTGAACAGGCTGGAATGTGGACAGGAAGGTATCTTAAAGCTGTTCTAGGGAGATGGTAGAGGACTGTTGATACACACCTGGGCGCATGGTTTAAAGACTTGCGTATGAGAAGATTAATGGACTTAATTCGAAGATTGATTTTTTTCATTAAGTTACAAGAATATATGAATTTTAGGAGCAAAAGAGCAGAAAAACAAGTTTAAAGAGAAACAAACTCCTGACTTTTTGTAAGCGAGAAGTAGGATTAAACTAAGGAAAATATTGGGTCTAGCCTCTGCCTCTGCCGAGGGAAGGGGCCTTGCTCCTGTCTCTATGGCACTGAGGTTTGCTCCAGCCAGTGGAGGAGTCATTCTAGGGAGTTCCCGTGTTCCTACAGATACAGGGACAGTCTTTGAGGCAGGAAGCTTCTGATTTTGAACACTGGGGAAAAGAGTCTTTTTCTTCCTAAAATTTCGACTGCCGTCTGCATGAGTTCTGATCTGATTTTGCACGTTAGAGTGCCTTTTTCCTTATGCAGCCTCTCCCAGCTATACGGCAGACATTTGTCTAGTTCAGAAAACGCGCCAGAGGCGGGCTTCAGAGGGAAGATGTTCTTATGTGTTCATTCTGTGCATTTAAACTTTTGAATAGAAAATTCCAGCTAGAGGGATTCTTATCGCCTTAAGTTACTTGAAATCCATGTGTTTGCATCCCTTTATCTCTGGAATCACATTACAAAAAAAACAAAAAACTGGAATCTCAGGCTGAGAATAACCAAGCTGAGTAAAAAGAAAGAAAAGTGATTCTCCATCATCACTTATTAACAGCTCTTTCTCCAAAGGATTGGCATGTTTTTCCCCTAAGAACTTGAAAATGAAAATGGACCCCGTGTATTTTTAGGCATTACCTTTCTTAGCAGACTGACATTATCTTTTATAGAGGCATTTTTTCATTATGCATTTGGTGGATCTTTATAAAATACTGACCTAATTAGACTCTAGATCAGGTGTAACTAAAGGAGAAACAAACAAAACAAAACAAAAACCAATAGAGCCCAACCAGAGAAATAGCCCAATGAAAGAACTTGGTTTGAAATTCTCAGTACTTCTTAAGTGAAATAATTCATTGCGGAAAGTATGTATGCAGCAGTGGAGCATGGGCCTGTGCTTTGCAGTGATTCCAACATCCTCTGCCTGTCCTGGAAAGGGCGTGTCCCCAAGAGCGAGAAGGAGAAGCCAGTGTGCCGAAGGCGCTACTATGAAGAAGGGTGGCTGGCCACAGGCAATGGGCGCGGTGTGGTGGGGGTGACTTTCACCTCTAGTCACTGTCGCAGAGATAGGAGTACACCACAGAGAATAAACTTCAACCTGCGAGGCCACAACAGTGAGGTGAGCTGGAATTTTGTTTTGCTTTTTCTATGGTCACTTCTAGTGGTCTTTTTGAGTCATCTCTCTGGTCCCAAACTTTATTTCAGGTTCTTTTTTTTTTTGAAGTGATTTTACTTTTATTTCCTTCACTTTAAGCCAATCATGAAATTTCACAGTGATTTCTGGGGTGATAGTGAGACTTGATTCTGTGGATCCTGTCTCCTGGGTGCCACCAAAGACACTAAGGTAGGGATGGTTCCAGTGCCCTGTCCTTTGCAAGTAAGTCACTTGTCTCTCCTTTGCTGCTTAGTCCTCTCTCCTCCTGAGAGTTGCTGTTGCCAGTGTGAAACTATTTGGGGGATGCCCAGTCTGGGGTTGGTGAAGGGCTTTCTGACTAAGGTGGGAGAATCTCACTAGACAATGCTAACTGGCTTTTTAGGTTCCTGGTTTCCAGGACAAAGAACTGCGTATTCTATTCCATCCCTATGGCTCAGTGTGAAAATCAGAGTGGTGCTGCTTTTGCATCAGTATTCAATCACTGTGTTTCCGTGGTTGTGGCGTAATACCTAGCCTGTATTTCTTATAGATGGAGGTAAAAGACTTCATTAATTTGACAAGACTCATGTTTTTTGTTTTTTGTTTTTTTCTCATTGTATAGGCACTATTGTAAGGCTCTATTGTATGGATGTTTGTGTCTTCTATATTATACATAGATTCTTCTGGTCTTCTAAAGCCCCAGAATGGCATTACATTTGAAGTTTATTCTACTATTTATTGAGGAATGCCTAAGTGCTAACTACTGCATTTAAAAGAAGGCCCTGGCTGATAGTTTTTTGCTAAGTGTTTATTTGCATAACACCATGATAATATGCTTCATTGTTCATTAGCTTATTTGAGTCTGTGACAGTTTCAGATATCTTAAAATGTCATTAGACGTCATTATGGAAAAGCAATACTGTTTATGAGATATATGTTTTAATCTATTTAGGTTGCTATAAGTATAAACCATAGATTTGGTAGTTTGTGAACAATGCTGACTCATTTCCCACTGTTTTGAAGGTTGGTCTGAAATCTGGGTTGCCAATTTATAGGCTTCTATGGAGATGGTGGAGTATGCTCTTTTGGTTTGTACACTCATGATTTGGCAATTCCAAGCATCCTGAAGGTGCTGTTTGACAAAGTTCCAGTTCTTGGATGATCTGAACTGGCCCTTCACTGCCCTTGGTAGAAATTTGCTACACAACTTTACTTGCACCTATATATTCCTCACTGTTAAAGGCCTCTTACCTAGAAAGCTAGAGCTGGGATAATATAACAAAAGCTGGTATTAATAAGAATAAAACTAATGGTAGTTCCCTGGAAAAACAGCTATGCGGAAAACTGAATCTTCTGTAGAACCTATTACTTAGACCCAAATACTTAGATCATTAATAAGTGATATTAGTAAGCATGAGGCAGAGGATCTGAGAAAAACCATTAAAGAAGGAACACTTAGGGAAATTCTAGAAGCTGATATATTATAACTAAACCATGAGTGTTTCGTGTCCAGCTTCTGAAACATGGAAAAGTATGGACAGGAAAAGATTTTGTTTATACAATTAATGAATGATAAACCTTGGTACCTTCCTGAAGGCAAAGCAGGCAGTTTTAGGAATCCTGATATTATTCTATCCTTTATAGGATTATAATAAAAATAGGAATTATATTGAAACAAGGGTTTATGACAAAGACACAGAGAGGAACATTTTGACTCAGTGAACAGTCTGCCTTCCTGAGCTGCCTTGTCAGATCAGGACTTTTCTGATACTGTACAAAAACAAAGTACAGACTGCTTTTGCTTAAGCAATGTTTGTATGCTGCTAGAAAGATTGCACAGCATTTTAAAAAGCAAATGGTGGTCTTATGTCAAATATAAAACACGAATAAAAGAGGAAAAGGAAGAATTAATCAAGGGACTAAAGATTGGACTTTTGTAGAAAGGTAAGTTTGATATAATAGATAGTAGGAAATAACTTTTGGTCCATTGACTCTGCCAGATTTAAACAGTCAAACTCAGATAGAGTATTCCTGTCTAACATTTCTGTAATTGCAAGGCTAACAATACCAATATTAAAGGAAAAAAACATTGAGTTAAAAGAAAAATGATTTTATCATAATGTTAAGTTTTGTTCCTCATGAAATATGCTGTTTGCTTGCTTTGTTTCTTTTATTTCAACATACTTATGTAACCAAGGAAGATTTTAGAAAAAAAGAATGTGTCCTAAAAGGCTATATAATCAATGATTAAAGTTCTTGAGGAAATGATTTTGTGTATAAAGAAAGCCTGTGAGAGACGCAGATTGTCAGAGTAGGTCAAGCCATACCAGCTCTGTCCAAGTCTCTCGTAACAGGAAACAAAAAGGTGCCCTGCATCTGATCCCCCCTTGGCGCTGTTTTGCCCACCCGCTTTAGGCCCTGTCCTCACCTGGGGCTGGACCCAGCAATGGTCATTTCCAGAGATGTCTTTGGGAATCTCCTTGAGAATACCAATTCATTCATGAGGGCTCCGCTCTCATGACTTAATTTCTTTATTAGAAGCTTTGCCTTTAGGTTATATTTCAACGAGGGATTTAGAAAGGACCTCAGCATTCATATTGTAGCAATATAACTTATAGTCTCACATGTAAACTTTCACCAAATCAACTACGGAATATTCCAGTACCTAGTATAGCTGCCTGCTGCTGTTTCTTCTCGGACTTTACACTCATCTTAGTCCATTCGTGCTACTGTAATAGAATATGTTCTACTAGATAGTTTATAAATAATATAAATTTAAGAAAAACTGAGAAGTCCCAGGTCAAGGCTCTAGCAGGTTCACTCCACATGTTTGAGCGCTGACTCTACTTCAGAGATGTCCCCCATATAGTGACCATCAGGTCTTTTATAGAGGTGGCACTGTACTTCAGTAAGGCACACCCTCACTGAAAGGTAGCCCGTGTTCTTCATTATAGACTTGGAGACTTCTTTTACCCCGAATAACATCTAAAATACATCTCTGTTGTGTACATTGTTAGACTGTTCTTTTAAACTGGTATTCGTTTTCCATTGATGTAAGATACACAGTTTGTCCATTCTGTTGATGAGCATTTGTATGGTATATTTATAACTGCCTTCAGCAGTCATCTTTTGGTAGAACTATACACTCAGAAAGTGGAATTTCTGAGTCATAGTATTGGCATGTATTGAAGAGTAGAAATTGCCAAATAGTTTTCCAAAGTGGTTATACTATTTTATACTTTACCATCAAAATAGAAAAATTTCAGTTGTAAAGACAGGTTGAGATTCTGCTTCTCAGTGTGAACTTGATTTCTTATGAGCTTGAACTTTTCGTACTAAAAATGTAAGTTCAGGGATTATATCTATATGTGTATGTATAATTTTATTCTTGGAGAATTTTATACAATGTACTTTGTTGAGGGATTATATGTACATATACATACATATATATTTATATTTATTTATTTATTAATTTTGGCTTTTTGAGATAGAGTTTCTCTGTATAGCCCTGGCTGTCCTGGAACTCTCAGTGTAGACTAGGCTGGCCTCAAACTCATAGAGATCTGCTTTTCTCTGCTCAAGTGCTGGGATTACAGGTATGTGGCACTACCACCCAGCTGATGAGGAATTATATTTTACAGATACTTTCAAACTTAATACACTGGGTCCACAAAACACGTCTTACATATACGTAACTCAGCTACTGTCTTAAAAGATATGAAATAAAATCAGCATGAATATGTTTGCCAAAAGCAGCACATATTTCAGGCCTTACAGTGCTGGAGTTCTAAAGTTGTCACCCAGTGTAGTCTCTGCTCTAGATCTCTCAGTCTGGGTAACATGGTATGATCATGCAGGTTGTTGAAGTTATAGGACCAAGGGTTTGGGGCCCTGTACTGGCTGGTTTTGTGTGTCAGCTTGACACAAGGTAAAGTCATCAGAGAGGAAGGAAAATCAGTTGAGAAAGATGCCTTCATGAGACCCAGCCTTGTGGAATCTAGCATCTACTAGATTCTAGGTTTAATATGGAACAGTAGGTTTTATTGTACAGTTAGAAAAAGTGTCAAAAGTTTGTGTGAATGGTTGGTTGAAGCGTTTATTAAAAGAAACAGTTGGAAATGCCTGATATCCCTTGGCTTAGTGTTGATGAATGGATTTTAAGGCTCAGAGAAATTGCACTGTATAAAACCTAACCCTCCATAATAGGAAGGCCCAGAAGACATGTCCTTCACCAACTCTATAAGATGCAAAATGGTGAGAGGGGCACCACCACATTTGAAGAGTTTTGTTGTTGTCTATTTCCTTGTGCAAGAACTTAGGGTTGGAGATGTTGCTGCTCAGTTGGACAAATTAAATCTAACGGGTTTAATTGGGCACTGAAGTAGCAGGTGCCAGATGGCAGCATAGAATCACCAAAGGGAAGGAGATCATAGTTATCATGGTGGGCTGTATAGACAAAGCAATGTCAATTATGGCCTAACTGGTAGTGGTCAACACAGGCAAAGTGAATTTTAGCGTGGTGTGACTTGTATGAACCTTTGGTGCTGGTTAATAAATCAAGGTGTTTCCAGGCATAAAATAGATAGGAAGGCTACTAATTTTTGTTTGACCTGTGTAAGTGGAAAAATTCTCAAACAAATGAAAGAAAGGCTACATTGGATCATGGTAAAAGGCAGTCTCAGCCAGTGAATTGCAGACTTGAGCCAGTTTGCAAACCCAGAACTCCTAGAATGAAGAGGTGGCCAAGTTTCCTTGAGGAAGAACCTTGATAAGACACCTAAAAGTTTTACAGTTACTCTTTCTCCAGTTCTTTCCCAGAGGGACCTATAGCCTTTTGTTACAAGGGTAACTATATACTGGGGAAAAGGAAACAGTCAGACTTTCTGGGGTTTGTTGAATTCTGGTTCTGAATTGATGTTGGTCCTGGAGATTCTGAGAGAAATTGTAGCCCTCTAGTTAAAGCAAGGGCTTATTGGAGGCCAGGTACTTAATGGAGTTTGGCTGATGTCCAATTTACAGTAGGTCCAGTGGCTTCCTGAACTCATCCTGTGGTTATTTCTCCAGCTCCAGAATGTATATTGGGACAGATACACTTAGAAGTAGGCAGAATTTTCACATTGGTTCCCTGAGCTGTGGTGTAAGGACTAGTATGGTTGAAAAGGCTCAATGGAAGCCTTTGGAGTTGTCCCTGCCAGGGAAAATAGTTGTTCTTTGTTCTGTGGTCTAGGATGTGATTGTCAGCTTTGGGACGAAGAACAGAGAGACCCCAAGATCTAAGATTCCGTGTCTCTCAGGAATGGCTTTAGGGCCAGGCCCCTGCAGTAGGCCAGGTGTGGAAAAAGTTTTCCATTGAGTGTTACAATTGGCTCTTTTAAAATAAAATTGTCGATATCAGATGGCAGTTCCAAAGCCTATGCTGATACCAAGTGTTACAGCTACTTGGTTAAGCTGCTGTGCTAAGCACAAGCGAAAAGTTCTGGCTGAAAGCTTGCTGGAGCTGGTAGCATGTGGCCTGGCAGCACGTGACTAACAGACCAGCAGTCATGCCCCAGGTGTCAAGAAGCTGGAAGCAGTAGGGTAGGTTCCAGCCAACCTGGCTGCCAACCAAGCCCCTGGAGTTCATCAGCGGTGAATTTCCAGGAAAAAGGGGAGCCCTCCATTCCCCAGAATAAATGAGGAATCTCAGGTGGCCATGGTGGAAGGCTGATGGTATCATGCAGCACCCAGGGATTCATTAAACTCTGGCAATGGGAGGGGTTTTGAGGGTGAATGTTTGATTTGATGGGGCTAGAGGGGTTAGGGATACTAGCTTTATATGTAGTAGTGTATTACCTTACTTACATGCAGCAGCAGTCCTATCACAAGAGGGAACACAGTACTTAATTATCTTACGGGTGGAAATCTCCAGGTACAATCAAAGGTCATTTGCTGAAAACTAAGATCCCCTTAGCATAGGGTGGGATATTTCCAGGAATCCCCAGGTGCTTGCTGAGCAGGTTTCTTAATAGGAAAGGGTTGGACCTGTAATCTTTCCTGAGGGCTATGTCACTATTACAGGTTTTAGGGTTCAGGTAGAGAGGGCACCCTGCTGAGAAAGGGAGTCCACTTTTATAGACTGAGCTCAAGGCTATCCAGAAATATCAGACTTTGACCTTAACCAGCAGAGTCCCACCCACATCTCCCTGTTTTATTTTATAAAGGAGAAGTGTCATCATAGCCTTCAGCTTCTAAGCTGGGGACTGCTTGGTATTGAACCAGAACCTGACTGGCAGTGGCTTCAGCAATATTGTTCACCTGCCGTTTTAAAAAATTGGATGAGGCAAGGTGCAAGCCTCGAAATAAGACATTTTCAGATAGCTAATAAAGGGTGGGGGTCAGGAACATAAGGGATTATTGAACCAACCTAACTGCTTAGTGGGTTGACACCTCAAGAGTCAGCTTGTACAGAATTTTAAAAAGGTATTAGCAGTGGTCTCAGATAACATTTGATACATCTACATGGACAAAGCATTTTCTAGTTGAGAGTTTATCTGTCGCTGGAGGAATCCAAGGCTGTTAGCTGTGGCTGTCCTCGACCGATTGACCTCACCTCAGAGGTCCTCAGGTGCATCTGGCTGGTGGCTGCTGTCTTGGTCTGTGCAGATCCAAGGGCAACTGCAGGTCTGGGGAGGAATGTCTTGTGTCTGTCTGGGACTTAGTGGTTTCTTCTTCCTCATAGAGATACGCCTGTGAAATAATCACAAGGGACAAAGATCCCCGGCAGCAGGATATCTGTCCAGGAGGTTAACTTTAAGAAAAGGAAGCAGTATACTAGTTAACCCAGTAACAGTTTGATTGGCAGTGCATCCTTCAGGCCTGGAAGAGAGGGTAAGGAGTAGGGTAGATGTTTGATTAAAAAGGAGGAATGGCCCATCCTTCTGAGTTCCTTGGGAGCCTAGGCTTTGTTGGGTCCACTCCTGGGAAGCTTGGCTGGTTGAGTGTGAAAGAGGAAGTACCTCAGTTGAGAAAATGCCTCCAGGAGATCTAGCCAGAGACACTGAGCAACTATTAGATTCTGGGCTTTATATTCACAGCTAGTCATTGTTTGATTAGTTAAAATGTAGCCTGTAAGTCATTCAAATGAATTGGAGTGGGGGGAGATTCATTACATAAATTCTGTGACTCTAGGGAACCCTGATAGTGGCCCAAATGGCCATTCACTGAACTTGTCATTTTAGCTTCTCCTCTGTGCAATCTTTCTGACTCTGTCTCTGGAGAAGGGCCCCCTGAGTTGGCTATGTCCACCTCGATTCTTGGAAGAGGACTACAAGTTATACATATTAGGGTGGGTGAGTTTAGAATTCTGCTTGCCACATATGGGGTCTGTAACTTGTAGACCTGTTTCATTGTTGAAACTATTTTTAGTAATTTTTCCCTTACTATATATTTTTATTCTTCACTAACTTCTATTTTTTTCACATTAGGGTGTGTCTCATTTATGACTGCCTGCTTAATAGAGTGACCAGTTGTGCCAGTTTACCAAGATGTGGAATTGTCCATACTAAATCCAGGGAAAGTCCTAGCACACTGAGAGAGTCATACCACTATTCAGTTCCAAACTTGATACTAGAAGCTTCTAGTCCAGTGACTGTTCTCGTGGTTCCCAGAGGACTCACAGCAAACACCGTCCAAACTCATAGATCCTGGCACCTTGTTTGTAGTCATCCAGTTGTATGGAGGAGAGCTGGAATTTAATCCAGAGACCTCTGAGCCTCTTCAGCCTTGTCGTCCACTACCCTCAATTATGAAATGTAAGGGCTCTGAAAATGGGAATTTGTGTTAATTGAATGGTAAGACCCAGCCTGATGTGAGTGAGCTTCTTTATTATCATCCCATTGCTGCTGCTGCAGAAATACTTGTTTTATTGTGAGTGCTGCTAGGAGCCAGCCGTATGTGCTCCCCTTCCACTGCAGTGTGTTGAGGCTGCTTCAGTTTGGTTATGTCTCTGGGATATGCTTTCTCTGACTTGCTCCCCTTTTGTACATTGAGCAGACTCCTGTGGTCATACTTGATAGTACTTTGCTGAAGTTGTCTGCTCAGTGATAGTTTAGCAAACTTAGCAGAAAATGCAGCTTAGTTTTCCCAGAAATTGTTTAACTCTTTAGTCTAGTTCATTGTGGCTTCTTTCTCTGTCATTGTAATGAAGCATGATCCTTCCCAGGGACCTCACAGTGCTTTTCTGATCTCCCAGAGCATTTCTGGTTCCCAAATCCAATTATAGCAACATTTCCCTCTGTATCTAACTTCCAAATCATGATAGAAACATGCGGTTTTCCCATCTTTCTTTATCATCACATTTTGTACAAGCTTCTTTACAGATTATTTGCCTTGAACTTTTAGCTTTTCTGGATATTATACTTAAGAACATATACTTAGTTTTCCCAAGAGTTATTAAGATATTATAAAAATTATTTCTAAAATACTTTTTTCTTTTTTCTAGAAAGAACAGGAATGTCTGGATTGTGAGGCAATCCTTTAAATTCAGTTTTATGGTTCTGTCATGCTCTGTGGTGAAGACTCAGAGCCAGACTCATACTCTGCATCTTTGGGCACAATGATGACTGGCTTTCTTAAATTCAGAAGAGCCAAAACACCTTCTTGTTGTTTTGTTTTGTTTTAAGACAGGGTTTTTTCACGTAGCCTTGGCTGTCCTGGAACTCAGTTTTTTTTTTTTTTTAATTTTTTATTTAACTTTTATTAATTACACTTTATTCATTTTGTATCCTCCCATAAGCCCCTCCCTCCTCCCCTCCCGGTCCCGCCCTCCCCCCCCTTCTGCATGCAAGTCCAAAAAATATGGAACGCTTCACAAATTTGTGTGTCATCCTTGCGCAGGGGCCATGCTAATCTTCTCTGTATCGATCCAATTTTAGTATATGTGCTGCCGAAGAAAGCACTTGTTTTTTTTTTTTTAATTGTTAGCATACAAATGAAGTAGTTGGGCATTATTGTGGCATTGAAAACTTTTGATTTAGAAGCATTTTTCAGAATTTAACATTTAGTAATGTATACACTGATTCTACTAAGAAAATTCATTCTGTATTAAAGCAATCAAAGCCCACAAAACTTTTGTGTCTTTTACGGATTATTCATAGATGAGTCCTGTTTGTGGTTACTGAGTAGGATAGTACAATGATGGTTATCGTTGTTTCTTTCCACTTGTTCTCTTTTGGTTCAGAGAGCAAAAGTACTTACTGTGCAGCTGACGGAACTGTGCTTCCCTAGGACCTGCAATGGAATGAGAGCACTAACTCCCATAAGTTATCCTCTGACTTTCACACACACTGTGATACATGCTCCTCCATGCACATGTAAGATAGTGTATTTTAAATCATTGCCACAGTTAACTTCACTGTCTCCTGTTAGGCCGCCCTAAGGCTTTTCCTAAAGAATTGTGTGGCAGCTGTTGTACTTGGGCTGATTACTGTTGACCGCTATAGAAGGTTGGAGGATGATGCGCTGTGGACACATGTCTTCAGAGAAGCTCTCTGGGCCAGCCAGAAGGAGCTATCCTCTGAGCTCCTTTAATTGGCTTACCATTTGAAGGTCAGTGTTGATCTGGACCCTGCTGAGCTTTGGCTGTACAGAGGTGAAACAGGAACGGTTCCAGCCTAGAAGACATGGCCATCACAATGGCTACCCTTCAGGTGGATATAGTGTTGCTGTTGCTGACCAGTTGTCATGAATGGCCTTAATTCTCTATGTGCTTTATGTGCATTACTTTTTAGCCCTTATAACAACTCTGTACAACTTGGGATTTGCATACTCCTGTGTGTTTTTTCTTCTCTATGACACTGTTGCCAAAAGGTAAATGAAGAAACACTGTGGTGAGCAGAAAGACCTTGAATGGTTGTGAATCGTTGTAACAAGTGCATTGGACACTGAACAGTTGACTATGCTGGAGAACAGGGGAAGTCAAGGCTGGGTGGTCAAGTGGGCCAGGTATAAGCAGTTTGTTGTGGGAGGGAAGAAGTTGTGCTTTCAAACCCTAAAGACCATTAAAAGATGATTATTTTCAGAGAAAAAAAAGTTAAGAAATCAAATGTGAATATAGAAATTAGCATTCTGTTCAGTGCATTTATCTTCACAGTGATTTCATCTATTATGTGGTTCACTTGTCCTGACTTTCCCTGGAGCCCTCCTCCTGGGAATCGTTTGTGCATCTCAATTAGATTTGCCCAATAGCCTACTGCCTATCTGATTTCCAGAATTTCCTTCTGTAATTATCATCTTGGGTATTCTCCCCCCCTTTTTTTTAAATTGCTTTTGGATCCTAGTGTATGTTACTTTTTGGTATTTTGAAAACAGTAAAATTTGGAATTTTGTAGCAGTAAACTGTTCTAATTCTGTGTGTAGGCCATGTGTGCATGTGTGTATGTGTGGAGCCAGAGGTTACCCCAGGTGTCATTCCTAGGGAGCTGTCCACCTTGATTTTTGACACAGGATCTCATATACTAGATTAGACTGCCTGGCCAGCAAGCCCCAGAGATCCTGTGCTTGTACTTGCCCAGGGATTCTATCATACCTGCCTGAGGGCCTGCCCTGCCTCCTTCCTTAACCCCCCTTCTTCCTTTCTCTCTCTCCCTCTCTTTCTTTCTTTCTTTCTTTCTTTCTTTCTTTCTTTCTTTCTTTCT
>NW_026592890.1:6404055-6434706 GCF_907164565.1 Psammomys obesus
TCTTTCTTTCTTTCTTTCTTTCTTTCTTTCTTTCTTTCTTTCTTTCTTTCTTTCTTTCTTTCCTTCCTTCCTTCCTTCCTTCCTTCCTCTCTCTCTCTCTCTCTCTCTTTCTTTTTCTTTATTTATTCTAAATACGGGCTCTCAGATTCAGAGATATCAGCATCAAGAGTACCATAGTCAAAGAAGCTGATTGCGAAGGACTAGAAACCTTTCCCTACCTGCTTCTATGACAACCAACAGAACATAGGTGAGAAAAGCCCACTACTATGTGCGAAGTGTGAGAGTAAGGTACAATGTAAATGATCTGTAAAGGGTATTGAGCCTATGTCCCAGCAGATATCTTTTCCCAGATCACTAACTTGCTCCATTTTGGGGAGTATCTTTGTCTTTTTAAATTGTTTCTGTTAATATCCATGTGTCCCTGGTGCAGTTTTTTCCTGGGACACAAGAACCTGGAGATATCATTGAGTTTCCCCTAACATTCTGGTTTGTGCCTGTAACAATCTTTAGGGTTTTCTTCATTTCCATTTTGTATTTTCTTGGGTGGCTGGAAAATAGAGCTGAGGTCCTCTGCTGAATGGCCTGGGGAGTGTTGATAGAGGAGAGGAATATGAGGGGAGAGGACTACCAGATGGGGGTTGTGGGACTGGAAGAGTCCCACTGAGAAAGGCTAGGCTGCTGTCATTTGTTCACTGTCAGTTTGGGGTTCCTAAGATAATGGAAACCAATTGTTTACTGCTTTCTTATCTGTATGGTACTCCTGAGTATGTCTTTAGGAAGCTGGTGCGGCTGCTTGCTTCTCAAGACAGCCCCATCTGACCTGTGGCCTCCAGTGTCCATAGAACTGTTAGTAGACATCTCAGTGGTTTAAACACATTTAGGTCTAAACACTGAACTGGATCCTTAGTACGCTTGATGGTGGGCATCATGTTTTATGAGGTTGTTCTTTTGTTTTGTTCTCTTTTTGGTTTAAAAGTCCTGGGATGTGGTATAGCTTGGGCAGGTCTAAGGGACCGAGAATTCACTATGCAAAGTTAGGTATTTCCAGTTGGGTGTACCTACACACTTGACTCTGAGCTTCCAAAACAAACAGGCCTGCATGTTTTGCCTAAGATTGCTCAATGTTTTTGTTGTACGTTCTGGCAACCTACACTTGGTTTCTCTTCCTCATTGTTGCTGTTTTAGGGAATGACATGCTGTTTTCCACTTCGCCTATTAGATTTGATCTTCAAAAATACAAAAGAAACTGGTTCTGACTTAGAGACCTTTCTTTATCCTGAAATAACTCCTGTTCTGGGCAATCACATCCTTTTTCCTCCATGGGTAATCAGTCCATCCATCTAACAATGTACATAAACTGTTAGGTTCTTTTTCTTTCTTTGCTTACATTTTTAGACCTTCAGGAATGAACTTTAAATAGAAAAACTGCCTTAAATGCACTAGTTGTTAATAAAGTATAAATAGTTTGGTAGCAGAAATATATATGGAGTGACTTCATAAGATGCTGTGAGTTAATACTTACAACTTTGGTTAATTATTTTATTCATAGAGAAAACAAAAGTGATTGATTGTGATCAGTGAGGGAATGGCTTCATGTGAGCACAGAGTACTTGTTGAATTTTCCTTTTACTTATACTTAAAATACCTAATTACTTATTTTCAAGATTGAAATTATGTGCTGAATTTAGGATCTTCACTATAAATTAACATTTTTCTCTTTTTACTAAAGGAATTATTTAAGGGAACAAGACTTCTTAAATTTTTTCTTTTCCCTTTTCTTCTTTCTTTCTTTTCTCCCTCCTCCTTCTTCCTTCCTTTCTTTATTTCTTTGAAAAAAAATTTATTATTAATACAGTAGTCTACCTGTATGTTAGATGAAGGTGCCAGATCTTATTACAGATGGTTATGAGCCCCCATATAGTTTCTGGGAATTGAACTCAGGACCTTTGGAAGAACAGCCAGTGTTCTTAACCTCTGAGCCACCTCTGCTGCCCTTTTTCTCCTCTACTCTTCCCTCCCCTCCTATCCCTTCCCCTTTCTTGTCCCCTTTCTTTTTCCCTTTCCCTTTCCTTTTCCCTCCCTCCCTTCCTTCATTTTAGACATTATTTCTACAAAGCCCTTGCTATCCTAGAACATCCTATGTAGACCATACTGGCCTGGAATTCCCAGGAATACACCTGCCTCTGCCTTCCAAGTTCTAGGATTAAAGGTGTGTGCTACCGCACGTGGTGACACTTCTTAAAGTTAAAAAAGAAAGTGGTGTCATATTCCAGATAGCCATTGTGCAGTGTTATTATAGTATTAACCACATATCTAATATTAAGTTTCACATAGGAGCTGTTTTAAAAAATAGAGAAGTGAGTTTTTAAAGGTATAACTTAATGTATTAAATATTGTTTCTACATGTAATCAGTACAAAATTATTGAGTGTTATTTATACTCTTTTTAAAAGTATTTATTCTTGGAAGCCAGCATATCTAAGTTTAAGTTAGCCACCTTGCCAGGTGCTCTTTTGCCCACGTTGCTAGTAGCTGTTGTATTGTACTGCATAATTTCAGACATGCTTCCTGTAGAAGTCACTACAGCAAGTCTTAGAACCTTGGAGAAGGCATCAGACATTTTCCTAAATTAATCCTTTACACACGTTGGGACCAAATAAAGGATAGTCGCTCTTACTGACATGCACCTACTGTTAACATGCTGCTTTGCTCTTCGGTTTGCACTCCTGAGAGGCCTTTTCTTTGCTCTGGAAGGAGATTCATGTCAGGTAATTTCCACCTCTGGGTCATTGGGAAATATCGACTTTCCTTGTTTACACAAAAGTATTTATACATGTATTTCATGTTTTCATAGTGGTACAGTCAGAATTACAGGAATCCTGAGTGTGATAGTACACACCTTTAATTCCAGCACATGAAAGGCAAAGGCAGGCAGGTCTCTGGTCAGTTCAAGGTCAGCCTGGTCTACATAGTGAATTCCAAGACAGTCAGATTACATGGTGAGACTCTGACACACACAAACACACACACACACACACACACACACACACACACACGGAGAGCAGTGAGTTCATGAAGTACAAAGAAAGTCAATGTCAGTCCTTTGATATGGCTGAGGAAGAGGGCCAAGAATGGACAACATGGGAAGAAAGGGTTCATGTCTTACTAGAAAAAGTGTAGGTCAGCCCAGCATAGAACAGAGAAGTTTATTGGCTTATTCATGTTGCATGTGATCTCGGGTTGCTGGGCAAAGAGTGCACAGGCAGGAGACGAAGCGACTACCAAATGGTGGGCAGAAGGCATTCAGTGTCAGTCAGAACAGGAGCCTGGAGGCAGACATTGAAGCAGAGTCCACACAGGAAGTCTGTTGACTGCTTTGTTTCCACTGGTTTGTTCAGCTGTTTCTCTTATAGAGCCCAGGCCCATGTGTTCAGGGATGGCACCATCCATAGTGGGTTGGGCCTTCCTGTATCAATATAGCAGTCAAGATGTCTTGTAGACATGCCTAAAGGCCAGTCTGTTGGAAGCATTTCCTCAAGTGAGAGCTTATCCCAGGTATGTATATGTTTGTGTCAAGTTGACAGAAACTATGACAAATACTCAGAAAGTTGAATTCACATATCTGCCCTGAAAAAGAGAAAAACAGGATAAACTATGGTGAAGTTGAAAGTGTAAAAAATGAAAAAATGAGCTTGATATCCTTTTCTGACTCAGGTGTCCTTTTGCCTGTACTTTATCTTTCCTCTTGTTACTCTCCATTGGCAGGTGAATGGGTAAGGAAAACGTGATACATATGCAAAATGGACAATGATTCAACTGTAAAGAAAAATGACATTTGTAGAAAAATAGATGGGCCTAGAAAGTGTATTAATAGAAGTGACTCAGACTTAAAGAAAAAAATCATGTTTTCTCCCATATCAGACCTTAGCCTAAAAGGAGTATTTCATTATAAGAGCAAAGTTGGGTTTTGTTGTTGTTGTTGTTTGGTTTTTTAATTCAAATATCCAGGGCCTGTTTTTTTCCCCCTACCTTATGAGATACAGGTCTTGATGTGCTGCTCAGGTTGACATCAAACTCTTCAAGCCTCCAGGTCAAGCTTCATAGTAACCAGCATTACAGGTGTGTGCCTGTGCTTGGCCTTCTTAATCCATTTATGTTTAGGAATTTTAGTCAAATTTTATTTTAGTTAACTCATTAACTTTTGTTGCGAGGGATTGAACTAGAGCCTGTACATGCTAACTGTGTACTTACCACTGAACGATATCTCAAACCTTCAAACTTCTATAAAGTACTTTTTGTTTTGTTTTGTTTCTTTTTCGATACAGGGTTTTTCTGTGTAGCTTGGCTGTGCTGGACTTGCTTTGTTGACTAGGCTGGACTCGAATTCACAGAGATCCACCTGCCTGCCTCTGTCTCCCTGGCTTACAGGTGTGTACCACTGCACCAGCCTTTTATAAGTTCTTTATAGCTAGGTATGGTTACACTTAAAATATGAGCACTTAGGAGGAAGAGGCAGAAATACGCATTTAAGGTCAGCCTGGGCTACATATGACCCGGCCTCAAAAAAATTAGTCTTTGTATGTTGGGAATATTAGTCCTTTATCTTTCGTATAGATAACAAGTATTTCTCTCAATATAATATTTAATTTTGACTTGGCTTATTAGACCATCTGCCATGCAAAAGGCTTTTTTAAAATTACATAGTCCAATATGGTAGTCTTTGTTGCCAGATTTTGAGTCAGAGTTGGAAAGGTTTGTTTTAGTCTTTCGTCATACTATCCTGAATGTGTATGATCTCATCTGCTCTTGGAAGCTAAGCAATTTGGGCCTGATTTTATGTGGATGGGATAAAGTCTTTTTTAAATGCAAGTTATAGAAGAATACATGTATTTACTTGTAGCTTATAAGTAGATTCAAGAGTACTGCTAGTAAGAAAGACAGCGTAAACCTTGTACTCATTAGAGAGTCTTGATATATGGCTTTTGTACAGCAAGTGCTAATTAAGCATGCTCAGACATGCCAGGCAACTGTCTTAAAACTCTTCTATGCATACCTGAACTAAAGAACAGAGAAATTACCATTCAGGTCTTTAGATAATTGTGACTATATGTCTTTTTAAAATCTCTTTAGTTTCATAGACTGTTTATAGATAAGACCCATAAGGCTGGTCACTCCTTTTGAGAGTCTTGACAGTTCATTTGATCACTTTGTTTAAGATGGTGTCTTCTTGAGTCCACTCTTTTGAGCAGAGTCTAACCCAAAGCTCAGTGTCATGGAGCTGCATGTTATTGCAGAAATTTGAAATGAGAGACTATGTTATAAACCATAGTCTGTTCTCCCTGATGCTACTAAGGAGACAGTGCAGAGAGATTTTGCTGTTAGGGATTGTGTGAAAGACACCTTCTCTAGCTCCTGTAATTAATGAGTTACCTTATCTAGAAGTAGGGAGAGAGAAAGAGCTACCCATTGAGTCCCTCGTTTGCTCCTTTACAAGCTGCGCCATGTACTGGCAGTAGTATCTCACACCTTTGATCCTAGCACATGGGAGGTAGAGGCAAGCAGATCCCTTAGTTTGCAGCCAGCGTAGTCTAGAGAGCTCCAGAATAGCCAGGGCTACACACACAGGTGCGCGCTCTCTCTCTCTCTCTTTCTCTCTCTCTCTCTTTCTCTCTCTCTGTCTTTTTAAGATGCACAGTGTAAAAGAAAGAAGAGTCAAGGGAGCAACAAGTTGATACTGAGTCCTCAGGTGCCCCTTGATGGTCGGGGAACTTGTAGGAAAGACACTTGGTTTTGTTACAATTCTTAGAGGCACTGGGCTGGTGACTTTGAGTCACCTGCTTTCTAAGTTGTAATTTACTTCATCTTTTAATGAGGTGGTATTTAAGAAGTTTGCCAACTTTTAGGCTCTGTATTACAATGTCTTTTAATTCCTACCTTTAGTGTCTTTGTTGCGATACCCAGAAAGCTTAGAAAATTTGGCTGTTTTCTTTTAAATTAAATGTCCACCCCTTTGTTGATTTGTGAATATTCTCAGGCTTCAGAGTCTTCGTTAAGTAAGTTGTGTGCTCTAGAGTATGTTGGATACAGAAAGGATTAGGTGAAACCGAGAATTGGTTCTTGGGGATCTGAACTTGAATTTGAAAGACAAGTTCAAAACATTCAGCGACTTCATACATCACTCAAGTCATTTTTGTATCTCTGCTAAGTTAATATTCAGCTTATATCATGTCTGCTTGTTCATGTCTAAAGAATGGAGAATCTAACTATTAAAATTATTCTCAACTTGAAGGACATTTACTGGGAAAATGAGAGTCTCTTGTTGGTCAGCTAACCTACTTTCTTTTGAGGAAAAAAGGAGCCGTTTAAATTTTTAGCTGTGTGACCCAAGGCTGGGTGTATGTTGTTTGCCCGCCTGTAATCTCAGGACTTGGGAGGTGTTAATAGGAAGATCCTGAGTTTCCAGGAATTTCCAGGCCAACCTGGCCCACATAAGATCTCCCTCAGTACTCCCCGCACTCCTCAAACAAAAAAATCCAAACTAACGAGGGAGGGCAGGTAAGTTAGAGCCAGATGCCTTTTGAGGCAGCCCCCATCTTCATAAGGATCAGTTCCTGTGGTAGTCAGCTGGCACCGTAGACTTAGCTTAACCAAGAAAGAAAGGCCAGTACCTTAAGTAACGTGAAATGCATTAAGGTTGCAAGGATTTATAACTTCTGTTTAGAAGGTTGTGAATAGAAAACTTTTTCTCTCTAATAGCTTTATGCTTAGAAAGTTTGGATTTTTTTTTCCCTCACATTTGTCTTAGTAAATGAGTTGTGATTATTTTTTTTAACTTTTTAATTAATTTATTTTTTTTACTTTTTATTGGTTCTTTGTGAGTTTCACATCATGCACCCCATCCCCATTCATCTGCCCCTCCCCTCGTAGCTGCTCCCCACCAAGCAGACAAAAAAAAAATCTCCTTATGGAAGCTGTGGTGTGTCACAGTGTGTCCCACAGTATACCCTTTTGTACACACATCTTTGCAAATGTTCATTTCAGTGACTCCTTTGTCTGGCCTCTGCAACTCTGCCAATACTGGAACCTCACTGGGGCTCCTCTCAGACACCCTGTTGTTGCCCTGTGTCATGAGATCCTGGAGTTTTGGATCTGTAGGACAGGCCTCTTCATGCACTTCAGCAGCTCATCCATAGGGTAGATGTTGGAGTGGGCCAACTCAAAGCCCTAGATCTGGGTCTAAGGTATCTGAGCTGGTCAGCCTAGCCAGCTCTCCCACTCCTACCAGCAATCTCCTGCACGAGAGCCAATTCTACCCTGCTGCCCAGGTGAGGTGCAGAACCCGTTCTCCTGAGTGCTGCAGCCAGTGAGGGACATAGCCAGTTCTCCCATTCTCATCTCCTTGGGGCCAAACTCTCCTGTCTGCCATAGATGGCGAGGGACAAGGGAGTGGTAAGAGGGCATCTCTCCCTCATTCGTGCCACCTCCCAACAGACGAGGAAGGAGCAGCTTTCCTGCGCTCATGCCCTGTGGGCTGCCTTGCCTGCAACCCCCACATCCAGGGCCAGCTTTATTGTGCTGCAGAAGGTGAGGGGCAGGAACAGGTCTCCTGCTCTCATGCCCCCAGGCCCAGCTTTCTCATGATGCCCATGTGAGGGCATTTCTGCACAGCCCTCAGACAGCATGTTTCTGGGCAGGAGCCCCAAATGAGGACATTTGCCTGGCCTTTGATGGTAACAGACCCCTGCTGCTGCAGGGCCACAGACCCAGACATGGCTCCCTGTGGCAGCACAGGCCAGGCAGGACCCCACCATAGTTCCAGGTGGCAGCACTGGCTACTCACGTCAGGCTGTTCCTCATCCCTCGAATCTCCAGTTCTGCCTCTCTCCATTGTGCCCACGTCCTTCTGTTCCTTTCTCTTCCATTTCCCCACCACTTCCATTGCTGCTCTTAGTGGTGCCCGGGATCTCTGAGTGTCAGGGGTTGTCTCAGGGGTGCTGTGCTCTTTTTGTGCATCACAGTGCGGGGCAGAGCTCATCTCGGGCATGGTTTGTACTCCCCAGGCCTGCTTCTTTCAGGGACTGTTAGGCTGCTAATCCTTCAGATGTTTATAGGTCAGAACACTGAGCATAGACATGACCTCTCTCCTCTCTGCCACCTCCTGCCACCCACGTGATGCAGCATCCACGCCTGCAACATCTCTAGGGGCAGCCATCATTACTTTTTTAATTTAAAAGTTTTTTTTGAGATTTTACATGAAATAAATTACATATGTAAATATTCTGATCCTATTTTTTTTTTTGTAACTAGTTTAAAAGAATAGCTTCTTAGCATCCTACTGCCTGCCCTGGTGTTGAGGTGATAAGGTTAACACAGATTTTGTTAATTGTCATGTATGTGGTTGCAAGCGCAGAGAGCTGCTCAAATTGGCTGAAGCAATATATAAAAAGAATATATTGGCTCATGGAGGTGCTCATAAACACCCGAGGATATCAGGTTTGAGCCAGCAGGACCTGGCATCTCTCTAGTTGTCTTCTGTATGGTGGTTATATTCTTAGGCTGATTCAGTGTGTCTACACTTGGCAGCATCCATCTTCCGATTTGCTTTTGTTGTTGTTGTTGTTTTGTTTTGTATATTTGAAACCCGGGAACTCTTTTAGTAGACCAGCTGGCCTCAAGCTGATAGAGATCCGCCTGCCTCTGCCTCCATAGTGCTGAGGTCAAAGGCTTGTGCCACCACTGCCTGACTTCCTGATTTGCTGTTTAAAAACCCAAAACAAACAAACAAACAAACAAACAAACAAACAAAACCCAATCAGCTTTTCCCCAATAAAAGTACCATACTTGGTTTGAGTCATATTATGTGGTATTTATCATGTGACCAGACTTAAAGCAGTTACTGATCCCAGGGAAGCAGTGCTTTAATTGGTCAAGCCTAAGCCATCTCTATAATTGAGCAACCAAGTGTAGAAATGATGGGTCTCCTGAGGGAATATCAAGGATCTGCATTAAAATCAAGGAATGATTAGAACGGGTAACAGAAATAGCATTTGTTTGTCCTTCAGGCTATGTTCTTATGTAGTTCACAACCTAGTAAAGGAAGACAGAGTTTAGGTGCACTGAAGTGCAAATCAGCCTCGGAAATGAAATGAATAACATTTGAAAACGGACACTTAAAAAACTAATGGTTTAAAGGTAACGTGAAGGGTAAACATAGCATTGTAGTTAAGCTTGTTATTAGTGTTCTTGTGGACATTCTTAGGCAGCGTACTTGTTGAAGTACATGCTTCCATAGCATGCCAACTAGCTTTCTCTGGGTTATTCTGTGAAGCTACAGAAGCACTTGCTGGGGTGTAAACGCAGCACAACAGAGCAGTTGCCATTTTCTCTTTATCCTGAGTAGAATTTTGCGCTGTGCACGTGTCTGTGGCACTGTCCAACCACGTCATGTTGCACCTTGTAGGGAGCTGTGGGCTTTGGAGGCTGGAAGGTGAGCTTGATCCAGGGACCCTCATCACTGTGCTCGGGAAGAGCCTAGAACCAGAGAAGGACTTGGTGGGGTTAAGAGACAGAGGTAACAACAGTGTTTGCATCTGGGAGATAATCACTGAACATTGTTTGAACAATTTGGCTTTCCTATGAATGCCTTGATTTTAATAGTTTCTTCTGGGTCTGCAAACTCTGCTCATAATCATGCCAGGTGAATGCTCTTCTCTTGCTGGTATATTTTCTGATTGGGCAGGTATTGCCCATGTAGGACCAGGTCCCTAGAGAGTCATAGAACTCAAGTGAGCATATTCCCTGTGCCCGGGTATAATATTGATTCCCTGAGACTCATGGCACTCAAGCTGCACTAATACAATGGCTAAATAATTTTAGGTGACATGGATCTTATCTATCTGCTCATACAAGGTAAGTAAAATTGTGTGGACAGCATAGCATATTGAAGCTCTGTAATTTCACTGGGTGGAGTATGTATATGATCTTCTTGGTAATATGGTGATTAGTGAATGCATGTTTAGGGGGAAATTATTTCTCTCTTTCTTCCCCTCTCTCTTCCTTTCTTTTCCTCTCTCCCTCCCTTCCCGTGTTTGTGTGTGTGTGTGTCTGTGCGCACGCGCGCGCGTGCAGCTTTTATATATTTCAGTTTTGTTTAATTCATTCAAAGGCATTTGGAGAGTGACTATGGTGGTTTGAATAAGGTAGCCCCCATAGGCTGAATACTTATTCACCAGGGTGTGGCACTATTTGAGAAGGAATAGAAGGATTAGGAGGTGTGGCCTTGTTGGAGGAAGTGTGTTATTTGAGGTTGTCTATGAAGTTTCAAATGCCCTTATCAGACCCAGTCTGTCTACAGATCAGGATGAGGTTCTCAGCTATTTCTCGAGTACTCTGCTGCCATACCATATTTTTACCAGGATGATAATGGACTAAACCTCTGGAACTGTGAGCCAGTCCCAGTTTAATGTTGTCCTTTATAAGAGTTGCCACAGTCATGTTGTCTCTTCACAACAATAGAACACTGACTGAGGTAATGGCCAACTATGTAATAACATCACTAAATAGGCAAGGTCACGGCAGTACATTCTGTTGTACTAATGAGCTGACTTTTCCATCATATGCTGTCACGTTGGCTGGGTGCCATCACTGTGAACAATAACCTGTGCGCTAATAGACTTGGAATGTTTTCGATAGGCATCCTCATCAGACTGCTTGTTTTTTTTTTTTTTTTTTACCACCTCCTTTCTCCCCTTTTTTCAGACAACTAGATGTGTACCCAAGACTGGTCTTGAATCTTCTATGTAACTGAGGATGACTGTGGACGGATCCTTTTGCCTATACCTTTCAAGTGCTGGGATTACAGGCATGAGACATTATTTGTAGCCTTCTCGAATTTCTTTAAAAAAAAAAAAAGAAAGCTTGAGATGTTGACATGTGAAAAGGGATAAAATACTTGACTTCAAAATCTTCATGATCAAGTGATGAATTTTCATCCAGTGAATTAGTTGAGAAGAGGTGTATGTACCAAGTGCTTAAGACGCAATGATGAGAAGGATGCGGAGGAATTCTTCAGGGAATGATTCAGCTCCTTGTGTTATAAGCAGGTATCGGAAGGGTAAATAGAAGTTGTTAAGAAATTTGTGTTAGTGTTAGTGTAGTAGGGAAGAAAGCTGGAAGAATAGAGGATTTGTAGGGTGATGGAATCTTGATTGTGGTGGTAGTTGAATGGGTCTATAATTAGTTGAAAGCTACACTTCATTCAATATGTGTATTATGTTATGCACAGATTATAATTTAATAGAGTTGATTTAAAAATTAAAACTTCAAGGCCAGAGGTAAATAAATGTGCAAGAGTTAGGTTGAGGTTGAGGTTGTGGTTGTAATTCTATTGAGTGAACAAGTTAAAGCCGCATACTGAAATGAGAAGAGGCCCAAAGATAGAAACTGGGTTTTAAGCTTTAGAATGGGAGCCCAGTCACACATACTCAGCCTTACCTGATACCACATTCTTTGCCTTCTAACAGAAGAGTGGTTAGAGAAGACTCTAAGGAAAGAGTAGCATGGATAGAGAAGAGATGTTTCCTTTGCTGCTAAGGCCCCAAAAGAGGGATTGTCTGTTTCAGAAGTTTAAAGGTCATTATTTTTCAGTGAGTTAAGAAGATGGAGTATAAGAATCAGCCATGATCGAGGAAGACTGATACAGACCCAATCTCTGGGCTAGTAGGGAGCTGTTTGGAAAACTCAACGCAATTCTTACCACCTTGTCAGTCCTTTTATCTGTTACGGGCTGGGGAAATTTAATACCAAAGACAGGACTTGGAAGGTTGTCGTTGGTGGCAAGGGATGGTGAGAGACCAGGACAAGTGGAGGTGGTTGGGGTCGGTATGGATAGGATTAGCTTATGGGGAGATGATGAAAAGGAGACAAAGCAGAAAAGCTCATCTAAGGAGCTTTTAGAAAAATTTTTAAGGAGCTTTTAGAAAATTATGTTGGAGACTAATAACCACACTGTGCTGTGTGTCAACTTAGAGGGACTGCTTTATCCCAGCAGTGAACTATAACTTAGGGACAGTGTCGTTCACTAGTATACAGAATAGCTCTAACACATTTTTGGTTTTTTGTTTGTTTGTTTGTTTGTTTGTTTTTTGCTCTGCTTACTAATAGCCATTACTTTTGTGCTATGGGATATTAGATCTGCCCATAGTTGTCTAGGAAGTGCCAGGTGTCTTTCACAGGTATGTAGGGTAGCCCTTTGCTCAAAGCATGCCATCACTGGAGTTAAACTTGTTGACTTTATGACGAAGTCAAGGTTTTTATTTACCTTTTCTTCATTGTTGGGAATGCCTCTGGAATGCCAGACAGGTGCTCTCCCGTCACACTTCTTGTCCCCTGAGTCAAGATTTTGTTTGTCTAGAAATGAGAGCTTTTTCCTAAGAACATGCTTTCTTGAATGAATGCAGGAAAGAATATATTGCTGTTTGAAGGGCAGGACTAAGCAGAGGCTTGTCAGATACTCAGCTGTTGGCCAGTACCATTTGTTGGAGGTCTGTCTTCTACCGAGAATTTTGAGATACAAATGTTGGCCTCAGTTACATACTATGAAGGCATGGCTTGTGCTTCCTTCGGCTTGGGCTGTAAGTCACTTAGGAAGTAAGCCTGGGCATTCTACTTAACCTGACCCAGTGTCCACTTGTCTGAAGTGAGTGAATCCTGATATAACTTTGAATACTTTGTGGAGTAAGTTGGAGAATTTCCATGACATTTAACATTTTAAAAGTACTGCACAAATGTTGTTTTTAATGTTTTAGTCTGGAATTTCCCTGGAAGAGCCTGATTTTTAGTCTTTCAACCCTTCTCTCGCCACTCAAAGATCTGTTTCTCGGACTTTTCTCTGTAAAACGTTGTGGAGGCATTTGTCTCTGGGATGAGGAAGTCATATAGCATTTGGAACTAAACACATTAGATGTTCTTTTAAAAGTGGATGCAAGGTTAGGAACTATTCTGAGAGACAAACACTAATGTGTGGATTTAAGTGTGCCTTTTGAATGTTGTTCTTCAGATCCCCCTACCCTGACCCTACTAAAGATTCCTCTTTTTATTTAAGCAAACTCATCAGTCCTGTGGCATACACACTTTACTTAGTAGATTTGGGTCATTTGGGGGAACTACTGAGTTGTGTGAACTTATGCCTGTGAGCCCTTAGTACTTGTTTTACAAAGAGAACTTCGTTGGTGGATTGTTTTAGGTGTCACTGTGACAAGAAAGAAAGGAGTTTGTTGGTTCTTACAGAAAATTAGGTAAGAAAAGCCAGTGTCTTCTATGAGTTAGTTATATATGATACATCTGCTTTACCCTGGTATAAAAAGACCATTTAGAGACTCGTTATTGGAAGGCAGGAGCTACACTTGTAGGGCAATAATACACAATACATGGAAAATTCTAGAGTAAAGGCCTGACTGAAACACCAGACAACTTGGAGGAAAATACTTATTTTGATAGTATCACTGCGCTCTGTTCGGAAGAGTAGGTTGTAGTGTAGACTGGTAATGCTCCCCAGCAGGAGACTTGGAGACACATACTGCCCACCAGGCTGTTTATAGGTATATGAGAATGTCAGAAGCTAGCTTTGGGTGAGACTCTGAGGGAAACATACACTTGATTCGAGCTATGGGGCTTTGTTCCCAAATAGTCAGCAGCTGTGGTCATCACTTCTCTTCAGTACAAATTCTTTGATGTTGAATAGAGAGAAAGAGGTGACATCAGAGAGTAGACTTCACAGGAAGTCTCCCCTGATTTGGTTCTTTTCTTTATGTGGGTTTCTATGCCAGCCATCTTCTCTTCCCTTTTGACCTAGAAGAAAATGAGTTTTGTTTACTCGAGGTCATATGTATTGATGGAACTTGGTGGAAAGACCCCCAACGACTTTTTTTGTTTTAAAGAAGAATCTTTCTTTGATAGTTATTTCTACATTCCTTTCTGGTTGTATTCTCCAGTGGAACCAACTAATGATTTCCAGTTTGGAAGTTAAACATATTAAAATTGCACAGTTTTTCTACCCTTCTTTACCTGATAGGCCCAGACATACAAAAAAGTTTGTTTTGTTCCAATTATTTGATGTGCCTTTCCTTCAGATTTGCATTAGATTTGTTGTTCAGCTTTTGGCCTTTGGCTCATTAAAGCTAGCAGTGATTCTTCAAGCTTCTGCCTTTTGGGTCTGGCCTTGGGGAACTAGATTGTTGGGACCAGCTGGGTTAATGGTCAGAATTGATTCTTTGATTTTGAAAAATTAACTGAAGCTCTCTGCATCCCCCCCCCCCCCGCCTTGTCTCCAAAAACTTTGGCATGAGACTAACCACAAACAGCAGCACTTCTGGGCTGCATCCTAGCACATGGAACCTGTGACCAATAAGAAGCCAATGTGTCCAGTTTCTTCAGCTTTGCACTAGGCTTTCCTGGGCCTGCTTGTCCATCTTGGTGGGTTGTCAGGGTGCAGAGCCTTGAGACAGAATTCCAGGACTGACAGACCCTGAACTCTTTTTTTTTTTTTTTTTTTTTTTTTTATGAGTTGGCAGTATCTTATGGGAAAAGCAGTGTCTTATCTTAAGGTGTGTGTTGTTGGGCACTATTCTTAAGAGACATTAACAAGTCTGTTCACCTCAGATAGGGAACTGACAGTGGACCAAAGTAAGTATACCACCAAAGTTCAACTTGAAGAACCATTGTGTTTTAATTGGGGTTGCTTACGGGAGCAAAATGATGCAAAGACAAACTATAACACCAAAGTCCACTCCAGCATGGTGGTAGCTCACTAAAGCGGACACCTAGAATATACTGAACAACCTGCAGTCGACTCAGCAGGCTGCAGAGCAGCTTTTGTTTTGTTTTGGTGCCTCTGTTGGTCTGAGCATCTTCCAGACAACTCTACTAACAATCTGCTTTTTCCAGGCAGCTCAGCTTGTGGAAGAGTGTTTTTCATCAATCCTTAATTGCATATGAGTGGTGAGGGGGTGATCCAGTACATCTGCTCAGTGTCAGGGATTTCCTGAAGCCAGTAAGTTGTTTATTTCCTGATTCTTATAAGCTTCACTGCAAGATTCAGTGTTTCACCTGGAGCTGGGCAGTGGTGGCACATGCCTTTAATGCTGGCACTCGGGAGGCAGAGGCAGGTGGATCTCTGATTTCAAGGATAGCCTGGTCTACAGAGTGAGTTAGAGGACAGCTAAAACTATACACAGAGAAACCCTGTCTCAAAAAGGGCTCAAACTCCTGTAATTAGGATTGAAGGCAAGCACATGCATCCATTGAGCCATCTTACCAGTCCAACACTGAATTCTTGTGATTAAATCAGGCCTTGTTACCATCTAGTTATATCTGTTTCTTCCCAAGTCCTCATGAGATGGACCTAAGTTGGAGCTGCCAGGCAAGGTTGTCTGTTGGACAGTTTTCAGCAGAGTGCCATCAGAAGCAGTTGTCATCACTAATGGTATGTCTAGATTCACTGATTATTTGACGAGAGTGGTGTTTAGCTATAGATTTTAGAAAATTTTTAAAAAGTGTGAGTAGTGTGTGTTTTAGTATTGAGAGATAGTAGTGTGTTGTCCTTTGCAAATAAGAGATAAGCAGGAAGTGCCTAGATCGGAACTTAGCCTATTTCATCTACTCTGCCAGAGTGCCTCTTTTATTTTATAATTTCCATTTATTTTTACTTTATATGTATGGTTATGTTACCTGCATGTTAGTCTGTGCACTGCTATATGCAGTTTTCAAAGATGCCAGAAGAGGGCATTGGCTCCCCTGGGATTGGAGTTAGAGTTGTGAGCCACCATGTGGGTACTGGGATTTGAACCCAGGTCCTCTTGAAGAGCAGCCAGTGCTCTTGACTGCTGAGCCAGCTCTCCAGACCCTGAAGTTTTTTTTTCCCCCTTAATTAGTGGGCTTGTATTCCATTTCATTGAATTGGCAGTGAATCCGTAAATTACAGCTTGTTCAAATCTTTCAGCATCTCTCAAGGATGCTAGCCACTTCCCATCACTTTAAAATTAGTGTACACACCTTCTCTCAGTAAATGACCACACTACATGGAAAGGTATGTACGTAAAGCCTTCATTTTCTTTTTGAAAGAAACATGGAAGGAGGTTCTCCTGAAATATTTAAAACTAGCTGTTTATTTTATGACCTCATTTTTGTTGCGTAATTTTCTTTTTAATAAGAAACATATAGCCACAATTAAAAGAATGTCTGATACCATCTACATCCTGCTTTTGTAAGTTATTTGTAGATGAGTCTGTTTTCCCCACCTGTTTTTTTTCTTATAGTATAGAACATTTTTTTCATCATTAACATGAAAATTTTAGGTGTTTTATTTATTTTGCCTCAAAAATATTCAGACATGTCAGCTTTCAACTCCAGTAATTGGAAGACTGGTTTGAGATTAGTTTTATTGGTTTCTACCAAGAAGGACCCATTGCATCATTGAAACAGCTCTGTTGCATAACTGTCCTATATCTAAAAATACTCAGTTGAGTGGCCATCAGCATTTGCTAGGGATGTGAACTGAACTCTTTGGTTGTCTGTACTAACTCTGACTCCAGATTCCCTTGAAGTATGTTTCCGGAGCGATCCTCCATAGGTCAGATCAGGTTTGTTCCAGTGAAGCTTGATGCGGTTGTGGTTACTGACCACACAATAGACAATGAGATGATTGATGTTCAGGTTTAGTCAGTTAATACTGAGGTCTGAATGATTGTATATGTACTGTCTTTGGTGCCTAGAATCTTCCATACCTGCATCAGATCCATACAAAGAAGCTGTTTTGCATTTTACTCCACACAGCCTTTGTGTTGGAGCTGGGAAGCTTGTCATGGTTGTTTAATGCTGGTCAGGATTAGGATTCCTTTGATTGCCTAATTTGACACATGAAAGAAAAAAAAAAGTACAATTTTCTTTTATAGCCTCTGTGTACAGGTTACAAATAATTTATTAAGTCTAAAAAAAGCTAAGTTAGGGAGGGGTGTCTGCTGTGTCTTCAGAGACGTGGGCCTGCCAATTATGTGGCAATAGACAAGACCCCAAGTGTTGGTTAATATCCCGTTCTGCCACTGTAGAGTTAAGATTGTATTTCCTAGGATGTTTTTTTCTGGATCAAAATGATATCTAGAAATTAAATTTATTGGGTGTTGACTGTGTGATAGATACTGTTTTATCATTAAAAAATATGTGTATTTGTTTGTGTAAGTATATGTCATGTGTGTACAAGTATACACAAAGGCTAGAAAGAGGGTGTTATGTCCCCTGAAACTGGGGTCACAGGCTGTGAGCTTCCACATGGGTGCTGGGAGTTGAAGTTGGGTCCTTTGCAAGAGCAACAAGTGCTATAAAATGCAGAGACATCTATTAGATTCTGTGTATCAAAGGCTAGCATTGACACCGCAGGGTAAACTGAGTCAGGGTGTAGATCATCACCCAGCAGACTTTCTCTGAGGATGAAAGGCTTGACTCTCTTGGCCAGAACTGATTGTTGCCGACAGTGGTTTTTCCACTAATAGTGATTAAGTGAGGGACCAGAACTCATTGTTGCTGGCAGCAGTGGGCCAGAGCTCATGGCTCCTGGTAGGGGCTTCCACTGATGATGGCAAGCATCTAAAAAGGAAAGGCAAGAAGGAGAGAAAAAAGACCATGTACACACACACACACACACACACACACACACACACTTGATGGCAAAGATAGACAGACTCCAGCAGACAGGTTCCAACAAGCTTCTTCTACTTTACACACACACACACACACACACACTCACACTCGCTCACGTTGGGTCGATGGAACAAAGCTCCAAGTCAACTTTATTTTTTACCCTGTATATCCCAGCAAAATATTTTTTTCCTTTTTTTTTTATTAATTACACTTTATTAACTTTGTATCCCCCCATAAACCCCTCTCTCCTCCCCTCCTAATCCCCCTTCCCTCCCCCTTTTTCACGCATGCCCCTCCCCAAGTCCACTGATAGTCTCCCCAGCAAAATCTTTTAAACAGTACAAAAATCAGTGTGAGTACATTCTATTTTTCTTTACGTGAACAATTTACAATGAGTATATGTATGAAAAACAAGTTCCCCAATATCCTTACATGATCAGATGTTTTATGTGTTATGGAAACATAAATATGAAAAACATATTATTTCCAAGAATTTATATATATTTGTAACCAGGCAATTTGTTATAGATTAACAAAGTATGAGCAAAGCAAGTAATTTCTTAGCCAGCTTTTTGTTGTTGTTGTTGGCAGGCTGCAATTTGTGGTTACAAAGAATCAATTATCTTAAAAGGTAATCTCATAAAAATCTTAAAATCACAAATCTAAACTTTATATAAAAACAATCTTTAAATCTTTAAGGTGTGCATCTACTCATTAATAATTTCATTATATCATATCAGGAAGCTGAGGGCACAAATGAGTATAAGAAATTAATTATCATCTCAGTCACTAGCCCAGCTAGAAAGAGCCACGTCAGCCAGTGCTATTCTGGGGTATTGTTCTTGTTTGCCAACCTCAAAAACTTCTTGGCTTTACTCTTAAGAGTGTACTTTTCTGAACTTCAGATTGTTCTCCAAGATTTTCTACATCAGAGCCACTATCAAAAACATCTTTACCTAGCCTTGCTAAACAATATTTTTCCAAATTCTAAGAGCGGTGGTCCTTGCTAACAATCTCTAAGTTCTTTTCAAGGGTGGTGGCTGAGTCACGAAGTTGCTCCAGCAGCAATGCCTGAAAGGGATCAAGCATTATTATTGTGAGTGCCGGTGACCCTGCCCGGTGAGGGGCGGGAAGCCCCTTAGAGCTCTCCTACAACTCCTCTGTTATGAGGGATGTGCTGACCACAAGGGCAACAGCAGAGCTGTGCTCCATATCGCATAAAGTCCTCAGGACGCGTGGTCCTCCCTGTCTAAGGCCCACCCAGCGTGGTTCTGCTAACCAATGGCCATATTCCATGCGTTCCAGAGCTGTTTGCTGTTTCTTCTGCATGGCCCCCGACACCTGAGCTAGTGTTTTTAATTCTTGCAGTATTTAGGAGATACTTTGTTCATTCCGCTTAGTACAGAGAATCTTTTATCACACTTTTCTAGGTTTCAGTGCCAGTGTGCTAGAGGTATCTCCCTGTATATTTTATTAGAAACAGTTTTAAAAATACCAATATATTTTTCTAAAAAGACCATGGATTTAACCTCAGGCCTTTATTTTGTGCAGCTCTTATTTTTATAATTACTTGTGATAATGTCTCTTGGGGGGGGGGGGCAGCTGGGCATTGGGAGCTTTGAGGCACCCCCTGGCATAGAATGCAGCAGGCAGGACCAGGATTCTGAGACTGGGGCCAGCCACCAGGAGATGTTTGTTATTGTTGGTGGGTTTTTTGTTTGTTTTGTTTGTTTTGTTTTGTTTTGTTTTTTGAGACAAGGTTTCTATAGCCTGGGCTATCCTGGAATTGCTTTGTAGACCAGTTTGGCCTTGAACTCACAGTGATCGGCTTGCCTCCCTGACTCCCTCAGTGCTGGGACCACAGGTGTGCACTACCACACCCAGCTCCCGCCAGGAGAGTTTGTTTGATCATCCTACATATTCCCTCAGGCTCCTCAAACCGGAAAGCTGGGATGCTTTCAGAAACAACATAGAGAATAGATGGAGCCACTGTTTGTTCCTAGAAAACCTGTACTCAGGTGTTTCTGTATGCAAAGAGTATGTCTAGAAGGAGATGTGCAAGAAACTAGTAACAGTGGTTGTCTCTGCAAAGGGAATTAGGAGGCATGGAAGCAGGGCAGGAGGGAACTTTTTTTCTCCATCTTTTTCCACATCGTAATATTCTTCCATATAAATGCATTCAAACCACAAATACAAAAACACAAAAGTTACCTGTTTTTGTAGTAGGTTTGTTGAGGTCTGTCCTTATTTCTCCTGTTTTTGTTTTTTGATCAGCAAGAAACACTATTGAGTTGTATTTAGAACATATCCTTGAAATGTTTACCAGCGAATGATTCAAAACCTGGGTCTGTAGTTTAAGCAGTGGTACCTTCTCTGGTTTATTAGGAGTAAGTTGTGTGGTGGCGACAAGATGTTAGTGGTGTCGGAGTAGTTCTGACAGCAATTTATTTAAAAGTCTCCTGAGGCTCTGTTTCCTTTGCTAGAGACATCTGTTCAAGACATCTAGCATTCACCCATCCTTCATCCAGTCCTACTCTGTGTGGGGCTCCTGCTGAGAGGTTAGTCTGCTTTGAGACAGCTGATGGTAACTTAGGCTTAGTGCTCTGTGTTCCTGGCATCAGAGAAATAGCATCAAATAGTTCTTCCAGAACAGTGAGATACAGAGACACTTTGAACAGCCTGTCAAGGGGAAAAACTGTTGTTCATTTCTACTGGACTTGAAAGAAAAGAGAATGTGACATCTGGAGTAGTCACTTATATGCTAGCATCAGGGTCCAGAGAAGAGGCCAACAGGTTTTGGAGCTTGGAGACAACTGATGTATGGTGGCCCTGGTTAGACCTGATTGAGCTGTAGCTGATGTTCATCCTGCTCCTGGTCTTAGCTGAACAAATCACTGTAAGGTCTGAATGCACTCCTGGCTTCAGTTTCTCATACATTAGAGTATTAGCTGGTGAAATGGCACGTGATCTGTACAGCACAGTGTATTGGTACCTAAAAAGCACCAGTGATAACATTCTAAAGTGTAGTTGAGGCCACAAGGGAGTATAGCCAGGCGTTTAGTTCCTTAGCTGGCACAGTTTTTAAATACACAATTCCACCTTAGACTGTGTGTGGTGGCACACCTATCATCCTAAGTACCTGGTAGGCTGAGACAAGAAAATTGTGAGTTCAAGGCCAACCTAGGCTACATAATAGGACCTTATCTCAAAAATATTAAGACTTATTCTGCTATCATTTTGTTTTGTTTTTGTTTTTGGAGACAGGGTTTCTCTTTGTAACCTTGCCTGTCCTGGACCCACTTTCTAGACCGGGCTGCCCTTGAACTCATAGTGATCCGTCTGCCTGCCTCTGTCTCCTTGAGTGCTGGGATTAAAGGCACTGTGCCCAGCTATCATTCTTTTATCTTTAAGAAAAAAGATAAAAGAAAAAAGAAAATAAAAAAGGAAGCCATCCAATAACTTGGAAAAGTAACAGGAGCAACAAAACCCTCAAAAGTGGCAGAACAGGTAAGAACCAGCAGGTTCCCAGAAGGCAGCATGGTGGTACATGCAGGTTTGGCTTCTCTCTCAGGCCCTCTGAAGCAGAAAGGTTGGAACAACAACTGAGGTGCTGTAGAGATGGGAATAATTTAAAACTCTTTGAAAGCTATTAGCCTTGGACTACATGACATATTAGGTTACATAACAGCAGACATGTCTTGTTGATTTCCTGACATCTCAACACATTTTCTAATAGTACAGTATGGCATACTTCTTAAAGATTAGGCTTAAGTAAAAATATTTTTATTTTAAGAAATTCGAGTAGTATGAAGTAATTAGAAAGGACCTAGAGAGCTTCAATAGAGAACTTGGTTGAAGAGATGGCGCAGCAACTGGGCCTGCTTTTCCAGAGGACCTGGGTTTCATTTCCAGTACCTACATGGTGGCAAAAAACACTGGTCCTAGGGGATCCATTGCACTCTTCTGAAACATGTATAGGTACAAGGCATACACACAGTGCAGAAACATACAAAAACACCCATGCACCTGAAAATAAATACAAATTTAAAGAGAATAGTAGAGAACTATTATTCTTAATGAAAACGAGCTTTACAGTGACAAACATGCTATACATTCTAAATAACCCAAACTTTATTTTTATTTTATTTTATTTTATTTTATTTTATTTTATTTTATTTTATTTTTTAAATACATGAGGTTCTTTTTATTATAAATCATTACACGCTGCAGCTTGGGCTCACACACCCCCACCGCCAAAGTGGTAAGAGCCGAGAGCCCTGTGCTCAGGTTAGTTGGGTGATTTAAAGATTCTGGTCCCACCCAGCATGCCCAAGGCAGGGGTGATTCCTGCCTGGCAAGCATCTATTGGTCAAAATGCTACATTTTGAATTGATTGGCTATAGGAAGGTCCCCAAACCATTAATGATCTGGTGTTCCTCCCTAGGGAGATGGGCCAGTTTCCTAGCAACTGTATCTCTAGTGGGTGGGGAAAATATGCAGTAAGGCAATTCTTCCCCTCAGGGCATTCCTGGAGTTCTCCACCCAGCTAGTTCAGGCCTTAAATATTAAGGCTGCTGATTTTTAATCTTTTGGTCTCTCATTTCCCCTTTTCTCATGATTATTTGAAGACCCAATTTTGGGTCTTCCAGATATGACCCCTTGTATTTTGTAGATTTACCTTTTTACAATGGGATCTGAATACCATTAGCTATATTACTCTCAAGCATTTCTTTATGAAAGCCATTAAGCAATTTAAAATACAAGGCCCAAAGATAAAAATAAAAAAAAAATGAGTAGTGGTCCCTTCAGGGTAGATAGGGGTGGTAAGCCAAAGAAAACTATTCTCCTTTTTTTCTAGTGTCTCTCTAGGCTTTTAGCCCAGTTGCTGCAATATTAGTTTCCATTTCAGCTAAGCAGATGCCCAAGATAATAGCTAATGCCAGGGAGCCAGCCCCTTTTGACTTAGCATTTTAGCCTGCTAGGTGGGATTTGGGCAAAGATCCATCTTCTGGAGCTTCTTCAGTGGTGACAATTGGACTGCTGGCATCAGGGGCTAGGGAGGCTGAAATGCCAGTCAAAGGCTGGGCAATGGGGCAGTCCCAAGCATCTGGTTAGTTGATCCACCCGAAGAGGCAGGGAACAATCATGTCAGTTTCCAGGAAGTCCAGATTTCAGCTTTCAGTCTATAGCTGATCCCAGAACAGAGTCAAACAGGTGAAAGTCTGCTGAGACAAATTCAGACTGGAGACAGAAGTTAAAATTTATCTATTAAATGAGAAAAGTGAGGAATCCCAAGACCAGGGGAAAACTCATCTGGGATCCATTTGAGCTTTGCCAGATCCAGGTCACATAACTTTTTGATTTCCTGAAACTCATGAATTTTTTTGGTACACAAAAGGAATATATATTAAAAAACTCAGAAAAGTAACATATCAGCAAATCTAATATAACAACATTCTGAGAGTAACAGATAAAACTGCATCCCACTGAATGAGTATCAGTTAGCTGTTTGTTTTGTAACCTTTATAAACAGCTTAAGTGTGTATGTCCATAGTCTGGAACTCTTGGCACTTTTTCTGTGGGCACACCTGTTGGTAATCGGCCACCAATGTTGGCCATTTTTTGTACACTCAGCATCTACTTTTAACCCCCATGTCCATGTTCATACTGGAAAGTTAGGAGAAAATACATTCCTGGATTTATTGTTAAACCCTAGATGCTTGGACTTTTCTTAACAAAGCAACTAGAAGGAATAGGTTTAAGATATTCTTGTGTCAAAGTCTACCCCAGAAATGGCAGATATTAAGAATACTGTAGTAAAGGCTATGGCTTTTGGGTCAGATATACATATTAAACAGATGTTTTTAACATGATGAGAAGCACCTTTAAGTCTATCTCCAGAAGACAACCAAAGGAAATGAAATCTAGAGTATCTCCCATTTTTAATATGCTTTAAATAATTTTTGTATCTTTATAACTCATAGTAATAAACCTTAAAACACCTACTTAGATTCTCCAATCGTTTTTTTTTTTTTACCAACCCTGAAACATTTTTCAGACCAAATAACAACACTCTCTAGATTTTTACAACCTAAACTCCTATATCCTTAGACCCTATATAAGCTCCATATTTTTTTATCCATTTATTTATTTTAAGACACAGGCAAGTAACATAAATTCTGTGAGCAAGGCAAACCTGTTTTCCTTTCTAAATAAGAGATCTAGTACCTAGTAGTTCTAACTAACTAATGAACTGGCCAATGAGCTAACAGTGGATCTAATTGTCTGCTCTTTAGCTGCAAAGCTACCATTAGCTTAGCCTAGCCGTCAAAGTGATCAGAGACCTGAGAAGGATAAATTGTAAGATAAATATACCAATCCATGTGCCAAGCAAAATGACATGGATGACTAGTTAGTTAGTCCATCACCTAGGCAGTGTCCCTGGCTCCTGTGGTTTCATGGAATCCTGAACAGAGGTGGTCCAGCCAGGCACAGAAGATGAGAGACTGCTTTGCCGGTATAAAAACCTCCAGGTCAGGTTCCTGGAGTCTTGGGATCCCAGACGAGCCCCCAAAATGTTCTGCCCAGTTTACAAACCCCAAAAAGTCCAGGAGTGAACAGACTCCGCTGTAAATACATGAGGTTCTTTTTATTATAAATCATTATAAGCTGCAGCTTGGGCTCTCATCCCCCACTGCCAAAGTGGTGAGAGCGGAGAGCCTAACCCAAACTTTAAAATAAAAAAAATTTGCAATGCATGTGGAGCTCATAGTCCCATCTGTAATAATTTGGCCTTTTCCTCTCATTATTAGCGCAGACACTGTGTTTTAAAGTATTGTCTTTTTATTATCAGCAAGTAGCCTCTGGAAGACTTGTTTTTATTTTTGTTGCTTGGTTACTTCCATATTATGAAAAGGCTTACATTGTACACTTAGTGAGAAAAAAATTGGCTATAAATATACAAGGATGAGGAAATAAAGCTTTTAATTTAGATTTTTTTTTTTTGCAGTAATAATAGCAATTGATAGCATTTTCTATTGGGCATAATTTAATCAACTTGACCCTATTTAGTTAGAAAGAACTTGAAAACAGGTAATGTGTAAACAGGTTGTAACAGAACTGTAAATAAATGTTAAATCAAAGAAAGTTCTTCCATGTGATTGAAAGCAGAGCCTGCTAATGATAGTCACAGGAATTTCAGCAACAGTGCTTACATATACTGCTCTCCTCTACTGTTTTCTAGGTGATAGATACACTTTATGTGCCATTTGAATGTCCATACAAGCCCCTGAGGCAGGCATTTGCTTTATTAGGAAACCTAGGTGGTTAAATGTCTTATTTCTAGCATGAAGCGAAAAGGTGAGACTCTCCACTTCTTGCCCTCCTTCCTTTGTGGTGGTCCTTAGAGGAGCCATAAGTAAGAAATGTAAGGAGGTTCCAGGTAAAGCTGTAGAGTGTGACATACATAGCCCTCCAGTAGAGTGGATTTTATTGCCCCATGTAACTCAGTACATGGACCAGGCTTGTAAAATGGTGTTTAGTTACATTTAATGGCTATGGGGAACATCTCCACATGGGAATTTTACCTTATTGATACTAATGCTTTTCAAAAAGGGGCATTTGACTAAAATGGTGATGGAGAATTTGGGTGTCTTCTAGCCTTAGGAGTTGTCTTTTTCTTTTCAATCATGCAGCCTTTTCCTAAAGACTTAACCATAATACTCATCTATGAGCTACTGCAAAATGTGTGTTTTGGGAATTGTTGTTGTTGATAGATCCAACAGATGTTTTTATGAAGGCCCTAATATGTTCTAGCAATTAAAAACATGATTTAGAACTCCCTTCCCCCCTCCCTCCCTTCCTTTCTTCCTCTCTCCCTCCTTCCCTCCTTCATTCCTTCCCTTTTTCTTTGTTTGTTCAATTAGATTTAGTTTCTTGAAGAGAAAGATTTCATTTTCCAAGACTAAGTTGATTCCATCTAGACAGGAACCCTGGCAGAACTCCCTGGGCTTGCAGGGTGTGCACCTGTCTCAGCACAAGTGTGAGACAGACAAGTGGTTGGTTGGTTGGTTGGTTGGTTGGTTGGTTGGTTGGTTGGTTGGTTGGTTGGTTTGGAAAGACACTTCACTCTGGGAGTAGAGACAGGTTGGCATAACCCATTATTTAGGAACTTTGGATTGAGCAGTCTTTGCTTTAATGGGGGCTGTGAAGATTATTAATAACAGTAAGGTGGGTCTGCCTGGATGCAGTGCGGACAAGAAGCAAATGCAAACTGAACTCCAGATGTGATGGATTTCAAATGTTGGAGGCATTGTATTGTGTATGTTGATTTTCCAAGGATAAAGGCAGTTGGGGAAGAACTGTAAAATTTAAAGAAGGTAATTACTTCATTTGTCCGGTAGGATCAGTTCTCCACTTTATATCCTATCAGGAGAGTTAGGGAGAGCAGCCACACTGGTGGAGGAGGTGCTGAGCCGCTGTTGACCCAAGCAGCATAGTTGATCACTTTGATTGCCATGTGCTTTCAGAAACTTGCGCTTTACTTTTTAATACCTTGAAGATAAAGTTGCTTATAGAAGCATTTCTCCTTTTCCACTGTCACTTATAACAGTAAGTATAGCAGAGAGCGTGCTGTACCAGCTAGTGTTATATAAGCCTTTCAACTGGGAATTTATTCGTGAGTGGTTCTGGTTAGTACTCATTATATTTTTGTTTTAAAACAGGTCTGAAGTGCGGTGTTTTCTCAAAGTAGCTTATTAAAGACAATATTTTTGATGTGTTTAATGTTTTTAGGGTCATTTTTCTCTACAACTGTGGCCTTGCTCTGTTTATATAAGCTAAGTGCTGAACAATTCACATTCTCAACTACAAGTCAAGCAGAGTTTTACAGTTTTTATTTCCTACCTTCCTCTTTCCCTTTGACAGAGCTCCCCTATGTTGTTCAGAGTAGACCTGAACTTCTGTAACTGAGACTAGGTATTAACCAGTGTACACACTTTTAAAGTGATGTATAAATGTGGGACTATGGTGAGATCTCCATGGGCTCATCCTAAAGAAACTAAAAAGATGGGAAAAGACAAATTTAACAACTAATAACACCTGTCAGGACAGAAAGAAGGCAGACTGTGGCGTGATAGAAATGAGGCTGCAGTCTGCTGATGTTCTGCCAGCTGTAGGTAGAGTTCTGAGAAGGAAGAAGGAATGGTAGAGAAAGAAAGCAGCATGGAGCCAGGCAGCAGTGGTCCACAACTTTAATCACAGCACTTGACAGGCAGAGGCAGGTGGATCTCTGTGAGTTCGAGGCCAGCGTGCTTTACAGAGCTAGTTCCATCACAGCCAGGGCTGCATGGAAAATCTCTATCCCAAAAAACCAAACCAAACAAAATACCAAAAAGAAAAACAGCCTAGAAGGTAAGAACTGTGGTGGGCACTAGTAGCTAACTCTGGCTGTGCACAGCCACCTTTCTGAGCCTCATCCCTGTAATCATTCCTTTGTTTGCTACATGGTAAAGAGGGTGGCAGAGCAGGAGACATTGGGTGGCCTTTCCTTTGCGGTTTTACTCTGGTGAAATTACCTTAAACTTATGAACCAGGTTCCTACCTGTGAAATGATAGTAATAGATAGTGCTTCACACAGGTGAGTAGTAAGAGTAAAATGAGATACTTTAAATACTGTGATGGTAGGAAAGCCACTTAGGAAAGTTAGACAAATGTCACTTCCCATATCATCACTAACAATTCATTACTAAAGAATGAGACTTCTGGGTCAGTAACATTATTTATTTGAGCTGTTGTTACAGCAAAGGGTGATATACTAATTAGGAAAGTATCTTTTTCACATAAATGGGTCAAAATGCATAATAAATACCTTTAATCTGGGGAAGTCAAGAGGAAATACTACTGTGTACAAAATGCAGTAAGAACTTTAGTTCAGAGGTCAGTGTCATATCTAGCTTACTTACAGGGGGTCGTAAGAAGCAGTTTGTTCAGTTAGAAGCTAAAATCAGCCCATCTTTCCCAGTCCCACAGCCACTAAGATTCAGAAGCTGAACTCAAGGTCAGCCTGTGACTTCAGACCTGCTTTTTTATTGTGCCACCTTATGTTGCTCGGATTATAACCACATGTTCAATATGCATTCCAGCAGGCATTTCTGCTATAATTTGTAAATTATGCTAATATTCTGTCTCATTTCCTGCTATCATCTGGCCATGTGCATATCTGTTTTATGGTACTGTTGTGTGGATTATAATGAAAAGATCAAAATGAAAGTGGTTCACAAACAGTGTCATACCTTTTTTGCTAAAATTACATTCCAGGTGCAATTCTGAGTTTTCTGGTAGTTGTCTATTTTCAAGGTCATGGATGACAGTAAGGTGATGAAACTTATAACGGTTAATAGAAATATGCTGTTAGTATCCTAGAATAGACAGAAACCCTTTCCACACCCAGGATGAAGGTATCAAGGTCCACAGGGGCCAGAACAGTGCTCTGATCTGGACATGAAAGGTCTGGGGATACAGAAGAGTACTGCAGATGCTTGATTATGAAGACAGAACAAGAGGCTGTGTGTTACTGTTCTGATGTCAGCTCTCTGGATTCACTGTCTACTTGCCTCAGGCTCCCTCGAGTGGCTGGGAGGACAGGGTGCGCGGCACTATTGCCAAATCACAATTTGACTTTTATCATAAGGACTTCAAGCCTTTTCCGAAGATATGTTTCTTTTTTCTTTTCTATTTTTTTTATTAATTACACTTTATTCATTTTGTATCCCCCCATAAGCCCCTCCTTCCTCCCCTCCTGATCCCACCCTCCCTCCCCTTTCTGCATGCATGCCACTCCCCAAGTCCTCTGATAGGGGAGGTTCTCCTCTTCTTTCTGATCTTAGTCTATCAGTTCTCATCAGAAGTGGCTGCATTGTCCTCTACTGTGGCCTGGTAAGGCTGCTCCCCCCTCAGGGGGAAGTGATCAACAAGCAGGCCAATCAGATTATGTCAGAGGCAGTCCCTCTTCCCATTACTATGGAACCCACTTAGACACTGAACTGCCATGGGCTACACCTGTGCAAGGGTTCCAGGTCATCTCCACGAATAGTCCTTGGTTGGAGTATGGGTCTCTGGGAAGTTCCTTGTGTTCAAATTATCTTGTTCTGTTGCTCTCCTTGTGGAGTTCCCGTCCTCTCCAGCTCTTACTATTTCCCACTTCTTACATAGAATTCCATTCACTCTGCCCATCAGTTGGCCATCAGGCTCAGCATCTGCTTTGACAGTCTGCAGGACAGAGGCTTTCAGAGGCCCTCTGTGGCAGGTTTCAAGGTTGTTTCGTATTTTCTTTTTCTTCTGATGTCCATCCTCTTTGCCTTTCAGGATGGGGATTGAACATTTTAGTTAGGGTCCTCTCTTTTGCTTAGTTTGTTTAGATGTACAGATTTTAGTGGGTTTATTCTATATTGTATGTTTATATGAGTGAGTATATACCATGCGTGTCTTTTTGCTTCTGGGACAACTCACTCAGGATGATCCTTTCCAGGTCCCACCATTTACCTGCAAATTTCATGATTTCCTTATTTTTCATTGCTGAGTAATACTCCATTGTATAGATGTACCACAGTTTCTGCATCCATTCTTCAGTTGAGGGGCATCTGGGTTGTTTCCAGCTTCTGGCTATTACAAATAAAGCTGCTACAAACATGGTTGAGCAAATGTCCTTTTTGTGTACTTGTGCCTCTTTTGGGTATATGCCTAGGAGTGGTATGGCTGGATCTTGAGGAAGCGCTATTCCTAGTTGTCTGAGAAAGCGCCAGATTGATTTCCAGAGTGGTTGTACCAGTTTACATTCCCACCAGCAGTGGAGAAGGGTTCCCCTTTCTCCACAACCTCTCCAGCATGTGTTGTCCCTTGAGTTTTTCATCTTGGCCATTCTGATGGGTGTAAGGTGAAATCTCAGGGTTGTTTTGATTTGCATTTCCCTAATGGCTAATGAGGTTGAGCATTTCTTTAAGTGCTTCTCTGCCATTCGATATTCCTCTACAGAGAATTCTCTCTTTAGCTCTGTTCCCCATTTTTTAAGTGGATTACTTGGTTTATTGCTTTTCAGCTTGTTTAGTTCTTTATATATATTGGATATGAGTCCTCTGTCAGATAAAGGGTTGGTGATGATTCTTTCCCAATCTGTAGGCAGTCACTTTGTTTTGATGACGGTGTCCTTTGCTTTACAGAAGCTTTTCAATTTCATGAGGTCCCATTCATTGATTGTTGCTCTTAGAGCCTGTGCTGTTGGTGTTCTGTTCAGGAAGTTTTCTCCTGTACCAATGAGTTCTGGGGTATTCCCCACTTTTTTTTCTAGCCGATTTAATGTGTCTGGTTTTATGTTGAGGTCTTTGATCCACTTGGACTTCAGTTTTGTGCAGGGTGATAAGTATGGATCTGTTTTCATTTTTCTACATGTAGACATCCAGTTGGACCAGCACCATTTGTTGAAGATGCTATCTTTTTTCCATTGTATGGTTTTGGCATCTTTGTCAAAAATCCGGTGTCCGTAAGTGTGTGGGTTTATTCCTGGGTCTTCTGTTCGATTCCATTGATCCACCATTCTGTTTCTATGCCAGTACCATGCAGTTTTTATAACTGTTGCTCTATAGTACAGCTTGATATCGGGGATGGAGATACCTCCAGAAGATCTTTTATTGTAGAGGATTGTTTTAGCAATTCTCGGCTTCTTGTTATTCTATACGAAGTTGAGAATTTTTCTTTCCAGGTCTGTAAAGAATTGTGTTGGCAATTTGATGGGAATTGCATTGAATCTGTAGATTGCTTTTGGTAAGATGGCCATTTTTACTATGTTAATCCTGCCAAGCCATGAGCATGGGAGATCTTTCCATCTTCTCATATCTTCCTCTAATTCTTTCTTCAGAGACTTGAAATTTTTTTCATACAAGTCTTTGACTTCCTTGGTTAGGGTTAC
>NW_026592890.1:6434716-6787646 GCF_907164565.1 Psammomys obesus
TTCCAGAGTGGTTGTACCAGTTTACATTCCCACCAGCAGTGGAGAAGCGTTCCCCTTTCTCCACATCCTCTCCAGCATGTGTTGTCCCTTGAGATTTTCATCTTGGCCATTCTGATGGGTGTAAGGTGAAATCTCAGGGTTGTTTTGATTTGCATTTCCCTAATGGCTAATGAGGTTGAGCATTTCTTTAAGTGCTTCTCTGCCATTCGATATTCCTCTGCAGAGAATTCTCTCTTTAGCTCTGTTCCCCATTTTTTAAGTGGATTACTTGGTTTGTTGCTTTTCAGCTTGTTTAGTTCTTTATATATATTGGATATGAGTCCTCTGTCAGATAGAGGGTTGGTGATGATTCTTTCCCAATCTGTAGGCAGTCGCTTTGTTTTGATGACAGTGTCCGACTGCATAGGTATTCTTGACCCTTTCAACCTGGGCCCCAGACTTGCCAAGTGTTTATCACATAGACTCACAAATCACCTGACAACTTCCTACCTTTTAAAGTTTTATTTATTATTATGCCTGTGTGTTTATGATGACCACCACACACGTGTGGAGGTCAGATGACAGACTGGTGTAGTTGGCTCTCTCTGAACACCTATACTCAAGGCTCCAGGAGTCAAATTTTGATTGTCAGGCTTGAAGTACGAACTTTTACCAATGAGCCATCTCGCTGTCTCAGACATTCTACCTTTTTAGATAAAATAAGTTATAATTTATAATTGAGAAAGATGAAAGAATTTCTCTAGATTGAGAAAATTTTTAAGTTTTAAGTTTTTCTAATTAAAAAATTAGTAGTGTATATTAATTTTATAAAAGGAGTTAAGTTCCCATACTCATAAAATTAGAAGCTATTTTAGTCACTGTTCTATTGCTGTGAAGAGACACCGTGACCAAGGCAACCATTATAAAAGAAAGCATTTGATTGGGGCTTGCTTATGGTTTCAGAGGCTTCGTCCATTATCCTCATCATGGCAGGAAGCATGGGCACCAGAGCTGTACCTGATTCCTAGGTGGGGGTGGGGAGTGACACTGGACCTGGTGTGGGGGTGTGGGTGTTTGAAACCTCAAAGTCCTTTCCCAGTGACACACTTCCTCCAACAAGGCCACACTTACTTAAATAAGGCCATACCTTCCAATCCTTCTAATCCTTTCAAAATAGTGCTACTCCCTGATGACTAAGCATTCAACTATATGAGCCTATGAATATTGTTCTCATTCAACCACCACAGAAGCTTATAACTTTATATTTTCTTTCAGATAAATCCAAAGCAACTTAAATCTTTCAACTGTGAGTTTTCCATGTTGGCTCTTTTTAGATGCTAAGCTGTTCAGAAATAAGATAGTCCAGAAAAGACAGAAAATTGAGATGTCTTTTGCTATACTCAACAAATACCATGTTTCAAAAATAAGAATTTTGTGTAGACCTTTTCTCTATAGCAAATGAGAGATCTTTACATACCTGTGAGAGGAAGGTGCTGGGTCAGGTGGGGCCCCTCTTTGTATCAGCGAACATACTTCATTATTTGTCAGGTGTCTGCTGTCTTCTAGGACATGTCAAGTATCTGGATTCATGTGGCTTCAGCTGGTCCCCTCCTAATTCCCACGTTATCTCCTATTCTCCTGTTTAGTTCTGAAGTCTGAATACTTTATGGAAATAAACGTGACTGGTTGTTTTCTTTCTTGTTGTTAACATTTTCTTATTTTTCTAGGTTGTGCTGGTGAGATGGAATGAGCCTTACCAGAAACTTGCCACATGTGACGCAGATGGAGGAATATTTGTGTGGATTCAGTATGAAGGCAGGTGGTCTGTGGAACTGGTCAATGACCGTGGGGCTCAGGTGAGTATATCGCAGACCTCTTCCAATGAAACACTGTTGCTTAAAGGCCAACCCAATTCCCAGAGCAAATGGAGTAGCCTTGGTCTTCAGTGAAACTTTTTTTGTGTGTGTATGAGGTAAAGGGCAGTAAGTTAGATCCTTCCCTTTCATTCAACTTGAACATGAGTATAGAAGATATGCCTCTTCCTCGCCAGCCAGCTACTGCTGAGAACTCTGTGCTATAAGTGACCCACACAGCCTCCCCCCCCCCCCATCCTGAGAGCATTTTTAGGCCAAGAGAGAGACTCTGGGCTTGGCATGGGTTTTTGAACCCTCGAATTCCACCTCCAGTGACACAATTTTTTCCACCAAGCCCACACCTTCTAATCCTTTTAAATAGTGTCACTCCCTGGTGACTAAGCATTCAAATATACGAGCCTATGCAGGCTATTCTTATTCAAGCCACCATAGCCTGTGTCCATTCTTTCTGTCCTGTGTTTCTCAGTAATGATTTAAAGTGCTCCTTGAGATTCCGGATCTGAAGGCACATCTCCATTCAGTGGTTAAGAGTGCTTACTGGTCTTGCAGAGGACTTGGGTTTTGTTCTCAGCATCCACATGGTGCCTCATAACCATCTGTAACTCCAGTTCTAGGGCATCCAGTGTCTTCCTCTGGTCTCTGAGCACTTGGTATGCATACAGATATGCAGGCAAAACACTAATGCACATTAAAAACAAGAATCCTGTCCTTTTGCTAGATCGCTAATTGCAGCACCAAAGAGACCCCATAAGCAACTTTGGAAGAGGATCTGTCTCACACAACTCATAAAGAGTTGCTATCTCCACAGCTGAAACTTGACTTCGGGGATGCTGGAGGCTCTGAGGCAATAGCTCTGTGAGAATGTGCAGGTCACATGCAGTGATAGCTGCTAGGCGTAAGTGATGTTTTAGGCACGTCTCATATACCCTTTGATTTAATTTTCAGTGACCCTTGAGACACCTTATTATAGATGAGAAAACAGGCACAGAGAACTACCTTGAACTTGGAAGTCAAGGGCTGAGTTTCTGACCTATACTGTCTGCCTACAGAGCTTATGCCTCTGACCTTGCAAAGCAACATTAACTCATCAAGGTCTTGCAGACTGCTGCATTTGCAGTTTTCCTTCCAAAAGTCTGATTAGTGTCACAGGGCAGGCACCATTTCCTCCTTTCCTTACTCTTGAGTCATGGTGCAAACAGATGTGGCTTTATTAGGGTCATTATGCCTAACCTATTAAATGAATGCACTGTCACACAAAAGAAGAATGCTGTTTCCACAGAGGCAGGCTCCTGTGATGACATACCTCAAGACCTTCTGCCTAATCAGTATTGACAATAATACCTTAATATCTTAGAATTTTATGTTACCTGAATGGTCTGTATCTTTCAAATGTGGGAAGCTCCTAACTTAAGTGCCAGGTGAGAAAGGAGCAGATGATCATCCAGTAAACTAGAAATATACAGTGAGGCAATCCCAGGGAAATAGTTAAAATAGTGCAGGAAACCTTCATCAGCAGTGCTCTCTGAGGGTATCCTTCAGCAGAAGAGAGAGAGGGGTGCCAGGTAGCCCAGCCAAAACAGCAGGGCGGGATTTGGAGAGCAATCCAGAGCAGTACAAGGCCAGTTCTGTAATGGCAGCAGCTCAGCAGGAAGTCCTTGGAGGGTTTTCCTCAGAGTAGGCGTGGCATATCAGAACAGGTGTCATACTAACTGAAAACAATAGAAAAGAGCCATAAAGCTCTTTACCTGGTAAGTGGGCTATGAGAAACAACCATACAGAGGTCAGCACAGGAAACACCTTCTAAGAACTACAAAGGAGTAACCAGCAGATGCGCCTCAGAGGATACAGAGTGAGCATGGAGCTCCTGCTCCCTCACCTGCCTGCACACCACATTGTTCCCTGCCATAGTGATAATGGACCAAACATCTCAAACTGAGCCAGCCTCCAGTGAAATGTTTCCTTTCATAAGAGTTGCCTTGGTCATGATGACTTAAAACTTACGCCATATTGCTTCCTTTCTTTCTTTCTTTCTTTCTTTCTTTCTTTCTTTCTTTCTTTCTTTCTTTCTTTCTTTTCTGTTTTTCTCTCAAGCTTCACAGAACTTTATGAAAATCTGCTATTGTCACTTAATAGAAAAAAAAAAAATCCAGGTCAAGATGTTCAATAACTTACCCAAGGAGGTGCTAAATTGAGTACTCGGACTGCATTTTTCTTCTAACACATTGTACCACACTGTTTCTAGACAAAACAAAAGAAAAACCAAACACACACACACACACACAAAACAAAACAAGCTCCAAACCAACCTATTTCTCTTTGGCAAAAATCCATGTGTTCATATTATATCCGTAAGTGCCCAGACTTTATTATTGTTTGGAAGACACACCCTATCAGGCAGGCAGCAGCTCCACTACATGGTTTTTCCCAGCACTGTGTTTTCTCAGCAAGGACCCACCCACACTCCAGTTCCCATTATCTCCATCTGCCAGCTGTGTAATTGACATACCTGTCAACATCCACCTTTTTTTTTTTTTTTTTTTTTTTTCCTGTAGAGCGTTTAGAACAGACACAATGTCAGAAACAAGAAAGGTAAGGGAAGTGACTCCTGGGGACAGGTGAGCAGACGTGGACCACAGAACATTGGACAGCACTCAAAGTTCAGGTGCTGGTGCTAGCAGTTGCTACTAAAGGAATTGCTATAGCTCATGACACGGTTGCCCTTTTTTTTTTTTTTTTTTTTTTTGCTGTTAAAAACCAGTTATTTAAACCTTAGACCCTCTTGAGCAGTTGCTTTCATTAAATACTGACATTTGGGGGAACTCCTGTTTGCCTTTGATGATGTTGGAGTTAGATCTGACCTTAGTTTAAAAAAAAAATGCATAGGTTGTGCTGATTGCTGATTGAGGCAGTGTGCCCTTAGTACACCTGGAAACATTTCTGGTGGAATGAGCAGCTCTGTAGCTTGGAGGAGGAGCAAGCTAGCCAGGCAGCTCCAAGAAAAGCATCACTGTTTTAGAAGGAGCAACTGATGATCCTCACTTAGACCATGCAGCTTGTTGTCACAAGGTAACAAGCATTTGGCAAAAGCTAAGTAATGCTGTAGCAGTTTCTTTTTCAGGAAGTGATCATGAGGCCTTTATTTCAAAGTGGGTGTGGAACAGTGCATGCATTCTTTTACAGCGTTAGTCACTGAGAATGGCTGTGCCAGGCACATACTCTGACAGGCTCTAATAAGAAGCTGCCTCAGGCAGTGGTGTGGCCAAAATGCTGCTTAGCTTCAAGAAATCTGAGAACTCACCTTAGTACAGTGAGGCTGAAACTTCAGCAAAGTTTGCAGTTCTAAACGATCCCCCAGAGAGGAATTTCTGCTATTTTCCCCCCTAGTAGTTAGTACTTTTTTCTCCCCATTTTTGTTTCTCCAGTTTGGAGAGGGGAAAGAAAAACAGACAGACAGATTCACACACACACACAATCTCTCTGATGGTGGTGGGTTTAGAATTGCTGAGGTTGACAAACTGAGGTACACCTTTAGTCTTTGGTTCTTTCAGACAGGGCCTCCCTAAGTTTGTATCGCTTCTTCTGACCTGAACTCATCATCTTCCTCTTCCGCACAGCAGATACCAAGCATTTTTACTGCCCTGTGCTAAAGTAGTAAACTCAGACAGTTCAGTTGAACATCCTCTAATACCTTTTTGTGAGATTGCTAGTGGCTTTTGTTTCTTTGGGTGTGGGAATGACACCCCCAAAGCACAGGAAGCAAAAGCAAAAATAAACAGGTTTGTTTCAAACTAGTAAGATTTGTAAAACAAAGGAAACGTAGCCTTTAAAATGAGAGATGTTTGCAAACTGTTGCTTCTGACAAGAGGTTAATATTTAGAATTGCAAGGAATTTAACAGAGAAAAAAAAAAGATGTTTCAATTAAACACTGGACAATACACCTAAATAAATATTCTCAAGAAAACCTATAGTAGACAGGAGGTGAAGAAATGTTCAAACTCAGTAATCATCATGAAAATGCACATCATCACCACAGTGAGATGCCATCTCCTGATGAGTTTACTGTCAGAGAGACAAGTTAGTACCAGTAAGAACATGCTCACTGTGCTGGCCAGTCTTGAGTCAGCTTGACACAAGCCAGAGTTACTTGAAAGGAAGAAACCTCAATTAAGATGATGCCTCCATAAGATCTTGCTGTAGGGCATTTTCTTAGTAAGGGACAGTTCGGGGTAGGGGGCAGCCCATTGAGGATGGTGCCACCTCAAGCTGGTGGTCCCCAGTTCTCTAAGAAAGCAGCTGAACAATCTATGAGGAGCAAGCCGATAAGCAGCACCCGCCATGGTCTCTGCACAGCTCCTGCCTCCAGGTTTTTGCCCTGTTTTGAGTTCCTTTCCTGACTTCCTTCTATGATAATCAGCAGTATGGAAGTGTAAGCCAAGGAAAATTCTTTCCTTCCCCAACCTCCTTTTTGGTCATGGTGTTTTGTTGTAGCAATAGAAATTCTAAGTCACTAACTTTCCTCCATCATGCCCCCTTCTCCCTATTCTCCACCTGTAGCTTAAATCCACTGACCAATCTCCCCATCTGTCCTCTCTCCTTAGCTTCTGGTAGCAACCATTCTAATTCAGCTCCTGTGAAATGACTTTTTTTAGGATTGGGCTCTAAGATCACGTGGTACATGCCTTCCTTTGGAAGGCTTACTTTATAACATAAAGGCCTCCAATTTTGCCCACAGTTGCAGATGTAGAATTTCATTCTTTTCCAGATGATTAGTATTCTGCTGCTGTGTGTATTAATCAGTGGGCTGCAGATCATATGGTAGTTCCAATTTTAATCTTTGGAGGAACGTCTGTAATGTTTTCATGTGAGCTGTACCAACATTCCTACTAACAGCATGTGTGTTAGTTAGGGTTTCTGTTGCTACAACAAAAACACCATGACAAAAAAGGAAGTTGGGGAGGAAAGGGATTATTCCATTTATGCTTCTACATTGCAAAAAGTAGAAGATGGGGGGGGGACTGGGGAGGAAGGGGGAGAGTAAAGACAGGAATTTAAAGAGGAACCTGAAGACCAGCTGATACAGAGAGCTGCGTATTAGCTTGCTTCCCATCATTTGCTCAGACTGCTTTCTAAGTTAACTAAGGACCACCAGCTCAAAGATGGAACCACCTACAATGGGCTGGGGCCTCCCCCATTGATCACTAATTGAGAAAATGCCTTACAGCTGGATCTCATGGAGGCACTTCCTCAACTGAGGCTCCTCACATATTTCTAGCTTGTGTCAAGTTGACACAAACCCAGCCAGTAGAGTTGGTCAGTGGCTCTAAGCTATAGTTAGGTAGAGGCTAGGGAGAGAGGAGGAGGGGTGGGGATTGGTTGGTCAGTAAGCCTAAGCTATAGTTAAGGTAGATACAAGTATTTCTGGGTACTGCACAGTAGAGCAGGACGGCTTTATCGGACAGCTCATTACTTTGACCCATGAAATCCCTGCAAGATAGATATATTCAGTAGGCATATAAATTAAATATTTACTGATAATAAATCATAGAGATAATAACTTCAGAACAATTTATATACGTGTATTTTCACTTATTAAAAATAAAGCAAAATTTCATACTAATGAGATAAATGTGTTAATTTTTCCCCCCTAAAAAGTTAAATATTAGCTAAGCATGATAAGTCATGGCTATTATCCTAGTATTGGGAGGCAGAGGCAGGAGAATTGCTCCAGTTTTGAGGCCAGGCTAGACCATATACCATGTTTCAGGCCAGCAGGAGAACACATAGAGAGACCTAGTATTAAAAAAAAACAAAGAAAAAGAATTAAATCTTGGCTGAATATTTAATGCTGCAGGATATACACTATCTTTAATGGGTTTTAGAGTATATTGGTATTTTTATCTTAAAATTACTAACCCTGAAAATGTCATTTTGCGTAAATATGTAGCACAAGATGACAGAAGTATATGTGGGGCCATTTCAGAAATTGTTGGAAGTTTTGTCCTAATCCCAATCTAAAATTCATGGTAAATTCAAATATCAGTTTAAAAAATCAGACTTTCAAACACAGTGTGCTCCTATGATATGATATATGATATGATATATTCTGAAGGATAATAACAAACTATAAAACGTCTGGTTTTTATAATGAAGTGAATGTTTCCACAGCCGAAGAAAGCTTTGTGTGTGAAGTAAAAACACTTTAGTTTATAAGATAAACAGTCTTGAATTTGAGTGGAGGTGCTTCAGACAGCGTTCACTGGAATCACATGCGCAGCAGTGGAGGTGCTTCAGACAGCGTTCACTGGTATCACATGCGCAGCAGTGGCTGTGCGCTGTTCACGTGTGTACTACCTATCCAGAACCAAGGCTACAGTGAGTCCTACCACGCAGCACAGAGGCTCTGGCAGGAACACCATGGGCCTGTCATATGTTTGATTTTTGATTAATTTTTGGCCATACTCAGAAACCTTGTATTCTTGCCAAAAAGTTTACAAACCTTATATTCTATTATGTGACCCCATATGGGGTTATGAATTGGTTTAAGAAGCTGAATAGAGTAATTATAAATAATAGCAATGTATTATCTATTACCACCCAACACATACATAATGGCTAAAGGAGGATCTTGAGTCTTTTCAGTACTGAGAAGTAATACAGTTTTAAAGAGACAGACATGGGATGGAAAGGTTTGCTGCTCTGAGAAGCCCCTTTTCATTGCTGTGTACTTTAGCTCTCTAAGAAGTCTCTCCTTTTATTTAACTGTTTCATGATACATAGGTATACATGTAAGTAATGTATATACATGTAAATAAGAGCATAATCTTTGGGGGAAATGTTATACTTATTGCCCAGTAATATGCTGTCTTTGGGAGCTTGGTATTCTTAAGAGAAACTGGATCGTGGAATTGAATGGACAGGATGTGAAGCCAAAGCTCTGAGTTTTCTTACAGAAGCACCTCTTTCTGCTGACTGGGAGCAGCTGTTGAAGGCCTGTTCCGCCAATCAGTGCCATTGTCACTGTAGACAAGGCTGGTTGGCATCAGCTTCACCCATCTGTGCTGAAAACACATCTGAAAGCGCTTTATCTTTGCACTTTATTTGTTTATTTTCTTGAAATGTTTATTTATTATTTATGTTTATTTATTTATTTCTTGAAATGTGATGTATGTATTTAGCAATGTCACAAATTTTTAAAACAGTACAAGTACAAGCAGCAGTAAAGATTATGGTTAGTGATTTTGTGTGTGAGAGAGAGAAGTTAAAAAGAAAGACAGTAGTCCACACTAAGAAGTAAATTAAGGTAGTAGAGACAGGATCAAACACAGCAACAAACAGAATATGTATAAATGGACTAAGTTCGGCTAAAAGATAAAATTGCACAGAATCTCTTTTTAAAAACTTGGATGGGGGAACCAGAGATGGCTTCCCTGATAAAGTGTTTCACATGAAAGACAAAACTTGAGTTTTATCTTTGGCACCAACTAAATGCCTATAAGCAGGGAGGGCATGGTGGTCTACTCTTGTAATGTCAGCACTTTCAGGAAGCCGAATCAAGAGAATTGCCATGAGTTCAAGGGCCACATAGGGTCTACATATGTCAGCATAGCTTCCTCTATAAGGCTCGGCGTCACAAACATACATTCCCAAATCTCTAACATGTATGAAAAAATAAGTTAAATAGCTTATAGGCTAAGAATAAATGAATGAACATCTGTCAAATCCTGTATCTTGGGGCACTGGTAGCACACACTTTTAATCCCAACATGGGGGAGGCAGAGGCAGGTAGATCTCTGTCTATAGAGTGAGTTCTAGGTTAGCCAAGGCTACCCCGAGAAACCCTGTCTTGGAAACAAAGCAAAACAAAAGAAAGGAAGTAAGGGAAAAAAGAAATGCAATCCAGTATTCGGGGGCTGGAGTGATGGCTCAGTGGTCACCGAATTCAGAGGACCTTTATTTGGTTCCTAGTGTCCACCCATGGCAGGCAGTTCATAACTTCCTGTAACACCAGATCTGTGGACCTTGGGCTTTTTTTCTGCTTCTGTTGCACACACCCTCAGACAGACAGCATGTACACATAATTAAGAATGGAGTAAATATTTTTAAAATCCTGTATCTGCAGATTGTGAAGACATGGTAAATGATTAAAGTTGTAAGACGAAAGAAATGTATCACCTTTCCCTGCCATGGTAGGAATTGAGATTGCTATTCAGCACTCTACTGCTAAACTACACTGTAGCCCAGCCCTCACTATTTACACACCATTCCCCCATTGCCTACAGGTAGAAGATCAGTGGACTATTGAAAAACCCATACAAGCGATTCAGCACAGAAAATTAAAGGAGAGAAGCAGCATTTGAATGCATGTTCTGAACATGCTTGAGTTATTCAATACTAAGTGTAAGCTTCCCTTTAGATTTCTGTCCCTTCCCTCCAATCAGAGGATTCCTCCCCAGCATTTGAGAAAATAAGAAGAGTGGAGCTTTACTGTTGTGTAATTGAGCAACAAATGGTGCTGGAGTGAGAGCCTGTTACTAACCTTCATAAACAGGAGGCCGCGTGAAAAGGGCAAAGAGCTCTGGAGCTAGACTCTGAGAAGATTCCCAGCTCTGTCCCTCACTGGCTGTGTGGAATGAAGACGTCTCCGTGGATGGCTGGTCTGGGGCTTAGTGAATTACAGTACACAGAGCCTGTAGTAGTGTGACACATAGTTCATGCTATGTGCAGTAATTCTAACTGTGCTCTCCTTTCTTCCTTACCCTCTTCCCTGATCTATACAGAGCAGATCTGAAACTCAGGGTCTTGCTTATACTCAGCAGGTACTACTTATCACACAGCTCACTCCCAGCTCCTGGGTAGGGGGGTTGTTTGTTTTGTTTTGGGTTTTTGGTGTTTTGGTTTGGTTTTGGTGGGGGTTGGTTGTTTATTTGTTTGTGTTTTGGAGCTAAGGTTGATCTGGAACTCATTGTGATAGCCCGCAGCTTGCTACAAATACAGAAATGCACCACCTTCTCTGGCTGCTGTAGCCTTCCCTTTTATATCGTTGTGTTTAGCCCATCTTGATCTTCAACTAAAATTTAAATTAGTGAATGCACCTTGGCTTTGATAAACATGTTTTGCTGTTCATGCTGTGAACTGATCCTTCTTTGTATGTCTTTAAGGTGAGTGATTTCACATGGAGCCATGACGGGACTCAAGCGCTTATTTCATATCGAGATGGGTTTGTCCTGGTTGGATCTGTCAGTGGACAAAGGCACTGGTCATCTGAAATCAACTTGGAGAGCCAGATCACATGTGGTATATGGACTCCTGATGACCAGCAGGTAATACTTCTGAAATGTCACTGTGTATGCTACCACAGCAGCTTGAGGAGGAGGCAGGATACAAAAGCCTCTTAAAGAACCACACACCACTGAGGACAGTGGTCACTCATAGAAAAGCCTGTGGACTCTACACATAGCCCTGAAGTCCATTTCCAGCGCTGAAGGAAAAATAAAACAAGAAAACTGTTCAGTGAAAATTAAAACAAATGAAATCCTAACGTGGTAAACATTTACTTAATGTTTTAATCATATAAAATGTTCATATAAATGCAAATAAAGCAGCCAGATAATCAATAGGTAACAAATAGAAAGGGAAGTTGAAAACTTCCTCTGCAGGAAATTTAAAATTAACACAGTGCCTCTTTTACAAGTGAGTTAAATCTAGCTCCCCCCCACACCCCCCACTTGTCATATACTTCTTCATTCTAGGTTGGTGTCTTATGTGCCATTTTCAGTGGGGAGAAAATGTAATAGATGAGCCTGAGTATTAGTTGCTAATTGTATACACATACTGTTTCTCGGTTTGGGGAGTGCACTTCCACCTGTGAACTCTGCCCCACATCATGCTCCAGAATGTTGATGTGAGGTGGAATATTTGCCCATTAGTGGTTATGAATGTGTTCAGTATAAAGAAGATTCAAAAGACTATATTCTCTTTAAATTGAGCAAGTAATATTCTATGAAATTTTTGCTCAGTTGTCTTTTTTTCCTCCCTCTTACCATTCATGCATATTTTTGTAGTAAATATTTGTGTACATTTGTGAATGTTGACATATCAGCCTTGAATAACTTCCATATCGTTCCCATTCCTAGAAATTCGTAGTGATGCCATCCAGTGTCCAGGTTCATTTCCCTGATTGTTAGAGAAACTTGTTGTTTGTTTTGATATGTGTAGATGATCTGCTTGCCTTGTATGCCTGTGCACCATGTGCTTGTAGTTCCTCTGGAGACCAGGAGAGCAGTCAGATCCTCCAACAGTGGAGTTACAGACAGGTGGGAGGTACCCTAATGGGTGCTAGGAATTAAACCCTGTCCGCTGGAAGAGCAGCCAGTACGCTGAACTGCTGAGCCATCTCTCTGCCTCTGAGAATGTGTTTCCCTTGTATGCTTTTGTTTTTGGAACAATTTTAATTTTTACATGCCAACTGCTTGCCTCTGATAACCTTTCAGTTTTGAGTGTTAGAATCTAGAGCTGAATGTTCGTGACCGTGACCCAGGAACTCGATTCAGGTTACCTAAACATTGTGCTCCATCATTTTCATAGGACAGAGGAAATCATAAATCAAGACACTTTCCAAATGAGTTAAAATAGTAGGTTATAGTAAAGTATGAAGTCTATGCTGTAAATTTCAGACATTGCCTGATCACATTCTTCACCTTTGGGCTGCTGGCATCTAGAGCTCTGTTCCTACATTCTAAAAAGGAGCTTGCCTGTTTGTTCTGAGAATGTTAGGTCAATGTTAGGCAATATTAAGAGAGGTAAAGATAGCCCACGAAAATTTGGTTCTGGACTTGCAACGTTCGCCGAGCTAAAAATGTAGGTTTTGTTGTTTTCATGAGAACTAGAATTCACAACATTGTTCATTACATCAAATTTGGTGTGGCAACATATAGAACCTTTGTAGAAAATCAAGTTATTTCCACAGCATGTTCTCAGTTATTACAGCTGATTTTTTTCCCCAATGGTTGCATTTTGCGTCATGCTAAAAATTTTTGTTGTGTTAAGGGAAGGTAATCCTGTCTGGATATTGGATAGTGGACAACAGCTATATATATTTAACTAGGGCTGTCATAGCAAAGCACCACAAATAGGGTGGTTTGAACCAGCAGAAACTCATTTCTCACACTTCTGAGGCTGAAGTTCAAGACTGAGACATTGGCAGTGTGTCTTTGGTTTACAGATGTCCGTTGCTTGCAGTGTCCTCACGTGGTTTCCTCAGGACACTTGCATCCCTGGAGTCTCTCTCAGGATACCCACACCAGTTGGATTAGATTGTCATGTCACTCATCTCAAAATGGAGTCACATTCAATCAGTGTGCAGGAAAACAAATTTTGGGGGCATATAATTCACTTTATAACAGACTAATAAGTTATTGGAAAAGAGAAGATCACAGACAAAGCAGTAGTATAAACAACTTGATAAACTTGTGATGTGCTTGCATTAGAACATTGTAAGACTTTGGAGAAAGGATGATGCCGGTGTTTCTGCTTGGATGGAAAGGCATCCTGAGGTCCTGGAGCCCAGGAACTGCACAGTTGTACACAGCTGTGAGAGGAAGTTCCAGCAGAGGTGTTGCAGCCCTGAGGCAGGATATCCCTGGCTGAGCTGGAGTGCTACAGTGTAATAGCTTCGCTTGGCTGTTCCTTGTATTGAGCATTGCAGCTCCCAGGGAAGAGTTATCAAGTGATCTGAGGAGCTCAGGAGCCTCACCCTGCTCTACTTCCTAGCTGCTTCTCTTCTTTGCTTCTTGGCCTCTTCCAATGAGAGAGTCATACCAAGCAGCAAATTTCAAAAAGAGATTTACTGGGGGAGAGGAATCCAGGGGTGGCTGCCTGTGCTCCTGAGAGGACAGCAGGGAACCAAACAGTAGCCAGGGCTTATATAGGATTTCTTAGGGGTCAGAGCTTTCCAGGGTGAGGATTGGTGAAATTTCAAGTCCTGAGCTCAGGAATTCATGCGTTTTCTTTTTCAGGGATTGGTGGGATTTTTCTTGTAAGTTGGGGTCTGGGCACTGTCCTACCTCAGGGCTGGGAAGAACAGTTAGAAAATTACAATTAGAGCTGCTAGGGAAGTCTGGTGTCCAGAGCCTGGCTGCTTGGAGCTCTGTAGGTGGGGCCTTGGCCACTTTCTTGCCTTTGAGGGCTTACAAAGGATTCCTTCCATCTGCTCAAGTTGGTGTGAATAGCCAACAGATGGAGTACATAGAAAGTAACAGACATGATCGACAAGGAAACCTATAGGTTCTGCATGGATCCAGGTTAGTGAAGCAGTGAGGCTTCTGCAATTCTGAGAAGTCTTGACATGTGTTTTCCTCTGTTTGCTGGGATTTGGGAGAAGGACAGACCACTTGAATGTGGGAGTGCTTTGACATTTGACATGCAGACAGTTGTGCCTCCAGTACGGTTCAGGTCATGGCCACGTATCTTACACTCTGTAATGCTGCTGAGAGCTTGATATTATTCCTCTCCCTTCTTCAGAAAGGCAGAGGCAGGAACCATCCTCCAGCAGCCAGCTCTGCTTCATCTTTTTCCACTGATAGAAGCCTCAAAATCAAATTTTGGGAATTTAGTCTCAAAGATGAAGAATTCTGTGATAACAGTTTGTGAAGGCACACCTATAGTAACATGCCTCTTGCTTTTCCTGGAATAATCTCAAGAAAACAAACAGTCCTTGGGGGCTTTCCTCTGCCATGGGGACAGGGTTCCACAAGGACCATGCTTTAGAAGGAGACGTCTTTACCTAATACACCTGTTGCTAGCTGCTCCAGACTTCAGTTTCCCTAAGTATAGTTCATACTTATTTTGTAAATATAGAACTTTTAAAAGGAAAGATTCTCATGTCTCATATTTTCTTACACATTTTTAAAATTACTTCAGATAAAATAGGAAAGTTCTAAGTTGCCAGGAAAGGTCTAAGTTGACAATTACTTAGAGTCCGTTTTTTTGTTTTATTCCAGATCTTAGACTGTGTAGACATAATCAGGTCACATATTTTTCTTAGCTCTTTAAACTTGAAAGGGTTGTTTTGGTTCACCTGCTAAAAGAAAGGCTAGCACAAAACACCATCTGATGTGTTCTGGTGGTATTCCAAGTCATCTGTAGGTGACATTGAAGGAAAGCCAGGAAAGTTAGCACATGAAGTAAAGGGCATGTGTGTATATAGGTCTATAGAAACAGAACCTTAAGGTAAAGTGGAATCAGGACTTGAGACAGGGTTTCTCACTAGGTCCTGGGGCTTACCAGAGATCATAACCAAGTCTTCATCCTTGGATGGAAAGCACTTTAGTGTGTGTGTTGCAGGGCCATAGACATAGGCAAATACTCTCTCATGGACCGGGTTTTGCTGTATTCGATTTGTTTTTTGAATCAAAGTCTCTGTATAGCCCTGGCTGTACTGGACCCAGCTCTGGCCTAGAACACAACCACACTGGCCTAGAACACCAAGATGGATTTGCCTTCCTCTACCTCCTGAGTGTTGAGATTAAAGGTTTTCAACAGCATGCACAGCTCTGCTGTATTTTTAAAGTAAATCTCAGGGTGAGTTTGGGTGAGTTTGAGTTCACCCACTCTGATGTATCAGTGCAAGTCTTCTCAGAATGTATGTTGCCCTCCTAACCACAGCCCAACAGAGTATATAAGATACTCTATAAGATAGGGGAGGTGTTCTCTGTCTCAGACAGTTGCACAGCCTCTGCTTTCTCAACTCATGTTAGCTTTGTAATAAAAAGTGCTTTCTAAGATTTGACACACAGGTGGTCTAACACCTGGAAGTGAGAAACATTTTTTGATTAAAAAAATGTCAGACTTGAAAAACCTAAGGTGTTTGTAGTAGTAGGTCTCTGTTATGTTGCGGGTGGTTTTTCCTTCTGACCCTTAGCTCTCAGAATAACAACTCATGAGACTCATTAAAAATTATACAAATACGTAGGCCGTATAGCTAAGCACTTGTCTGACTAGCGCATAACTTAAAAGAACTCATATATTCTAATTTACATTCTGCTACATGGCTGGTTACCTGAGCTCAGGCATTATGCACCCATCTTTGTCACATCTTGGTGCTGAATCTCATGCTCTTTTCCAGAATCCTTTCTGCCTGCTGGATGTCTCATCTGTTTTCTGCCGCAGTCAGAGGCCATGGGTTTTTGTTTTTGTTTTTTTAATTGACAGGTTTTGCAGCCATACAAAACACAAGAGATTCCTTCTACAGGTATTAATGACTGTTTATTATTTGCAACAGATTTACGTTCACTGTAGGAACATCTCCCTACATCTGTATGGGCTGGCTGACCCCACAGCTCCACTTACCTCCTTGTGAGCCTGTAGGGTGTGAGTCCTCTGGCAAAGGCTTCCATTTCCCTGGAAAAGACGCAAAAGCCACGTGCTCAGCCCAACAGGAAAAGAAAATGGTAGTCTCTTTTCCATCCCTCACACAGACTTTTGGAATAGTTTCTTTACGTGAGTTTTTGTTTTTTTCAAGACAGGGTTTTTCTGTCTAGCCTTGGCTGTCTTGGCTCTACTTGCTTTGTAGAGCAGGCTGGCCTCAAAATCACAGATCACCTGCCTCTGCCTCCCTGAGTGCTGGGATAAAAGGGGTGCACCACCACAACTGGCATTGGAATAATTTCTCAATAAAGAAAAAAACAAAAACCTCTGAAACCTGGTGATCCGTACCTTTGCTGAAGACCTTTGCTGGTGCCAGGAGCTAACTTGTTAAAAAACCTGTATGGTAACTGTTGGCTTTTGACTAGACTGTCTCCAGAAGGGTACCCAAGTCACTGGGACTTGTGCCTCAGCAGAACATAATGGCTTGACTTCAGGACAGAGGAAGTTCGGGCTAACTTTGATTTATTCTACATGAAAGTGTTTCAGAGCTTTTTCTGGAATAAACACTCCAACAATGAGAGTGGAAGAGGAAAATCACTGGTGGACGAAGCCAGGGTGGCTGTTAAACGGCCTCAGTCTCTGGTCTGGTTTGCTTTCTCATCACTCTAAAGCTGTAAAGGTGGGGCAGGCAAGCAAGTTAGCAGAAGCACTTGGGGCAGTCAGCAAGTTGTTAATGGCAACTTCCCATTGTTTTAACTGTTTCTCTAAGGCTCGTTTTGTTCCAGGGAGCAAGTTAAGTCATGCTTAGAAGTGAGCAGTACAAGCAGTGTTTCAAGTAAATCACTAAGTCAGTATCTAATAATGGTCTTTTCTACCTTAAAGGTCTAATAAAGGTCTTTCCTACCTTATTCTAATTCAAATGCACTACCTATTAAAATATACTTAGATATATTTTGAATGAGGAGGAAGAAAGACATGCTTCTAAAAACAAAATGCTTTTGAAGTAACACAAACATCCAGTTTGCTACTCATCACAAAGGAGATCCAAGATGATTCTCTACACTTGCATTTTTCTGAATGATTCCAAGTGATGCTGGATCTTCCTAGCTTGTTGGGTTGGTGTAGACTGTGTACACCTGTTGAGAAGCATCCTGTTCTGTGCAAAGGACCCAGGACTGTAGGCGCTGCTTTTTAAAACTATTTTATTTACGTTTCTTAAATCTCTTTTTCCCTACTCCATCCGAATACCTTCCAACACCCCAACACCAGGTAGGAGGGCGAAATGGTTAGTGGGAGAAGGGGCACAGTTCTCTTAGCTGCTTCCTGCTGGTTAGGGTCGTCGGGTTCCTTGGAACCAGTCCAGTCCTTGTTTTGGGGAGAGCTCCAACTTCTTGTCTCACTACAGTAACAGTGACAGGAGCTGTGGTGGCGGGGGGAACAGCAGCCTTGTTCTTTCTGGACACTACCCCACAGTTTCTGGACTCGCATTTATTTTCCCTCCAGAGTTCTCAGATTTAAACTGTCTGCATCTGGCAAAGAGCGCCTCTCAGAGCCTGCAGGAGGCAGATAGTTTGCTGCTGTGGACTATTTGAATCAGTCCCACACCTCACACCTGGGATTAAAAACATGTTTATATCCACAACACAGGACCAGGGTCAGTTTGTGGTCACTGGTCTATTGTAGCTCCTGCTTTTAAATACTGCTCCTACCTCCCCTCTACCAGCTGTAAAAAATGCTACAAAAATATAAAATATATCCAAGTATTTAGGCACTTTTTAAAAACTTTACTTTATTTGGGGTTCCTTATGCCTCTACCTCCCTTCCAACCCCCCAACCCTAGGTAGGAAAGAAAGAAGGTTAAAAGGGAAAGGGGATGTAGACCTCTTTATTTCTTTCATCTGGGCAGGATCCTTGGGTTCTTTGGGGGCAATACCAATCTCAGTTGTCAGGGTATCCAGCAAGCCAGGTACCCAGCAAACACAGCAAGCAGTCTTTCTTCAAAGCAATCTTTCAGTTAGTCTCCTCTACTGCACCTTCTGTCCTTGGGCTCTCATATTTATACTAACTCCAGCTAGGCAAGACCACACCCCTCTCCATGCTGCAGGAAGCAACTATCAGCTGTGGACCAACTAAGGCCCATGTCCCATACTTGGGATTAAAACAAAAACCTGCTTATATAATATAACTGAGCTTGTAAAGAAACCAAAACTTCCACTACACAAGTATGTTCCTAAATGTGGTTAAAAGAATTTTTTTTTTCTCTTATGGCTACTAATAAACTTTGTGAAAGGGCTGAGAGGAGGCTTGGGAATGGTGCTTTTGGACAAAGGCAAATTGATCTGTAAGTTTGAGGCCAGCTTGGGTGGGGTGGGGGTCGGGGTGAGCGGTACTAAGGTCTGGGTCTGTCCTGTCCCACGGTACTTAAGATCATAGTGACTAGAGCAGAGTCCACAGGATTCACTGGTGCCAGCACAAGATGGACAGGCTTCATCTTGCAGTGCCTGCTGCAGCAGAGGGACTTGAGCTGCTCTGCCATCTGTGCAGAGGTAACTGGGTAGTTAAAGCAAGAATGAGGAAAGAGAAAGGGGCGCATTGACACTGTATGAGGGTAGGAAGGAACAAAAGGGGAAATAGGGCCCTATTTTGGGTTGTGAGCTAGAACAATCAGTTCTCTTAGAGACTTGGAGGGTTCACAGACAGGAACTTGAGGGAGGCCAGTGTCCTTCTAGGAACATGGCCTTTCTTGTGTTTTTAGATAAACAATGCCAGTTTCCACTCAAGGCCAGGAAAGGTAGAAGGGGAGGGAATGAAACTATTTATGCTGATATTCTGCATTTTCTTAGGTTATGGTTAGGTGGATTCAAGGTCAAGTCTCAAAGGCTTTGACTGGTGTGTAATTGGGGATAGTTTTTGTACTGGAACAGTACATAGCTCATCTCTCTGATAAGATACATTTGCCCTTAGTGCCAAGGGTAGACATGCTATTGTTGGGCAGGATGAAAAGATAACCATAACAATTCCATAGGAATACCTGTGGATCCCTGGAAAATTGATTGTGTAGGTTAGCCATCTAGCCAGACACTGGCATTCAGGTAAGGACCATCATCAGATTGTGGTATTTAAAAAAAAAAACCATCTGAAGAAAATTTACAAAATTTGACTTTTAGGTGAATATACAGCAGTTTTCTTCCCATCTTCCATTCTTAATTTGTTCAGTGTAAATTTCCTGAAAGATTTTTTTATTTAATGTGTCTTATAATTTATCTCATGATTCTTTAATCAGCTGAGCCCTGAGAGAACCACAACCAACCATGAATTCTCGTGTGTGTGTTGGAACAGGGTCTTGCTCAGCAGCTCAGGCTGGTCTCAGATTGGTGGTTCTCCTGGGAACAGAGATTCCAAAACTGCACCACTGTGCCCAGCTCTGGGTCATAGTTGCTCTCAAAATTAAGTAATCAAAACAAACAACAACACAAAGTGAAACACAGTGTACAAATACAGTTGCTGCGCCTGTTTCAGTTAAAGAAATGCATTTTCTTCCACAAAGCACTCGAGAAATTTTTCAGAATACATGCAAACACAACACTCCAAACCAGAAACAAAATAGCACAGTGGTTGGATGAAGATAGCCGGAAAAGGCAAGAAGAGTCAGTCCTAACTCTTGCTTAGTCGTGATGATTCATGTGCTCCTTCCATGTTTTGGAAAGGAATCTTTCCATATAAGATTAGTTAAGGCCTTAAAATGAAGATGGGGTTTCCTTTTGCAGTGCAGCACTCCTACAGAGTCATTCCTGGGTCTGTGGGAAGGGCCAGGAGAGGGTAATCGCTTGTCTCTAAGAGAGCTTAGAAGTAATCTGTTCTGTAGCAAAGCGGTGTCTTCAGAATTACACAGATTTAGACATAATGATTCAGGTCAGCTGTGAAGCTACATTTCATATCTTTTCAAAATAAAATAGGAAATAGTCTGTCAGGTGAGCAGTTCTTTTCATTTACAGCTGCCCAGTTTTAGAAACTGTTTCTTTAGATACAACATATCTAGGCCAAGCCTTGAAGCTCCTTTGAAGGCCACTGTTCTAAAATCCACAAGGGAAGTCTTTGAGAGGGAAGTTTGGTGTGAGTTGCACATCAGAACAGAGGCTTTCTCTGAAGAAGAAGAGGGATGCCCTTTCATTCTGGTCCTCAGCAGGCCATTCAGTTCTGCCACTATCAGGCTAAGGCTTCCAGGAGTACTTCGGCCGTGTTTATGTTTCCCCCAGCTCCAAGCCCTAAAGCTTGTATTTCCTTCAGCAACTAATTCTAGTGCTAGTGATTACCTTATAAAGAGCTGTTTGTGGAAGCATGAGTTGTTGAGTTGCAGTTACTCAGTCTGGTCTTCCTAAAGAATGTATATGATACTGTGACTAGACATAAAGGTACTGGTGAGATGCTGCTCTTTCCAAAATAAGAGTCCTGGAAATGATGTTACATTTTCCCACTGTTCCACTCGGGGTTGGAGCTTGGTTTCACAGTTCACTGTAAACCACTGGTAACAGTTGTGCTTATCTAAAACTAGTTCTATATGGAGATGAAGAGATTACATATTGTCTTAGGTTTTCTATTGCTATGATGAAACACTATGACCAAAAAGCAAGTTGGAGAGGAAAGGGTCTATTCAGCTTACACTTCCACATCATATAGTCATCACTGAAGGAAGCCAGGACAGGAACTCACACAGGGCAGAAACCTGGAGGCAGGAGCTGATGCAGAGCCCATGGAGGGTGCTGCTTACTGCCTTGCTCCCCATGGTTGGCTCAATCTCCTTTTTTTTTTTATAGAACCCAGGACCACCAGCCAAGGGATAGCACCACCCACAATGTTCTGGGCCCTCCCCCATTGATCACGATTTGAGAAAATGTTCTGTAGGCTTGTCTATGGCCAGATCTTATGAGGCATTTCTTAATTGTGGCTCCCTCCTCTTGGATGACTTTAGCTTGTGTCCTGTTGATGTAAAACTATCCAGTACACATGCTAAAGTCACATTGTTGCTAAAAAAAGAAGAGGAGAAGGGGGGACGGGGCCAATTCTAGGGGATCTGACTCCTGGTCCCTGTGGGCATCGACACTCATAGATACTTACTTACATACTATGTATACTTTTTAAAATGCAATAAAAGAAATCTTAAGAAAAAACTGCCTTGTAGTTTATATTTCCAGCTGAAAGGTGATTGAAATGCAGAGATAGCATTGAGCTAGCTGCCTGCTGATGCCTACTTTCACCAGAAGCATAGGAGACATCAAGAAATAGTTGGAAGAAAATGTTTGGGAGGGCACTCCTAGGGCAATATACAAATGTTAGGTTTTACTTTAAAGAAGAAAAGAAAATAGTTAAAGTTTGATTGGTTGAAAAACTAGGCAAAGCCAGGCAATGGTGGTGCACGCTGTTAATCCTAGCACTCAGTAGTCAGAAGCAGGTAGATCTCTGTGAGTTTGAGGCCAGCCTGGTCTACAAAATGAGTCCAGGACAGTCAAAGTTACACAGAGAAACCCTGTCTCTACCCCCATCCCCCCCAAAAAAAGAGAAAAAAAAAAAAAAAAAGACTAGGCTAAAAGCCTTTTTTTGTTTGATTTTTTTTTTTTTTTTTTGAGACAGGGTTTTTCTGTTTAGCCCTGGCTATCCTGCAACTCTCTTTGTAGACAAGGCTGGCTTCAAACTCATAGAGATCTGTTGGTCTCTGACTCCTCAGTACTGGGAGTAAAGGCAAGCACCATCATGCTTGGCCTAAGCCAATGATTTTTGCAGAAATTAACTTGTAATGGTCACTGGTCACTTTTCACAGAACCATGTGACATTCTGGGGTGCAGACTGCCCTCAAGATGTATGATGGAGACTGACCCAAAACCAGAATAGAGTTCAGAGTTCAGTGAAGGCTATGGTTAGTGTCAGATCAGTTCTTTGTAGAGAACCCTGAAGCCCTTCTATGAGGCACCTGTGTATCTGGTGTGTACCACACGGACATTGGAGCCTAAGCAAAGAAACAGTCTTTACTGCCAAGGAGCCAATCTGTTTGTTTGCTCTAGTGAAGGCAGGAACATGTGTTTCTCTTTGGATATTGCTGACATGGAAGGGCCTTTGGCACTTCTAGGGGAAATACAGCAGGTGTCAGTTGGATATGTGATTCTAGGGCCCAGGAGAGAGGCCATGCAAAGGGATTGAATATAGCTGAGGTCTGTGAGGCAATTGGCATGATTGTTGTCTGAGAAAGAAGAGAGTCAGGCCTCACCTTGAACAGCAAGATGAGGAGAAGCTTGGAAGAGACTGCTGTGCAGGAAGAAGCGCCAGGACCAGTTCCTTAGTGTACTTACCTGGCTAGGACTGTGGGCAGAGACGGATGTCTTCCCACATGTGCATTCATGATTATTGCACTGTCTGGTTCTCCTCAAGTCTTTTTTCACAAAGGTGTCTCGTTTAAAGTGATTAGGTGTGAAAAGAACTTGTGATGGAGGTTTTTCTTTTTTTCCCTCAAATCTGATTTCATGTTGTATTAGTGTTCTTCAGTTATCTGTGACATACTTGTTTCAAAACAGTCACTTTCTCAGTCATTGTTGATAGCTGGGCTGGGAGGGCTTCTTCTCCCTTCCAGTCCATCTCAGTAGTGGACTGCCTTCCAGTGGGCACGGTAGTTGGAAAGAGTTCATAGTGGGCTCTTGGAGGTAGTGTTTTGTTCTATCTTGCTTTGGTATGGATTTTAAATAGCAGTCACTCATTAAATTGCCAGTCTTATATTTTAAAGACTGATATGCCTGTTCTCCTAGCTGTTTTCTGTTCTTTCTCTAAAATAGAAGCTGAGTGTCACTAAATGCAGAGGCGTGTTCTGCCTTTTGCAGACACGTTGCTGAGCTTCATGCACAGTAACTGATTATGGGGAGACACATGTTGATACACAAAGTTCCCATCCTTCAGATTTCAGCTTGGGCTGCCAGAGCAAAGCCCTGTGAATCGGTTGGCTGAACAGACAACAATTCCTCATATTTCTGGAGGCTGAGGAGGTCAAAATGAAGGTGTCAGCAGTTTGACTACTGGTAAGGACCCCTTTCGGCTTGCAGGTGGCTGACACTATGTACCACATTGCCTCTCTGTGATGCTTGCAGGTAGAAATGGAGAAAATATAATTTGCATCTCTTTTCCTTCTAGAAGGGTGCTAATCCCACCGTGAGAGTAACATTCTTGTGACATTACCTAGACTTAACCTCCTCCTATAGGCTTCAGTTCAAATTGCTATCAGCATATGTAGATAGAGTCAGTCGGTTGACATCCGTGTCCTCATAAGGGGGCCAGACAGTCACATGGCAAAGAAGGTGCCACTGAGACTACTAGGGCCATCCCATAACAGTAAGCACGCTTAGACTTTTTCAGGATTGACATATATTAGTCATGAGTACTTTTGAAGAATTGCCATCATCTGCACGAGTTGTTTTCATTAGTAAAGTCTTATGTGCCAAAATATCCCTTCGCTTTGCATGAAGGCACATGAGAATATTGGAGGCAAAAAGAAAAACATGCTCCATGGAAACCGTCCATACCATTAGCATTGTTTGGGATCCCCACACCTTTTTTCTTTGGAAACCTGTCTGTTGAAAGTGTAAGAAAACATGTTCTGTGCTTTTTGTTGCAAACTTTGATTGAGTAGCTTAAATCGCTGCCTGTTTCAGGTAGAATTCAGCAGGTCTCATCTATGTTCTTGCTTTCCATCTTTGTGCCTGTGTTGCTTGAATACCCTGTAGACACGCCATCAGATGTTGGGTTTTTCGGTTGGCAGCCAAGATAAATTTCTCTCTTCGTCATAGTTCTGTCTGTGTTTATCTTTAATACACTGATGAATTCATCATTCCTCCTGGGGGATGTTTTTTCATTCAATTATAGATGATGAATTTAAAATTTTTTATTTATGTTTATTTTATGTGCATTGATGCTTTGCCTACATGTCTGTGTAAGGGTGTCAGACCCTGGAGTTGCAGACAGTTGTGAGCTGCCTGTAGGTACTGGGAATTGAACTCAGGTCCTCTAGAAGAACAGTCAGTGCCCTTAACTCCTGAGGCATCTTTCCAGCCCTTACTCAAGAAAATGTTTAAAGGAATATTTGGCATGATGGCACATGCCTGTTGTCACAGAACTGGAAAGTGTGGCAACAGACTCACAAGTTTGAATTTAACCTGGGCTATATAAACCCTGTCTCAAAAACAACAGCAAAACACTATTTAATGAATGATTGGTTTATTGTAAAAAAAAAAAAAAACAGCCATATAAATTCCATAAGCTTGTTGCTTCTTAAGGAAAAAATGTATCCTCCCTTGTAGTCAGTCATTCATCCATATGTCTTAAAATTACCGCTGTCCTTAATTTTAATTAATTCATTTCATAAAAAAATATTCACCACTGTATACCCAGAGCTCTCTGAGATGCCAGGGATATAACTGCAGAGTCAGCTGCAGAGGTGCGTGTCACAGTATCTCAAGAGCAAAAGGGTCCCATGTTAAAAAAGCTCTGCGTATATGTGAATCCTAGCCCTTGTAGTCAGATATCCCTGGTTTGACTATTTCGTGGCTTCATTAGGTTATGTGGTTTCCCTTAAGCTGTTTGTGTCTGGGAAATACAGATGCTGAGTGGCATGCTGTCACAGCAAGAAGTGGATGTCAATCATAAAAATCTCTCAATCCTTTAGGCACAAAAATACAAAGTCTTTAACAGTATCAGATGCAAGATCCCTAGAGACTGTCACAAAGCAGGTGGTAACACTCACCATCTTTCCCAGGACCCAAGGCTCTTCTGTGATGTTCAGCTGGTGGCAAATTTATGTCTAGCATTGTTTCTAGCAACCATGGCACGCCCCATGCTATTCTCAGTGAGGAGCTGACACCCACAGAATCTTCCCTGAGAGTTTGCCAGCTCTGATGTGTGCCTGCCTACACCCTTTGCTTCCCACACGTAGTTAGTGTACTCTGGGATCTGGGGAATCGAAGAAAACCTCTCAGGAGTAGTCCTATGTATACTGAGATGACAGGCTCCTCTGAGATTCATTCCAGCGTGGCCAGCAGTTCTTGATTGTGATAAAGGATTTAACATCATCTTAGTACCAAAGTAAGCATTCAGTGAGTATGTTAACCCGTCCACACAGCACTGCACACATTTGTTAACTGACTAATGTCATTATCTGTGAGAAAATTCTAAACATTAAAACCTTCCTCGGGGAAACTTAAACATGTATGAGAATATATTAATGAAACCCATTATTTTATAAGTCATCTAAACTTTTTCATTAAAAAGTTACTTTAGGAACATCTTATTTTCCGAATATGACAAGATAACATGCTTAACATGATCAAATGTATTTTCTCATTGCTCAGGCATAAACATTTCTTGTAAATTACAAAGAATTATAATAATGAATTTCTACTGCATCTTTATTTTCCAGAAAAATGAATATCTTTTGTTAGCCCCTTTTAGCCTGAAGACAAAAGAAACAAAAACAGTAAAGTAGGGTTTTCTGGTATTTGAGAATATATGAATAGCATAATGTATTCATTATTCGCTAGTCACATTTCAGCATGAGGTAGGAAGATCCACCCACTATTGCATTACTCTTGATTGTGACCCTGGACAGTGTAAGTGGGGGAAATGAGCTGACATGCACATGTGTATTCATTGTTCTCCGTTTCTGGAGAGAACAATTATGGAGACAGTGTGGCCAGCTCCTCAAGCCCCTGCCACTGTGACTTCTACACTGTGGGACACTGTAACCTGCAACTGAGACCTTTTGAAGTTGGTTTTGTAGGGTATTTTATCACAGCAACTTAAAAGAAACCAAGCCAGTTGTCCTGTCACCCTCAGTTTTCATTGGGTTTTCTTTTTAGTTATGCATGTATTTTGTCCTCCTAAAACAAATTAAGGTTGCGATTTACTCCTACTTGTTCAAGGGTCCTACTCTTTGGTTGCAGGTGTTGTTTGGCACAGCAGATGGGCAGGTGATCGTCATGGACTGCCATGGCAGAATGCTAGCCCATGTCCTCCTGCATGAATCTGATGGCATCCTGAGCATGTCCTGGAATTACCCCATCTTTCTGGTGGAGGACAGCAGTGAGAGCGACACAGACTCAGATGACTATTCTCCTCCTCAAGGTAACCTCCTTGTTGGCCTGTACTTTTTTACAGTTTATTCACTTTGTATCCCCCCTGTACCTCCCTCCCTACTCCCCTCTCAATCCCACCCTCCCACTTCCCCACCCGTGTCCCTCTCCCAGTCCCCTGAAAAGGAAGGTCCTCCTCCCCTTCCCTCTGTTCCTAGTCTATCAAGTCTCATCAGGAGTGGCTGCATTGTCTTCCTCTGTGGCCTGGTAAGGCTGCTTCCCCCTCAGGGGGAGGTGATCAAAGAGCAGGCCAATCAGTTCATGTCAGAGACAGTCCCTCTTCCCATTACTATGGAGGCCACTTGGACACTGAACTGCCATAGGCTACATCTGTGCAGGGGTTCCAGGCCATCTCCACGAGTGGTCCTTGGCTGGAGTATCAGTTGTAGAGAAGACCCCTGTGCCCAGAATTTTAGGATATGTCGCTGTCCTTGTGGAACTCCTGTCCTCTCCAGGTCTTACTATCTCCCACTCTTTCATAAGATTCCATGCACTCTGCCCAAAGATTGGCTGTAAGTCTCAGCATCTGCCTTGATACCCTGCAGGGTAGAGCCTTTCAGAGGCCCTCTGTGGTAGGCTCCTGTCCTGTTCCCTGTTTTCTCCCTCCTCCGATGTCTATCCTCTTTGCCTTTCTGAATGGGGATTGAGCATCTTAGTCAGACTCGTACTTCCTGATTAGCTTCCTTAGGTGTACAGATTTTAGTATGTTTATCCTATATTATATGTCTAATATCTACTTATGAGTGAGTATATACCCCGTGTGCCTTTCTGCTTCTGGGATGCCTCACTCTGGATGATCTTTTCCAGTTCCCACCGTTTACCTGTAAATTTCATGATTTCTTTGTTTTTTTTTTATCACTGAGTAATATTGCATTGTATAGATGTACCACAATTTCTGTATCCATTCCTCAACTGAGGGGCATCTGGGCCGTTTCCAGCTTCTGGCCTATACTTCTGTTGCATGTAGAAGAGAGAACATTTTGAAAGAGAGTGACGTCACTTGATAGCACCTTACACACACTATCTAAGTCACTGGAGAGGCTCTTAGGCTAACATGCAGCAGAACTGGCTTCTCTCTTTGATGAGTCTTCCCTGCTACCCTCCTCTCACTATCCTGGCTGAGGTGCTTGTGTTCCACATGCTCAGGTTTTTCTAGATAATAAAATGAGACTTATGCCTCCTCCTGTCCTTGGGGTTTTGTGAGACTTAGCTGCTTAGCAGGAATAAGTTTTCGTTGCACATGAAAAACTGTTTACTATTAACAAGTTATTTAGTATGTGGTATGACCAAATCCCTAGGGGTTTTAAAGCTGGTGGGTTAGCTTCAGTTGTGTAAAAGAAAGATTCATTCTGCCATTCCAGAAAGCATTAACTGAAGGTCAGTAGGTCTTAGGAGAAGTGTGTACAACACCCACAAATCCATTGGGGAGGTAACTGTCCCATCCTGATGGGACACATTCTTGATAAAAGTGTTTGTCGTATTTCAGCAGCTTCAGAATAGAAATGTCAGTTTCTATAAAACGTGGATAGCTTGTCTTCAAACGGAAATCCTGTCTAGTAAGTAGGATCCCAGATTTACTCATCATTATTTTCTTAGAGGAGGAAATAGGATGCAAAGAGCAAGGTTACAAAATGAGTCTAACATTGATCTGAGGCAGGAGTGTGCCTAACGCTTCTCTAACCGAGGTGCACTTCTTCGAAGCAGTGGGTGCCTTAGGGGTAGCGCGCATTTGCCTTTTAGAAGTAGCAGTATTTGAGTGCAGCAGTGCTATGAGGCACTGGCTTAGAGTGGAGAAAGGGATGTAGTCTGGGGTTCCCCAACCTGTGAATGTGTGGGGCACCCTGACCAGCCACTGGAGATGAGTTCAATGCGACTAAGACACCTACAGAAGCTTCTGAGAGTTCTGACTAGCCAGGTGTTCAGAGAGGTTTTTACTTGAATAGCTTTTAATGCATTTATTTTATATGTATGGATGTTTTATCTGCATCTGTGTCTGTGTACCACATGCATTCGCTGCCCACAGAAGCCAAAAGAGAGCATCAGATTCCTGGTACTGGAGTTACAAAAATGGTTGTAAGCGTCCATGTAGGTTCTGGGAATCAAACCCAGGTCTTGTGGAAGAACAGTGAGTGCTCTTAACCACTGAGCAGCCCTACATTTACTTTCTCAAGTAATGTGTGGATGAGCCAGTTTGTGCCTGCAACAAGACCATTCCTAGAACTTCCCAAACAGTTCCCTTGCTGGTCAGATCATCCACACACGGTAAATATTTATGAATCATATCTGGGCTCTGTTCTCTCTGTAAATTTGCTCTCTCCTGTGGTAAAAACCTTAAGGAACTAATACTGCCTGCTTATTGCCTCTGACATTCAGGGAAGCTTATTACTCTGTGCATTAGACCACATTTTTTATCCCTTTCCCACCATTCTTTATGTTATACAACATTTAAGTAATTTATACTTGATATCAAAAGAAACACATAATACGTTAACATGGGTTAATAAACTTACACATGTTCTCAGTCAGTTACCTCTGGGTCTGCATATTCTGCATCCTATTTTTCATTCCAGCTTCCAATGCTGGTGCCCACAGTGTGACCCCCGAGTGCTGCAGTTCTTGCTTCACTTGGTGGCATCCCAGGTAGAGTGTGATCGGTATTATTAGACAACTTTTAGGATATTGTGTTGGTTTGGATGAGAATAGCCCCCATAGGCACTTACGTTTGAATACTAGATCCCCAGTTGATGGAACTATTTGGGAAGGATTAAGAGGTGTGGCCTTGGAGAAGGTATGTTACTGGGTATGGAATTTCAGGTTTCAGAAAGCCCACTCCTTTCCCAGTGAGCTGTCTCTGCCTCTTACTTATGCATTAAGGATGCAAGCTCTCAACACCTGCCTGCCTGCTTGCTAACTCTAACCCTCTGCAACTGTAAGCCTCAAATTAAATGGTTTTTTTTATACATTGTATTAGTCATGGTATTTTCTCATTGCAATAGAAAAGTAATTGATTTCCTTGTTTTTAGTAGCTGAGTAGTATTTCATTGTGTAAATGTACCACAATATCCGTATCCATTCTTCAGTTGAGGAACATCTAGGTTGTTTCCAGATTCTGACTATTACGAATAAAGCTGCTAGTTGAGCATATGTCCTTGTTGTATGGTGGAACATCTTTCCGGTATATGACCAGGAATGGCATAGCTGGGTCTTGAGGGAGGGCTGTTCCCAGTTTTCTGAGAAAGTGCCAGATTGATTTCCAAAGTGGTTGTACAAGTTTATACTCCCACCAGCAATGGAGGAGGGTTAGCCTTCCTCCACATCCTCGCTAGCATATGTTGTTGCTTGAGGTTTTGATTAGCCATTCTGATGGGTATAAGATGGAATCTCAGAGTTGTTTTCATTTGCATTTTCCTGATGACTAAGGACTTTGAGCATTTCTTTAAGTGTTTCTCCGTTTGATATTCCTCTGTTGAGAATTTTCTGTTTAGCTCTGTACCCCACTCCCATTCAGCAGGGGATCAAAGCAGATGCTGAAACTCACAGCCAGACTTTGGACAGAGTGCAGGGAGTCTTATGGCAGAAGGGATGGGATGGGGTAGGGAGGGATAGAAGGACTCAGAGTACAGGAGCTCCACAAAGAGACTAGCAAAGCCAAAAATCTGGGCCCAGGGGGACCTGCTGAGACTGATACATCAAGTAAGGACCATGCATGGAAAGGACCTAGACCCCTTGCTCAGACGTAGCCCATAGGCAGTTCAGTCTCTTAAGTGAGTTCCCTAGTAAGGCCAACAGGGCAGTCTCTGACATGAACTCGGTTGCCTGCTCTTTGACCACTTCCCCGTGGTGGGTGGCCCTACCAAGCCACAGAGGACAAGGATCCAGACAGACCTGATGAGACTAATAGACTAGATAGTAGGGGAGGAGGACTCCCCCTTTTCAGTTGACTAGGGAAGGGAGAGGGGGAAAAAAGAGGAAGGATGGGACTGGGAGGCGATGAGGGAGGGGCCTGCAGTCAGGATACAAAGTGAATAAATTGTGAAAACTAGTAAAATAAAAATTAAAAAGAACAGTAGCCGAGTCAGCACCATGGAACAGTGCAGCCGTAGACGCCTGGATCAGGTTGTGTGCTCATTGCCTGCTTTTCACTTAGCCCTTGTGTTTCTACAGATGGCCCTGCAGCATACCCCATCCCTGTGCAGAACACCAAGCCTCTGCTCACCGTCAGCTTCACTTCGGGAGACATCAGCTTAATGAACAACTATGATGACTTGTCTCCCACTGTCATCCGATCGGGGCTGAAAGGTACAAAATGCACCATTCCCTAACCCCACAGGTGGGGCCCGTGCACACCTGCCCCCCGTGCACACCTCCCCACCTGGGTTGCTGCTCTACCTGTAGTGCCTGTTGGGCTTAGTGGAGTCACTTTGCTGAGCTCCTCCGTGCATCTTGACAAGTCCAGTAATCGGGGAATCTGGGTTTCTGATACCCAGTCTGCACCTTCGCCTTCTCCTTTCTCCATGCTGACAAGGATGGCCTGCTGTTGACTGTGTTTATATCTGACTGTCATTTCCTCAGATGGCAGCACCTGTCACTTCTGAGGCAGCAGATGGTACACAAGTTGTTCTTTTACACAGAAGCCCGTACAGTTTTGGCAAGCTTATTAAGGAACTGATCATCGTGCAGTAGAGTTACCTGGAAAGACCTGTGGAGGTTCCAGACTGTCATATACAGGAAGGGCAAGAAGGGCTGATACCTTCCTGTGAGGAAACATTTTCACAAGAGAAAAATTACTGGCCTTGATTTTTCTTTTAATAAACCTACTTTATTTAGAATCATTAAATGCTTTTAACTCCCTTCCAACCACCCCCCACAACACCAGGTAGGAGGGAAAGAAGGTTAGTGGGAATAGGGACGGAGTTCTCTGTTGTACTTTCTGCTAGGTAGAATCATGGGGTTCTGTTGGGGGCAAGTATCAAGTTCAAGATTACTAAAGACATAATGACCTTGGTAGACTTTTTGCAAAAAAATAGAAAAATCTTACTTCTTTAGGATTCACTGAGTCAAAGTTAAAAAAAAAAAATTAGATTGTAAGGCTAGTCTTTGATACCACAGGGACATACTGTCATCTGAATAGGGAGACAGACCAATTTTCTGTTCAGCTGGTTACTGTCTGAAGCTGGCCATCATGAAGAGCCATTGCCATGGCAGCAGCTGCTGGTTCTCTAGGCTCTCCAGGCACCACGGGGATGTGATGAGTCATGTCTGCACATCACACTTGGCAGCGTATAGTGCACCTACTAAGTCTGCTTTCACATTATAGCATATTCTTAAGCTGATTGTACTCATTCTGAGGTGTCCCATTGCCATTTCAGAACTGCATCTGTAAGGAATGAATGTCTGTAATCTCCCCTGGACAAAACCTATGCAAAGTCTTCATTCATGCCTAGAGAGTTCCTAGGGAGTTGCGTGTGTATTTTTCTGTTGCTGACACACTTAAATTCTTGTGCAACTTTGTTCATTTTTTTCTGAATGTTCTGTTTTCTGTTGAGTTAAAAATAGGACTGGCCATTTTAAATTCCTCCTTGGATCACCTAGTCTAAAGTTATATTTTTCTTCAAAAATTCTAGTTTTAAACTTTTAACCGTTGTTGCTGATTTCCTGTGATCTGCCTCTCATTGTAGAATCTTGAATTTTGTTCTCTCAGATATCTGGTTACAGTTCAAAACAATGTAATTACCATTCATTGCTGTTTATTCTTTACAGATTGTTTTAATTTTCTTTTACCACCTTGCTTATGTCTCTGCCTATTTTTTTTATTTATCTCTGTGTTATCTATCTATCTATCTATCTATCTATCTATCTATCTATCTATCTATCTATCTATCTATCTGTCTGCTCCTTGAATGTATTATTTGTTATGTCTATCAACACCTCTAATACTTTCTTATCAAGTGTGCATTATGGGAATAGGAAAACAATAAGTGAACCAAATTAGTCTTTAAATGTGCTGTGTTTTAACTCCATTTTTTAAAAATAAATTTTGTATTATAGTCATCACCTATGAGAATTCTAAATCTAATTTGCAATGTTTTCAGTTACTTGTGTTGTAGCTGGGGATAGTTGTATACTTGTGTGCTGTGCTGTCTCATCATGATTTTAGAACGTTAAGTTCACTTGAACTAGTGTCATCTACTAGTTAATCTATCTAATAGTAAAAATAGTAATATTTTTCCTATCTTGTCAGGATATTTGTTTCCGATCTGATATCAGAGTAGTTTAGATTCAGTCTTACATGTGGTATGAACAGCAACAATAGGTCTTATTTCTAAAATTTATTATTATTCTTTTCTTATGATTTGTGCTAGTAAATAATGGAAAGAAACAAGCACTGTGAGACCAAAGATGGCATAGTTATTACTTTATGACAATACTATGAGAAAAACTGGTGGACAGAGACACTGAGAATAGTCAGATTTTGCAGTTTAGGATTACCAAAGATGCTGTGTCCCTGATTCTTTGGGAAACAGTCTTGTCTCTTCAGGGTCTCATGAAAAGCTGAAGGGTCTCTGATCCCTTGGTCGTTCTGTACTGTCTCAGAGAACTTATCCAGGGGAGAAAGGTAACTTGTGATGCCTTTTATTACCAGCACGGTCACTCACGTCACGTGCAGCTATTCCCCAACCACCCCTGTCTTTATGACCAGCCTCTTCTGCATCACCTGTCCTGGTTAGTTTTCTGCTGTGATTCTGGAGGCAACAGAGATTGGTGTCTGCCTTGAGTAGTTCCACCTTGGGATGCAGCTGGCTGAGTAATTCACCTCAGACTTCTGCTTAGTGCACAAGGAGCAGGAGATGGGCTTTGGTGTGATTTTGTTGTTGTTATTTAAAAAATGCCTGAGTCATGAGTTCAGGTATTCTCTGACATTGGTGGTGGTAGCACATTTCTAGGTGGTGAAATTGGCTTCCAGAGACCTTCACATGGCTTCCCATAGGTATCAGGGAACAAAAGATGCCCCACCATCTTCCCAGGGTGCCCAGCGGTGTGTGTTTGTTTGTTTGCTTGTTTTTCATTTTGTAGACACTGCCTCCCTCCCCCACCCATCCACCCAGCACTCATAATGACTGACTGAGCTATTTCCTTGGGCCAAGAATTGCCCCTTTCATTCATCATTTCATTGAGTTCTCTGAGAATCAAGATGTTTTTGAGATGGGTTTCTTCTGTGGATGGGCTAGTGTGGATGTGTTGCCACCTTCCTGATGTAGCATGTCTGTGCCTTTCTCTTCCCCAGAGAAAAGGGGAAATAAACCCCCCTCTTTTTTTTTTTTAATATGTGTGTACATATGTTCACATTTCTGTGATTATGTATGGATCCCAGTGAATGCCAGGTGTCATCCTCTATACAGAAATGTAGTATCTGCTAAGCCAAGCATGATGGCATATGTCTTTTATCCCAGCACTCTAGGAGGCAGGGGCAGGCAAATAGCTGTGAGTTTGAGGCCAGCCTGGGCTACATGGTGAGTCCAGGACAGCCAAGGCTACACAGTGAAACTCTTTCTCGAAAAACAAAAACAAACAAACAAAAAATAGTATCTGCTTTCTTTGAGATGGGGTTTCTTGTTGGCTGAGCACTCCCCAGTTGGACCTGGCTTGATCTGGGGGTTCACCTGTCTCTGCCACCCCTCTAGCAGTGAGTTACTAGCATGCCCACCACACCTGGCAAGTCCCTGTCGTGTGGGGACTGACTCAGATGCTGATGCGTAACTGGCTGGGCTGTCTCTTCAGCCTTTGAAAGAGAAAAGGGAATCAAATAACAAAACCTTCTTAATTAAAAACAAAAATTAAAAAAGGACTTTCCCTATGATTTTACCATAACATAGTAATTATTTTCCCCCTTTCTATCAGTCCACATACACACATATATATGCACACATGTACACACAAATATACATGTATCTCTTGGTTAATAAAAAAAAAAAATCAACTGTTTACCATAGAAAACTAAGGGACAGAGGGCCATGTTGACCTCAGACGCCCAGATGGTGTTATAAGTGTATATGGCACCATTCTTTTTCGGCTAAGTCTTGGCTACCTCTTTTTGAAGGTCGTAAGATTGGCTTATGGAATATTCTAGTTTTCTTTCTGTTGCTCTGTTTCACAGAGAAGCCTTGTCTTAGAAGGAAAACCTTAAAAAAAAAAAAAAATCCCCCGCAGACATTCCCATAGGCCTGTCCCTCAGGTGAGACTCTGCTCAGATGACTCTGGGCTGTATCAGTTGACAGTTAAAGATAACCGTGACAAGAAGAATAGTATGAATCTGCTGTTTTTCTTTATGTAGAATTTGTAAAAGGCCCAAATGCCCAGACATTTGAAGTCCTTGAGAAAGGTAGGTGAAGCATGGGAACAGACCAGTTAGATGCTTTGAGGCTTGCCAGGCCCCTGCATGCCAAGAGCTGCAGTAAAAGCAAAAAGGGGCTTCTGCAAACAACATTTATTTAGGCTGCTTCTAAATAGCCTATTTATTCTAAATAGCCTCCTTAGAGATTTAAAACATATTAATAAGAATCTTGGAAAGAAGCATTGGAAATTGTTTTTTTTAAGTGATAAGCATAATTTATTAAAAAAAAAACTGAAAAGAAATGTTATGTCTATTCTGTTTATCTAGCAGTCAAATGGATACTTCCTCTTATTCTTGTTTCCTCATCAATTCATGACCATTTCGAATTGCAATCTCAGGAACCTTGCCCCTCTAGAGAACTCAGAACCTTCGTTACAGCGCATAATTCCAGGTTGTTTGTTTGTTTTTGTTTTCAGGGCTTCATGAGGTAAGTGAGTGGAGCATAACTGGGCCCTGCTGAATCTCAGAGAACCAATACTTTCTATTGTATCCCTTGATGTTACAAGTTCTGTCTTTGCCAGAACATGAAGTGACAAGTGTTGGTAAGAGGACCTCACCTTGGCAGATGACAACTCTCAGCTTGTCTTTGCACCTACACGAATGACATTCCTGGGGCTTTGTTCATAAAGACCTAGACTCGCTCTCACCTCCACACACAGATCACTTGAATTCTCAACACCAGCTTGGCTTGGTTCTGAGCACTCTGAAGGCATTGTGCAGCCATGCCAGTGCTGCAGAGGCCACAGCTTGCTTTCTAGTTTAAAATTTATTTTGTGTCAAAAATTCACAGAATCTTAAAGAAAAAAGAGTGGTACAGTTACTCAACCACCCACTAAGCTGGGTGGGTCAGATGAGGAACCTTAGGAACATTGCCATCTTTTTTTTCCTGCTCTTTTAGTATTGTGGTCAGGGCCCATCCGTTGCAGCTTTATTCTAGTTTCTTTGTGTACAGAATGCTAGTCTTTAGAGAAGGGCATTTCAATCTCATGATCATGACCAGGCTTTTCTCTAGACACAGTTTGGCATCAGGTGTGGTGGTATTTACTTGATTTTTGAAATTACTTTTCGTTTTCTGGTATCAGTTTAATTCATGTGAGAAATCTTGTTTGTTGGTGGCTGCGTGGTCTCAGCTGCTTATAGCCTTCTCTGGTCTGTTCGTACCGATGAGCTTAGTGCCATTTCCTGGTTTTTGCTCTGTGCTGACTCAGTGAGAAAGCTCTGGGAGGCTGATTTGCCTCGGGGAATTGAAGTTCACTGACCACAGAGCGCATTGGCTTTAGAATTAGAACCATTCCCATCACATGGGGTTTGATCACATGTGACCTGGGATAGGATGGGCACTGATTTAGCCCTGGTTCTGAGCTATGTGGCTATCATGGTGGAGCACCTTCAGTGATTTAGTCCAGCCTCTCTACAAAATGAATCTGTATTTCAGAGAGCTATATAACCAAATGGTGGTTTTAGGGCATTGAAGGAAAGGAAAGTACTGTGATAACTATTAGTACTAATCATTATCTATCTGTCTGCCTATCTGTCTATCTATCTTTCCTGCAAGAGATAAGTAGTTGTTCATTCTTGAATAAGACAGCATTTACTGGCCGTTTGCAAGTGGGTATCTCATTTCTGGTATGAAGATTTCTCTGCTCATGCTGCCTGCCACTCAGCCCAAGTGCCTTTGCCCTTTCCCTCACACTCTCACAGGTGTTCAACTGAAGTCAGGGCTCCTGTGCCCGCGTGCATCCAGTGTGTGAGCTTTATGGGCCCAATGGTGCCCAGATATCAATTAGTACACTTGGGTTTGTGCTGGTTTACTCTTTAATCGGAGAATTCATAAGCAGACTCTTTTAGCGACCTGTGGCATGGAGGACAGCACAGTAGGAAAGCCCTGATGGAACAGGAGAGTTCACAGCTGTGTTGGGGTGATGATACTGAGGTAGGTAGTTAGCATTGCAGCATTTATCCACTTCCATCCTATATTTATGTGTATGTATCTCTGTGTGTACTTTAATAATTAGATCTTGCTATGTAGCCCAGGCTGGCCTTACATCTGTGACCCTTTTGCCTTAGCCTACCAAGCAGCTGGGATTAGAGGCACACGTTACTATAACTGGCTTTAACATACCAGTATTCTTAGATCTGTTTTTTACCATGATTTATTATGTTCCGAGGAACAGCAGTCCCTATCCATATTAAACCTGTTTTCAGTTGAGTATTGCTATCTTGTACAAAATGTTCCTTCATGAAAGAAAAAGGAAGAGCCGCTGATGGCTTTGTTTAGGAGGTGTGTTCTAAGCTGCTGAAGACACAGTGATGTGGCTATTGAGGATGGCTGTGTTCTCATGCTAATTGACCCTTTTGTGTGGTTTCAGAGGTGGTGGCCCAGTGGTGTACACAGGGAGACCTACTGGCCGTTGCTGGGATGGAGCAGCAGGCCCAGCTGAGTGAGCTGCCCAATGGTCCTCTTCTGAAGAGTGCCATGGTCAAGTTCTACAATGTCAGAGGGGAGCACATCTTCACGCTGGATACACTTGTGCAGGTAAGGACACCTGAAAGTGCCAGTGGGTTGCTATGCTCCAGTTTGGGTAAATAATCATAAGCTAGTTATTATAGTTAGCTTTGGCAAGTTGTAGTTTAATCATTTTTTCCTCGACTCTTGACTTTAAAACCAGTAAAATAGGGAAGAAAGCAGTTTTTACTTTTTAACCAAAATGCTTGATTCCTTTTTTTTTTTTTTTTTTGCTTGATTCCTTTTTAAAAGCAGACGAATAGAGAGTAAATAGAGGAATCTGGTTCTGATTTGGCCACTTACAGAAAAAAAACCCAATGAATAAATGCTCTAGGTCTTCACACAGTCCTTTGTAAGGGGGACAGTCACTTTTTTGAGTTCTTCCTGTAACAAAAATGAAGTTTACAAGGCAAAAATAAATGGAGAATTAAGTAGAACTCTGAAGTAGATCTGTGACAGCCCTACGCTTTCCAGGGCTGTTTGTAAAGGTGTAGAGCATCAGAAAGATGTGTTTCAACCGGTGCTTACTTCAGACATGCTTGCTTGTCCTTTAGTGCTACAAGCAATCATGGAACTGCCTGATGGGTGAGGGTCTCTCTAAATATCAGCGTTTCACCAAGAAACCAAGTCAGCCTCACCTCAGAAAATCTCGGTGGATATTTTTACTTACCTTCAGCTAGAAGTACAGCCAGATGTGTAGATAGAGATAATTAGGAAGTGGGACTATGGTCAGACGAGATGAAGCTGAAGATAGAGATTCCTAGTCACCTGCACAGAGACAGTGGGTTAAGTGAAATTGGATTAAGTGCCAAAGAAGTGAATAGTGAGAACAGGCAAACAAAGAAGTGTCTATGATTCGATATTAGAGTATGGCCGTCAATTAATAAGTAGCAGATGCAAAGGAAATAGAATGTCATAAGGAACCATTTTAAATGGGAAATATATCAGCCTACAGGCTAGCAGTTGAATATAGACATGGCAAAACTGGATTTGGAGGTTTTTAAGGTTGAGTGGTGTCTTCATGATGATGGCAGTTATACTGTAAAATATTTTCAGTCAATCAGTGTTTATGGAGGCGTTCGTATGTTAAGTGTTGTTCTAGAGCAGTGATTCTCAACCCTCCTAATGCAGTGACCCTTTATTATAGTTTCTCGTGTTGTGACCACCAACCATAAAAGTTTCCATTGCTTCTTCGTGACTGTAATTTGCTACTGTTATGAATTGTAATGTAAATATTTGATATGCAGGATATCTAATATGTGACCCCAAAGGGTCACAACCCACAGGTTGAGAACAACTGTTCTAGATGCTGGAGATGTTGCTGAAATAGTCAAGATAACGAGTGAGCAACAGTATGTTTTCTGAAGTAGAGTAAAATATCTGAACTTTAACTGTGTAATGTGACATGGTATGCAAACAAAATAAGGAGCAGGAGGGAACATGAAACAGAGAGGTGTGAATGTTTATAAACTACTAATAAGACCTAGCCAAAAAAAAAAAAAAAAGAAAAGAAAGAAAGATAAAGAAAGAGAAGAACACTGAGCAAGGGCAAGGTGGAAAGTGGGCTTGAGGACAGCCTGATAAACCTAGAGGACATGCACAGGAAAGAGAGTGCATCAGGAGCCGTGAGAGTATTAAAAAAAAGGAAGGACAGCTTCAGACTGACTTCCTGATAAACTGGAAGGTAGATAAAAGCACAGATGGAAATAGGATGCACCTTGCTGGGTGATAAACTGGGAGGAAATCCACGTTTTTAAATCAGGTTGTCGGTGCTGTTTTCTCCACTCTCATGGAGTCAGAAAGAGTACTTGTACCTGAAATGAGGAGTTAGAAAGGTCAGTGTAACTTCTGGTAAAGACCTTCTTAACATCATCAATGTATGACAGAGCAAGTATACCAGCTGGAGTCCTTCCCCTCCTACTAAAACCACGTGTGCTTTCAGGGAGCCCCACTTTATGACCAGCTCTAATTCCATTTACCTCTGAAAGGTCTTTTGTCCAATTAACAGCCACATCATATAACTTTGAGGGTTAATTTTTCAACATCTGGGGACATACTCAAATGTGCTAGTAGCAGACAAGTAGGAGAGGAGGGGAAACTTTTCAGTCTTTCTAAAGACGTTTGTATTTAATTGGATATTTGTGAATTCCATAAATATTCATACCTTATGATTTTGTCTTAGAGTGTGTACCTGTCCCACTGGCTTTCTATTCACTGGATAGAGAATGTTTTGCTCTGCTTTCTCAGTTCAGAGAAACCTATCTCAAACACAAGTGGGAGAGGATGGGAAGCTTTTCAATCTTTCTAAATTCATAAGACTTTCGTGTTTAACTTGTTAACATGCTCTTTTAAATCTACCCAAAGATTATGACCTTCTCTCTAAACCCGTGTAGTGTGTAATGCCTCTAGCATGTATTACTTTAATGTCTTATTTTCTTCAAGCTAAAGGCCACATTTGCCTTCATTTTCCTAACTTCCCTGTGATGGTCAGCTTGGAGTACTGCCATCACCCGACCTGTGGATACTTTCCTGCCATAAAGAACTAGTGTCCGAGAAGCCTGTTTGTCCTGTACTTTTACCTCTTAGAAACATGTTTTTGTTTTTGTTGTTCAGTAAAATGGCCTTTACCCAAATGGACTAGGGAGAAAATGGGCTTCTATGTACTGAATGTCAGGCGGTTGATTTTCTGAGTGAGATAGTACACATTCTTAAGGCTATTTGTTGGATCAGAGCACTAGTACTTAGGAGAAATGGCCACTTGTAGTAAGAGAAGCACCACTTATTGGGTTGAGCCAAGAGCTGTAGTTTCCACACTTATTAGCTGGAACTAAGTTACCTAGCTCACTTGTCTTCACTGTCCTCAGGGCTTAACTTGAGCAGGAGTGCCTGTCTGACAATTGAGAGGGCTGTGAGAGACGCATATAAACACTGCGACACCAGAAAGTAATGAGTTTTGAAGATGTGCGGATTGTGTTAAATGGATGGCAATTGAAACTTTGCATTTAGTTGAAGGTCTGGATTAGTAATGTAAATTCATGGCATAATGAAAAGAGATACATGCTTAGGCTAACTTTATATCTGACATGTAATTAGCTGTTATACAGGAATAGTTCACGGAAAGCAAAACTAGGAGGGAAGAGGACAGGAGTCTGCCTTCTGCAGTCCTGCACTGCTGGCATAGTAGCGCCATTCATCTATCAAAAAGGAATAGAAAATTGCAGGAAACAAGTCATATTTCTGCAGGCAGCTCGTATGTCAGATTGTACAAGTCATCATGACTTGACCACTAAGCTAGGAATTTATTTATATTGGGGATAGGGTGCAAAGGTAAGATAAGCAGGTGTCTTTAAAACTGAGCGTAAAGGCTAGGGATTTAGCCCAGGTATAGTGTGCTCCTGCAACATGATTCCCTAGCACCTCCAACCAACAAATCAATCAAAGTCTAAGTTTGGTGCAACTGGAGCCCCTGTCCTAATATGTAGCTTCAGAATTTATGACCACTTCCCCCCCCCTATACATATGCATATGCATACACACAAACTCACATGTACATACACATACGTGTGTGTGTGTGTGTGTGTGTGTGTGTGTGTATGTGTGTGTCCCTCCCTCCGTTAACAGTGTGCCGTCTGTGGAATCATCTCATTGTTGAAGCCTAGCTTGGAATGTTACACAAGCCCTCAGACCTGAGTTTCTGAATCCATAGCGAATAAATACATGATGTTCTTCGATGGGGGAGCTGTTGGCCAGCCTCATGGATAAAAATACAAGATAAATTATGTTCAGCCGTGCATTTTACTTTTGGAAGTAGAAACCAGAATTAGTTGACCCTAGGGGCTATTTTAAGGAATTGTCTTTATGTGCTTCTTTTATCTTGATGTTTGCCACTAAAGTGTTGTAAGAATTCTGTTCCTATCTGTCATTATATAAAAGATCTGACATCTCCACTTGTGATCTCTGGAGCCTCTGGAGACCTCATTAAATTAGCACTCCATGTGTCTGGATCAGTGTGACCAAATCTCCTGTTTCTCCAGCACAGCCTTTCATCTCCTTATACCTTGCTTGGTTTATATAATACTCTTACTTAGATAATGCTCCTGAGTTTGATATTTAGTTCAGTAAAAGTTTCTAACATGTGCATATTTGGATTGCAGCTTATGTTTTCAAAGGCGATCCTCATAAAACCCTAGAGTCTCCAGGAGGAACTCCACTTCTCCAACTCTCTCCCTTTTCCAAAGAGAGCTCTGCTTGCTATTCCTGACCCAGTGCTTTGAGGATAGTTGAGAACAACAATGTCTTAATTCCTGGGTTGTAGCCATAATAGATCCCAAAAGCACCATGGTGCTACCTTCTCCTATAATTCTCACAGTATTCCTATTTGAATCATAAAAATGTAGGAGAATTAAAGCTGGGGATTAGTCCCCAGTTTTGTGACTTAGAGACCACATCCAGTGTTAATTTGACCCTGAAGTGCTGTCTCTTAGAAGAATTGAAAAAGGTCATGTAGTCTACCTCTTTATCACCATGTAACTCATGGGAGTCACCACTGGGTGAGAAGTATAGGAGAGTGTACCCTTAAGCAGTTGCCCCTGCTTTTAGGAACCATGTCATACAGAGCTAGTATTCTCTGCTGTGCTTTGAAAAACCAATGTTCTCAAAACTGTCAAATGACTTTTATTTTGCTCAATCAAGTTTAACTGTACCCCTCTCCCCCTGCAGCGCCCTATCATCTCCATCTGTTGGGGCCATCGGGATTCCCGGCTGCTTATGGCCTCAGGACCAGCCCTGTATGTGGTCCGTGTAGAGCATCGAGTGTCCAGCCTCCAGCTGTTGTGCCAGCAGGCCATCGCCAGCACCCTTCGAGAAGACAAGGACGTCAGCAAACTGACCTTGCCCCCTCGACTCTGTTCCTACCTCTCCACTGCCTTCATTCCTACTATCAAGGTAGAGACTTCCCCTCTGTTCTTCCTGTTCTTCCTTCCTAGCCTTTCTCCAACAAGAGACAGGAAAGATGGGGGAGGGTACCAGAGGTAATGCAGAGACTTCTCTGATTCTCCATTAGAGTGCCTAGGGATGGCTGCATGGACTATGCGTCTGCAGCCTGCCTGGCATTCCTGTTAGTTAGTGTCCACATGAGATTTTCTCTTGACTTCCAGCAGATTCTAACATTGTTTTCACTTGATAAAGCAGTAAACAAGTTCATATAAGGACAGTAACTTCTTCTAAAGCTAGTTAGGACACTAGTCAGGACTGGGTCCAAACCAGTTCTGGGGCTTGCTGCTCTCCCCACTGTACTGAGTGCGACTTCCATATAGTGCAGCTCCCAGCCATCTTTTATGTGTCTGTCCCCGGGAAATGCCTGTAAAGAGGCAGCACGTGAAACAGACCAGCCGCCTGCTAGTTACCTGCGGCTTTCTAGTCACCTCAGGCCCTGCACACATAGGACCTTTCCTGTGTTATGTCTCTAGATTGACTTGATCACTTTTCTCCTGATACATTAGAGTTCTAGAGTCTAGTGGTTATTTTTTTCTAAGTTGCCTTACAATATTGATAATGTGCCAGGAGTTCTTGTGTAATATATCAGAAAAAGTAGAGGTCCAGGCTGTCACCAGTTGTTGCATTCCAAAGTGGGACCCTCACTTAATTGCACAGTTTTGAGTTGCTATTTCACAGAATACAGTTGACCTCTGCCTGGTCTATACTCTTCCAGAGTGGCTATGACAGAAGCCAGTCTGCCCTGTACTTGCTCCTTTTTTTTTCTGAAATTCTAGATGTGCTTTCTCTGCCTGTGTCCTGCCTTTAGCCCCCGATTCCAGACCCCAACAACATGCGAGATTTTGTCAGCTACCCCTCAGCGGGCAATGAGCGGCTACACTGCACCATGAAACGTACAGAGGATGATCCAGAGGTTGGTGGGCCTTGCTACACACTCTACCTGGAGTATCTGGGAGGACTCGTGCCCATTCTCAAGGGGAGGCGCATCAGCAAACTGCGGCCAGAGTTTGTCATCATGGACCCTCGGACAGACAGCAAATCAGGTGGGCCCCTTGCTGCAGGGACTGAGACCCCGTTCTTGTGTGGTTGTGGAGTATCACTCTTTGTTTTGTTGTTGCTTTTGTTTTTTACATTTAAAATTTTATTTATTATTTATTGTAATTAATTCAGTTTGTGTCCCCTCCCAACCCCACTGTCCTTCCCTCTTCTTGCCCTATTCCCCTCCCCTAGTCCACTGATAGGGGAGGTCCTCCTTCCCTTCCATCTGACCCTAGCCTATCAGGTCTCATCAGGACTGGCTGTATTGTTTTTCTCTGTGGCCTGGTAAGGCTGCTCTCTCCTCAGGGGGAGGTGATCAAAGAGCCAGCCACTGAGTTCATGTTGGAGACAGCCCCTGCTTCCCTTACTAGGGAACCCACATGGAGACTGAGTCTATGGGCTACATCTGAGCAGGGGTTTTAGGTCCACTCCATGCATGGTTCTTGATTGGAGTATCAGTCTGTGCAGGACTCCCAGGGCCCAGTTGTTTTGTTTTGTTTTGTTTTGTTTTGTTTTGTTTTGTTTTGGCTCTATTGGTCTCCTTTTGGAGCTCCTGTCCCCTCCAGGTCTTTCTATTTCCCCCTTCTTTCATAAAATGGAATATTACTCTTAATGCTGTTCAAGGAGAATACTTGTTTCTGAGACCTATTTCATCTGGTTAGTGTGGAACATTTTTGAAGTTCCTCTATGTAAGTCTTCTGTCACTGAATGTAGCCCCTCTCACTGTCACAGAACAAGCATCCGTTGAGTACTGAAATGTAGTACTGAGGGGAGTAGAGAAAAAAATAAGTCTCTGCCTTCTCAGGAGGGTGACAGAATTCAGTTTCAAGCCTTCAGCCCACCTCAGCCTTATGCTCTTGCCTCTGCCCTGCTAATCCAGAATTTAGTTTTCTAGTAGGTTCTAGTGAAAGTTTCTTACTGATCCATTATAGTTCTGACATGAAACATCATTTTGTCCTTATGGGAATCCCCTCTTGGGCATCGGTGCTTAGATATATTAAAGATGCCTCTCTCTCGGATCCTAGACTGAGGCCTCCACAGGAAGGTACTGTGGGTTTTTGTGCCAGTTAGTTGCCGGTTGAAGGTACATGTGAGTAACCGCAGCGTATACATTCTGTGAAGGCCGCCACAGAACGTACAACATTGACCTTGGTGTCCATCACCTGTCATAGTGTACTGACTGGCACACACGGTCATTCTCAGGAGCCTGTTGACCCTGGAAGGGAAACTGGTCATCTTTGTAGCACCAGACCTTGAGACAACATTGTTTAGATTGGATTTGGTTCATTAGTTAATACTCTCCACTTCCTAGCGTGTGACCAAGGGCTTCTTAGTTCTTAAAGCAGTGGCCATATTCGGCCTCAGTCTCACTTGCTCTTGCCAGGACTGTACATGTCTGCTCCAACCATGTTCCTAGGCATTACCACAGCAACTGTGGCAGTGTTCTCCACCAGGGTTCCCATATGAAGTTAAGAGCAATAAGCCTCAGCTTTAAACCATGAATCCTCATCATCTTTCTTGACTTTTGACTAGCATGATCAGTTCGTACCAAGGATAGAAGGAATGAGAAGAAGAAGTGAGGGCATACAGTCAGACCAGGAGGGAAAGGAAAGATGGAAAATTGGAGAGAATGGCTTCAGGGGGACAGCTTACTGATGGGAGAGGTATATGGCCTGGTCTCTCCAAGCCTGCATACTTTGTAGGCACAGCTCTACAAACCTAGACTGAGACCAAATACTAAGATCTTTTGGGTAAAGGGCTTGTTTCTTTCCCCCATGTGCCTGACTTCCCTCTGCAGAGGGGGCTGCAGCTTCCTAATGCCAGGCTTAGCTGTCTGGTTTTTTTTCATGTTCATACTGACAACTCACACCAAATACATAGTGCTCAGTCGCTAACACTTCTTTGGGAAATGAGGTCATTTATCTTAATATTTTTTATAATTAAAAGTAATGAAGTGAATCCACAAACACCAAGTCCTTGCCCGTTGTATGTGGTACCTGAGCCCCTTGTGGAACCTGCTAGAACACAGGACAGTTTAAGCACTGGAAAAGTTCATTAAATTCAAATACCTCATGACAGAAATAGAAGCTGTGTCACAAGGCACAGTGTGACTAATTGGCAACTAAATGGTATATACAAAGCAGCTCAGAGGATTTGTAACCTTAATATTTTTACTTACTGCTAGAAATGTTCACCAAGTATCTTGACAAATAGAATTGGCGTAGAATTATCATTGTGGGGCTGCAGATGAAGCTTGGCCTGCATACAGTACTTGCCCAGCACATACAACAGCCTGAGTTCAGTGCCTCCATAACCTAGGCATAGTGCGACATGCCTGTATCCTCACCTTCCAGAGCTGAGAGTAGGAAGATCTGAAGAGCAGAGTCGTCCTTAACTCTGTAGCAAGTTCAAGGCCATCCAGGGGTATATGAGCACAAGGCAGGGCTGTGGGGATTGAGTAGCAAGAAGCAGGGATGAGAGTGTACTGTGATGGAAGCAACAAGAGACCTCTGGAATAGGTGTCTAATTGCAGTTCTGTGCTTGGTCCACTCTGTGCTTTTTCTTACCCTCTATTTTGGGCCGCAATTTTCCTTCTGATGCCCGACAGGCAAAATGAAGGCAAATGGCTTCTGTATGAAGTACACATAGAGCAACCCAAAACCACCACTGCATGTTACCACTGTCCAGAGTCTCCCTTCAGCCCTCTAACGAGGGTTAGCTTCACCAGGTGGGATTGTCAGGCCATAGACATCCTGTGGCAATTCTAGAATCATCATTCTAGACATTCTTGGCGTGGACCCTACTTCGCAAGATTATAGTTCCTACAGGCCTGGGCCAGTTGGCCTTCCCAGGGCAGAAGCAGGTTCCAGGGAGTCTGGATGAGCTCTCAACGTCATTTTACAGTCTACTTGAAAGTTCCCACAAGCCTAAGTCACCTGAGTGTTGTGAGGCTCAGCAGTGAAGGTTTTTGTTCTTGGGCTTTTGGCACAATGAGCAAGTTTGTATATTCCTAGGGCACTAAAACATCATCCATTTTAACAGCAGTTGTAGAGATTACCTACTTCTGTTTAGAAAAGAGCATAAAAAATATAAAAGGAAAAGGACATTTCTATTTTAACCCTAACCCAATGAGGAAGCCAATAAAGTCAGCCTATATAGCAGTTCTGTGTACCAGTAACAGTTGCTTACACCGATGATTGGTCTCTTACAGATGAGATCTATGGGAACAGCTTGATTTCTACTGTGATTGATAGCTGCAACTGCTCAGACTCCAGTGACATTGAACTGAGTGACGACTGGGCTGCCAAAAAGTCTCCTAAAATTTCCAGAGCTAGTAAATCACCCAAACTCCCAAGGTAACAGTAGGCTTTCCTTTGTTGTGCCTCTATGTGATCTGACATTGTTTGTTCTAGGAACAGAGTTCCATTGACGATGACTGTAATGAGATTCTGAACTGCTTGGGTCCACATTGCAGCTCTACTTGGCTACAATGAAAAGAATAGGAAGGAAAGGAAGGTCACACTTAGACAGCAGCAAAATCAACTCTTTTGTTTTCTCCTCATTTTTCATTCTGGAAGGTTCTTTCTGGAGTAGTTACAGCTTGCCTGCCTGCTTTGCTTTTCCTTCAGAATAGAAAGTATGCTAAGGTCAGCAGGGAGGGTGGGCGACTTAAAACAACCATCGCTTCCCCGCTTGCTTGTTTCCCTTCCAGGTTAAGAAAAGAGTGTTTATAAGCTGATGTGTTGTGTTGAAGAGAAGGCCAGCTTCCGTGCCTATAACACTGTCTGAGGAAGGCAAAGGGACTGCTGTCATCACCTGCGGGAACACTTTTCTCCTCTTGCTGTCATGGCTGTGTGACTAGACAGACAAGACTTATCTATGGGCAGTAATGGACAGGCAGAACCTCCTCAAGACCCTTGCTTGTTTAGAGTTCTGTGATAGCATGCAAATCAGGGTGTGATTTCCATACTATTCTAGATACCTCAACTGGTCATCTTTTAAATATCTGGTACATTGGGCAGTTGATTGACCAGGATGTCTCTGGTTGAGGATAAAGGACATGCCCATCATCCTGGAAGTTCTGTTGTGCTTCTTGCATTCATCATGTCTTCTGTTGCTATAAATTATTTTTTTACTGTTGAATTTTATATGAATATGGGTGCTCTTTATGTAGATTCTTTTCTCAATGCAGTATCATGAATATCAGTAGTTTGCCTTTTCATTTTAAAACCCTTTATGGGATTATTTCATTATAACAAACATGTCATTATGTGTTTTTCTAGTCAATGGATAGCTGATAGTCTCAAGTTTTTGGGACTGTGATGAATAAATCCATTATAAACTTTTTTGTGTAAATCTTTTGGGAAATATCACATTCACTTCTCTGGTATATCTTATGAAAGAAATTACATGGTCATGAGTTAAATACATTTTAAATTTTAGTGGAAACTGCAAAGTATCATTACAAGGTGACTATACCAAATTAAATTTCTGCAACAGTTATGTAAGAATTCTCAGATCTACTTTATAGCCAAACTATATGTGTATGACATGAACAAAGGGTAAACAATTATTTTACTGCCCAGCTGCTCCAATAATGAGTCATTGTTTTTTATCTAAAGTTTGCTAAAACTGCACATAAAATTATGGACTTGTAGCATTCTGTAGTGTTTTTCCATTCCCTGTTATTACACATTTTGTCTAAATATTCTTTGAAGGTTCTATCACTCTTGTGAATGGTGCCCCCTTCTTCATTCCCCTCTGCCTGAAACTCTTATACAGAAGCTAAGCCAATAGCCTTAGCTTGAAGCTCAATTCTCTCCATTTTTCCATTTTTCTGGAGCCTGAAGTTTCTTACCAAGTTTGAAAATAGTATATATCTGGTGCTTTGTGCATTTTTCTGATGCATTATAAACCTTAACATAGCTGTTTTCATAGCACCATCTTTTGGGTAGACTAGTGTTAAATGCCTGTATCTTTACATTGTAAATAAAGGAGTAGAGATAGAACATGGAATCAGAGGCAGCAGAAAAGCTTTAGAATCAGTGATTTGGCTTAAATGTTATAGATGGGAGTGTTAGGTAATCTGCTAAAATCCAACCTAACATAGAAGGAGTCTTGTAAATCACAGTGGCCTTAGGATGAGAAACAGTCTTTCTCCTACCATTTTCCTAGGGTGATTCTACAAACCTGTGGCAAATGGCGTGTGGACTTTTCTGAACATACTACATGTCAGTAGGTAGTGACTCTAGGCTCTTACAGATGAATCACTTGGTGTAACCTCCATACTGTTTAAGTTTTTTGTATGCTCAGTATTCTTTTCTCTTGTTCCTAAGTCAAAAGCAAGAGAGTGCTTTGTGAAATTAGGTCCCTGACCATTGAGAGCTACCATCCACATGAGTATCAGAGGGAGGGAGGCATTCTGGATCCAGATGCATCCCTTTGTACATGTCTGACTTCTGCCCTTGTCTACACAGGATCAGCATTGAGGCCAGAAAGTCACCCAAGCTGCCCCGGGCTGCTCAAGAGATTTCTCGGTCTCCCCGATTGCCCATGCGCAAGCCCTCCATGGGTTCACCCAGCCTGACTCGGAGAGAGTTTCCTTTTGAAGACATCACTCAGGTAGACATGCATAGCTGACAGTGGGCCTGCACACAGTTAAACCATCAGGCTATCTGGAAGCACCACCATCCTTCCCAGCTTGCCTATCCTGCTCATTGCCACACCTGCATGCAAACTGTACAGCTCTCTTGCTAGAGTGTTCCTAAGGAGAGCTGACTGAATGTATTCCCTTCTTCACTTTTGCCTTCTGTCCTGCGGTGACTCCTCAGTTCTAGGAAAGGAACACTGACCATAGCCCCAGTCTCTCCTTTCTGCCTTCCGAAGACTTCCTTCCCTCTACCTGGGTTCTGCCTGACTCAACCTCTCCAGCTCCTCCTTGGTTTTGCCCTCCTCCAGCCCTAACTCAGTTAGTTTGTGCCTTCTCTGTGAAGGCCTCCTGCCCTAGCCCAGCCCACACAAGTGGTGTCTAACCCCCTTCTAGTGTTCATCAAAGACTTCTTCGTCTACCAACCAGGGAAATCCATCGTAAGTTCCTCCAGGAGCTGTCTTCTTCTCATCCGTATTTTACTCACATCTACCTTGAGCATAGCAGTGACTTTAAAATTGATTAAACAGTATGATAATTGGGAGGCTTAAGGACATAATGGTTTCAACTCAGCTGACATCTGCAGAATTTATCCAGGATTCAAAGGGAGAAATTAACAAAATTGTGTGCCAATCTCTTTGACCCTTTTATTTTAAAATTTTGTGGTTTTATTTTAGGTTATGTTTTTGTTATTTCACATAATGTTGTTATTGCTTTGTTGTTTTCTTGGTTAATTGGTTTGTTTTAATATTGCTAGTAGCCTAGACTGGTCTGGAGCTCCGTGCACTCCTGTCTCACCTTCCCGGTTATCCTCAGTTGACAGCCCACAGCACCTACTTTAGTTTTCACTATTTCTGAGATGAGGCCATGCTGTTTGGCCCAGGCTGGCCTCAGATTCCCACTTCATTCTCCTCACTAGATGAAACCACTACTCTGAGATTTGATGGCCTTTTTATTTTTTATTTTTTATTTTTTTTTTGAGACAGCGTCTCTTCTATCCTAGGGTGGCCTCAAACTCGCTGTGTAGCCATGGATGACTTTAAACTTCTGATATTTGTAGCTTAACTTCCAAAGTGCTGGGATTCCAGGCTTGTAGCACAGGTTGAATTCGTGCAGTGTTAGAGATCAACCCAAGGGCTTTATGCATGCTGGGTGGGCATTCTTCAAACTGAGCCACATCCCGAGCCCTTTAATAACCCTTTTAAAGATTTGTTGATGTATGTATGTATATGTGCTTGTTTGTGTTTATGTGCACCAAGTACATACATGTAACCATTGAACTGATCCCTGGAATTGGGAGTTACATGTAGTTGTGAGCCACCAGATATGGGTGCTGGGAATGGAATCTGGTCCTTTACAGCAGTGCATGCTCTTAGCGCCTTGAGCAATCTCTCTAGCTGCTAACGACCCTTGTAAACTGAACACATGGGGACATGCCCCCAGCTCAGTGGACCACTGCTGGGAAGTGGGAGCTCGGCGTGCTCTAGGGAGCCTCTGATCCTAAGAGAGGCCTAGATGGAGACTTAATGTTGCCTGCAGTGTCTGCTTACATCTTACATTTTAGCGTTCGTACTAAGTGCACAATAGACAGTGTGAAAATAGACTGAGATTCTTTCTTCTTCTTTCCCCTTGCCCCCACAGCACAACTATCTTGCTCAGGTCACATCCAATATCTGGGGAACCAAGTTTAAGATTGTGGGCTTGGCTGCCTTCCTACCAACCAACCTTGGTGCAGGTAAAGATTCATTTTGTTTTCTTACCGTTCCATTTTGGAAATCAGAGTAAAGGTTCCAGTTTCAACCTGTGGCAGCTTAAATTAGAAAATGAGCTCCTAAGACAGTATAGGATTCATGCGTACACCCAGACTCTAGCCACTGTGATGTCAGAAAATCAGACCTGTTCCTGGTGTTTACACCCCCCCCACCCCGATAAGCTGTATTATAAAACTAGTAAATGTAGCCAAAATCTCCAATAGACCACTGAAAAACTTGTAGACATTTGGCTATTGTTAGCAGATTTAGTTCCAGTGCCCAGGTTCTTGAAGTACAAGAAACTTGTATAGAGAAATAATAGGGGCATTAAAAACCAAGAATTTAGCTGGCTGTTGAGAATGCAGTTCTTGTTTTCCTCATCTGGTAAACATCCTGCCTGTGACAGGTTTGAGACACAGAAGGGCAGTGGAGGCTGGGCCAGAGCCCAGGCTTTGGTTTTCGTTTGCATTTCTATCCAGGTGAGTAGTAAGTAGTAGCTCACTACCTTTACCTCAGGGGCAGGGAAGACCTACAGATGGCAGGAGAGCCTTTGCAGGGCAGCCTCATGCTTGCTGGGTCTTCAGATGCACACTGCTGCGCTGCCTGCCTCCTGCCGTCTTCCTGGGTTGCCTCCTTACCTGTCAAACATGGCTCTCTCTGCGAGGCCTGCAGACCTTGGCCCTTCATCCAGTATGTGCTCTCTGCACTTAAATGAGAATTATCCCTCCAGGATTCTGTTTATAAACCCTGTGTCCTATGCAGACTTGTGAAACAAGTTATTCTTGCAAACCAGATGCTAAAAATGTGGTGAGGATGGAGTGCAGCAGTGGAGCACTTGCCCAGCATGCCCAGGGCTCTGGTTTGCTCTCTGCCACTATCACCTCCCCCAAATGGAAAGGCCTGTGACTGTGTGTGCACCTGTAGGTTTATTGAAGCAGCGCTAGGCTTAGATCTTTAATGTTGAAGGTTTCAGTTACAATAAAAGGGAAGCAAAATTAGAACATAAACTTGAACTGGAAGTAATCCTCAGCCTCAAAAAACAAATCTTTCTTTATATAATGCGGTGAAGAAATGACGTGATGGTGTGCACATGTGGGTTTTTATGTAGTAAATATTGTTTTATTGCATGAGCAATGGCTTTCCTTTTTCTTTTCCCATTTTCTTTCATAGCACAACTCTCTTGTCTCCAAAAGGAATTTCTTAAAATATTTCAACAATCGGAAAGTACTCTGATGACCACAGAATGTTCACTCACCTGTGCCCTAGTAACTTGTTTAAATGTCACCATTACCTCCATCTCAGTACGCTGAGAACTTAGCCTTCCTAAAATAGATTGTGAGGAAGAATTGGGGTAAAAAAATTATTTAATGTATTTTTTCAAAATTTTGTCCTCTTATGGTGAGTAGATCCATAGTTAAGCCAGTAAAGGTACTAAAAATGGGAGCAGTGGGTATCCTTCAGGCCCCTGCTGTTCCGGTGTGAGTCAGTAGGATGTCAAGACAAAAGCAGTAGAATCATTGTTCTCCTAATCATCGACTTCTTAAAAAAGAGCATTAGGTCCATATAGTGACCACAACCAAGCCTAGAATTCCCTACTTGATTACGTTATAGAAAGGAAGTCAACTTTTAGATTCTAGGAAGTATACTCACTATTCGTTACCTTAATAATCTTTTCAAATACAATGTATGATGCTCTAATGGGCTTAGAAAGTAAGTACTCCCTATATTTAATTATTTGTTTTTTAATTTGAACAGACTAGCCCATTGGGTAGGGGTGGGGTTGTAAGTTCAGCACTGAGGGAGAGGACAGCAGGTGGGTCTGGCTTCTTCCTTGGCAGCCTCTTTCCTCATGGCAGCCAGTAGGTTACTCACTTCCCGGCTTCCTCTTGGCACCACCCCCTCCTCGCTCCTCCTTCTCTTCTGAGACAGTCTCATTGTGGAGCCCTTTCACCCTCTTCTTTACTTGCGTCCAAGTTCTGCTGATCTAGGGCAAGAAGCCACACCTCCAGGGTCATGTCCCATGTAACCTTCATCTCTTTGCTGATGGTCCCGGAAGCTCACTGGCTGTGCGTAAGCGTGTCCACATGTTTGGTCACCTGTAGTCCTTGCTGAGACCTGTGGCTGTAGGGCACAGAGAGCTGTGGTGGCTGTGACCGATCCATGAAATTTCTTCTTTTTTTTTTTTTTTTTTACATAACCTAAGTATTATGTCATAGATTCAAAATTTAGAAGAGTGTTAAAGGAGTGTTAAAGTAAATAGAGGACTGAGAGAGTAGAAAAAGGTGGCAAAGTGTGAGAAAGAGAAGGAAGGAGAGAGGGAGAGAGAGCAAGAGGAGAAAAAAAGAGAAAGCAGTAAGTGAGTTTGTAATTATTCCTCAGTTAAAAGGAAAATTGTTCTTTATTTATCTGGATAACACAGATAGCACTTTTGCACTAACTCAGAACAATATAGGACTTTTCCACCAAAATAATATATATTTTTTATGGGCAAGAGTGATGTGACTGTGGGTAAGGAAGACAACTCCTGAGTGTCAGGTTCATACAGAGGTCTCAGCAAAAGCCAGGATTTCAGAGCAGTGCTGGCTTGTCAGGCCCAGAGCCAGGGGAGAAGCAGTGATAGACCCAGGATGTGGATTTTCTTACCAAAAATGCTGAGTAAAAGCATTTTTACTTTTTTACATTTTACTGGGTACAGCTTTATAGGAAAGATGGGTCAGTGAGATCGCTCCCTGACTAACGGCACTTGCGCAAAGGCCGGCCAGCCTAAGTTTGATCTCCTAAATTTACGAGATGGCAGGATAGAACTAACCTCACACATGTGTCATGACACATATGTGTCTCTCACACATACACACGATTAAATTCAGAATAATAAACATTTAATCATAAAAGAATTGATAGAAGCCTAATCGCATTTTTAACCTGCTTGTAAAACTTAGATTCATAATTTTAAACTTAATTTTCTCTTTTCTAACTTTTATTTACAACTTAGGCTTCCTCTTAACTGTGTTAATCACCTTAAATGTTAAGGTGTAGACAAACTGTAGAGGTGCTGTAAATCCTTCCACAGATCACATAGGTGAGAGTCAGTAAGGTGCAATTCAGCCTCAACAGCAGCGGCTCTTCGTGCCTCTATGGTACCCAGTCCCACAGGTGTCAAATAGCTCTCAATAACAGTGTTTCAACTAAATTATCCTTCTGCTTCCAAAAGAAGCTTTTAAGGATGTTCAAGGTGTGTTTTTGGCATTTAGAATTTGTGGTTCTGTGGACAGACCAAGAGTACTCCAATCCCACATGGTGTTGTGCATCGCAGGAAGCTAAGAGCCGAGAGCTGCCCTCCAGCCTGTGCAGATCTGCCTGCCAACAGCAGGGTCCATGGCCCTGCATTTGTCTCCATCACACTGAGTCTGGGGCTCTCCTCTGCTGTGCTTCCTTAACTGTGTCCTCCTTCCTCCCACCAGTGATCTATAAAACCAGCCTGCTGCATCTCCAGCCTCGGCAGATGACAATTTATCTCCCAGAAGTAAGGAAGATTTCCATGGACTATATTAATCTACCTGTCTTCAACCCAAACGTTTTCAGTGAAGATGAGGATGATTTACCAGGTATGTCACATATCTGGACTTGTCTGAACCGTTCCTTTCTTAGTAGATCGTGCAAGGGGACAGAGTGTTAAGCTATTTTGTACAGTTGCTGATGAGGTTTGAAAAAGGCTCAGCTCACTCGGTGAGCTTAAGAGGCTTCGGGGTCCTGTGAGGAAGCGCAGAGGGTGCTCTTTGGCAGGAGGGAAACTCCCAGAGCGCGGACGGTTAAGGCAGTGATGACAGTTCACAGAGCACTCCTCACATCGCGTGTTACCTTTCTTTGCTCTCTTTGCACACGTAAACACTCTGACCAAGACCTATCCTCGGGGAAGATAGGGTTCATTTCATCTCACAACTTACTCTTTTAGGAAGGGAAGTCAGGGCAGGAACCTGGAGACAGGAACCTAAGCTAGAAGGCTGTGTGAAATCAGAACTAAACTCTGTCTCAGGGGTCTCTCCTAGCTTCTATCCTTTCTATCCCTGCTTAGAGGGCACCTCTCTAGGGGTAGGTGGTGCTCACAGATCCCAGCCCCTCAGACCGGCCCTATGTCCAGGACTCAGGGCCTTTGTATCTGAATACACTCCTACCACTCAGAGCGAGCCTCTGTCAGCACACAGGCCTGGCTTGGGTTAAAGATGCTTTTTAGCACAGATTCTTAAATGGTCCTATTTTATTCATAGATCAGGGTACTTTCCACTGGCTGCCAATGAATTATATCTAACTAGCCTCAGTTACCCAAGGGCACGTGAGAAACATCCCTCTTTTTAAGTACAAGCCCATTTGCAGTTTTGTAGACGTGGACCCTACTTCCAGCAGCAGTACCTGCCCTTCAGTGAATGAACTGTGGATACTTGAGCGTGGCGTGTGCTCTGTTGGTGGTTTAGATGAGGTGTATCCTCTCCCCTGACAGCCACTCTGTTGCCCCAGATGCAGTGAGGAGAGCTTTCTCCACAGTTGCATTGCCGCAGTGGCTGTCATTGCTGTGTGTAACTCTCGGTTGAGAGGACGGAATGCACTGTCTCAGGGCTCACCTCAGTGATGGGGACTCCACAGAGATTCGGAGTTGGAGAGGGAAATAGCCGAAGTCACTGCTTTCTGGAGACCAAAGAGAGATCAGCAAAAGAGTGATAGGGGAGCTTGAAGTGGGACCCAGAACCTACAGCCAGAGGATGAAATACCTTAGCGGTCCCAGGGAAGAGGGAGGTATCAAAAGCCAGCTTAGCTTTTGATAACTTGGTAGCCGCATTCTGCGGCTCGGGTGCAAAGTCAGCCGTCTATACAGTGAGCCTGTCAGACCCTGCTTGCTCACTTATTTGTTGCTGTGCAGCATTTAACACCGTGGGTCAGGCCTCTGGACCTGTGAGAGTATTCTCTGAGGAAGAGACACAGCTGCTCAGTGGGTTAAGGGGAATGAAGTTGGAGTCAGCCCTGCTGCCAATAGGAGCACAGGCTGGTTCTGAGCACCTGCCTGCAAGTCACTGTTGACATTCATCATTCGTGAAGTGACACTAGATAGTGAATGGAATATACACATGCTTTTTACTGGTTGGCTATCGAATGCTCTTTGAAATGCTAAAAAGCAGTAAATAAGAAAAAGTAATTCAGCTAAGGTGTACATTTCTAGGAGATTCTTTTCTTTAGTTTTTCCACCTTACTTTATGTAGGCATTTCATGAGTATAAACCATTATGGAGTTCTTTAGACATTTAAGTGTGATGGTATCGTTCAGACATGTGGTACCAGACTCAGAAGATTCAAACATGATCATTGTGACAGTGCCTTAGTCCGTGTGTAACAGACAGGCTGTGCTGCCGACTCCCTGGTTGGCTATGTGTTCTTCCAGAAATGTTAGAGAACAGCCTTATGTCTTCAAGCAAACACATCTCAGTCTTAATAGTTGCATTTTGCTTGCAAAAGATCAGATAAGTCCAAGCATGCAGCTTACTGTGACCCAGTCCCATGGCACTGTTTTGCAACCAATTCTTTTTTCTGGTTCTTTTCCAGTTCCAGGAGCATCGGGCGTCCCTGAGAACAACCCACCTTGTACAGTGAACATCCCCATCGCACCAATTCACAGCTCTGCTCAAGCTCTGTCTCCCACACAGAGCATAGGGCTGGTGCAGTCCCTGCTGGCCAATCAAAATGTGCAGTTGGATGTCTTGACCAATCAGACAACAGCGGTAGGGTCAGTAGAGCATGCGAGTGATGCCACCCAATACCCAGTCTCCAGTCGGTACTCTAATCCTGGACAGGTGATTTTCGGAGGTGTAGAAATGGGCCGCATCATTCAGAATCCTCCTCAGTTGCCTTTGCCACCACCGCCACCGCCACCACAGGGGCCTACGCAGCTGTCGGTAGTGGACCATGGAGAGCGAGACCATGAGCACCTGCAAAAGTCAGCCAAGGCCCTACGGCCAGTGCCTCAGCTGGCAGCAGAGGGGGATGCAGTGGTTTTTGGTGCCCCCCAAGAGGTCCAGGTGGCAAAGATGAATCCCCCACCCCCCTACCCAGGAACTATTCCTGCTGCCCCCACCACAGCAGCGCCCCCGCCCCCGCTGCCACCGCCACAGCCCCCAGTGGATGTGTGTTTGAAGAAGGGTGACTTCTCACTCTACCCTACGGCAGCACATTACCAGCCCCCCCTAGGCTATGAGAGGATTACCACCTTTGACAGCAGTGGCAATGTGGAAGAGGTGTGCCGGCCTCGCACCCGGATGCTCTGTTCACAGAACACCTACACTCTTCCTGGCCCAGGCAGTTCTGCCACCTTGAGACTCACAGGCACTGAGAAAAAGGTCCCCCAACCCTGCACCAGTGCCACTCTGAACCGCCTGACTGTCCCTCGATACTCCATTCCCACAGGAGACCCACCTCCATACCCTGAAATAGCTAGCCAGCTGGCCCAGGGGCGGAGTGCTACTCAAAGACTGGACAACAGTCTCATCCATGCCACCCTACGAAGGAACAACCGAGAGGTTGCACTTAAGATGGCTCAGCTGACTGACAGCTCCCGTGCCCCTCTGCAGCCCCCGGCCAAGCCTAAGGGCGGCTCTGGTGGGGCAGTGGCTCAGCTCCCAGCAAGGCCTCCACCTGCCCTGTACACCTGCAGCCAGTGCAGTGGGGCAGGGCCCGGTCCACAGCCAGGTGCAGCCCCGGCCCACGCTATCAGCCCCTCCCCCCTGGCCTCCCAGTCCTCCTACAACCTTCTCAGTCCTCCTGACAACTCTCGTGATCGTACTGATTATGTCAACTCAGCCTTCACTGAGGACGAGGCCCTGTCTCAGCACTGTCAGCTCGAGAAGCCTCTGAGGCATCCCCCACTTCCTGAAGCTACTGTCACTATGAAGCGGCCTCCCCCTTACCAGTGGGACCCTGTGCTGGGTGAGGACGTTTGGGTTCCCCAGGAAAGGACAGCACAACCTGCAGTGCCCAACCCTTTAAAACTGTCCCCTCTGATGCTAGGGCAAAGCCAGCACCTGGATGTGGCTCGAGTGCCCTTTGTCTCTCCCAAGTCTCCGTCCAGCCCCACTGCCACCTTCCAGACAGGCTATGGGATGGGAATGCCATATCCAGGCAGCTATAACAACCCCTCTTTGCCTGGAGTGCAAGCTCCGTGCTCTCCTAAGGATGCCCTGTCCCCAGCACAGTTTGCACAGCAGGAGCCTGCTGTCGTACTTCAGCCAGCGTACCAGCCCAGCCTTTCCTATTGTACCTTGCCCCCCACATACCCAGGAAGCAGCACATGCTCCAGTTTACAGATGCCGCCTATCGCCTTGCACCCTTGGAGTTCCTACAGCACCTGCCCGCCCATGCAAAATCCCCAGGGCACTCTCCCCTCCAAGCCCCACTTAGTGGTGGAGAAGCCTCTTGTGTCCCCCCCACCTGCCGAGCTCCAAAGCCACTTGGGCACAGAGGTGATGGTAGAGACTGCAGACAATTTCCAAGAAGTCCTCTCTCTGACAGAAAGCCCTGTGCCCCAGAGAACAGAAAAATTTGGAAAGAAGAACCGGAAGCGCCTGGATAGCAGAGCAGAGGAAGGAAGTGTTCAGGCCATCACTGAGGGCAAAGTCAAAAAGGATGCTAGGACTCTGAGTGACTTTAATTCTCTCATCTCCAGCCCCCGCCTGGGGAGAGAGAAGAAGAAAGTGAAAAGTCAGAAAGACCAGCTAAAGTCAAAGAAGTTGAACAAGACAAACGAGTTCCAGGACAGCTCAGAAAGTGAGCCTGAGCTGTTCATCAGTGGGGATGAGCTGATGAACCAGAGCCAGAGCAGCAAGAAGGGGTGGAAAAGCAAAAGGAGCCTTCGGACAGCCAGCGAGCTGGAGGAATTCAAGTGCCGCAAAGCCAGTGAGAAGGAAGACGGGCGGCTGGGCAGCCAGGGCTTCGTGTATGTGATGGCCAACAAGCAGCCTCTGTGGAATGAAGCTACACAGGTGTACCAGCTGGACTTTGGAGGAAGAGTGACCCAGGAGTCTGCCAAGAACTTCCAGATCGAGTTGGAGGGGCGACAGGTAAGGAGACTGGGGTACTGTGGCCACTGAGCAAACAGTGCCAATGCCTTGGACTGTGGGAGCAAGCACTTAAAAGGCCTGGCAGAAAGCACAAAACAACACATATCTCTCTCAGATGGAGCTAGTTGGTCCAGGTTCTCATTCTCAGCATGCCTCCTGATGCCTTTGTATGTATGTTAAATCCAAGTGATGCTTAAACCGTTAGTCAGGTGGTTCCGTGAGATGAGAACGGAAAACTACAGGCCCCGCTCCTTTCCTCACCACCTGCTCTTCAGGTGCAGGTGCCTCCTAGATTTCAGGGTTTTCTGGTACCTGTCACTACATTTGCAAAGAGTATATATATATCTGCGTTCCTCAGGAGTTGGCAAACCTAGTTACCTCTTTCCTACTTTTTATGTTGATGCTTCCCACCACCTTTTCTCCTAAGACATGCAATTTGGACAGATGGGCTATAATATGCACATTACTCCTTCTCAGCTGTGTACTACCAGCTATGAAAGAAGGCTGTTTTCTTTACGCCTCCTCCCCTACCTCGTAAGTACCCATGAGAACTCCCCAATGTCCCCAGTTTAAGCAGTAGTTGCTCGTGACTGCGTTATGTCACTGAGTGTTTTAGTTAGGTTTTTTCTTTCTTTCTTTCTTTTTCTTTTTTTTCCAAGACAGGATTTCTCTGTTAGCCTTGGCTGACCTGGACCCCATCCGCCTGCCTCTGCCTTTCAGAGTGGTAGTATTACAGGTGTGCGCCACCGTGCCCGGCTTAATTAGGGTTTTATTGCCGTGAGGAGGCACCATGACCATGGCAACTCTTATAAAAGGAAAACATTTAATTGGTGTCGAGTTACAGTTATTTAATTGGTGTCGAGTTATAATGGAGCCCTAGTCCATTATCATCATGGCAGGAAACATGGCATCATCAAGGCAGACATAGTGCTGGAGAAGGAGCTGAGAGTTCTATATCTTTATCTACAGGAAGCAGAAAGAGACTGTGTGCCCCATTGGGTATTGCTTGATCATAAGAGACCTCAAAGCCTACCTCCATAGTGACGCACTTCTTCCAACAAACCCACCCCCCATCCCAGCAAGGCCACACCTCCTAATAGTGCAACTCTCTATGGGCTGAACATTCAAACACAGAAGTCTTGGGGGGGGCCATCACCATTCAAACCACCACGCTGAATGATTTACAGCTGTGCCTTGTGTGAGTTTTTCCTAAGTATTTTAATTGTGTGGTTATTGTTTCTTATTTCTCTGTGTGTTTATTACTAAGTCATCCTCCAGTTCTCTAACAGAAGGCAAAGTCTCCTCTTGGTACAGATCAGGAGCACATATGACTGACAAATCAGTGTTTCTTAGAGCATAATGGCCTCTGTAGCCCTGCTACCTCACTTCACTCTGAACTGCAGTAGGAGGTTCATCCACTTTACAATTTCAGTTTTACTTAAATAACTCATCAAATATATGTACTGCCTGCTGTGTGCCTGGCCATTTCTAAGACAAGAATCTCATGTTTTGAGGCCACAGGAAGTGGCAAAGTCACAAGGTGAGACATGCAAGGAGGAGCATGGTGGAAAGGGGTTGTGATATTCTAGAAAGGTCATTAGGGAAGCCTGTTCTGAGGCAGAGACCTTGGATAGCGTTGGTACATATCTGAAGTCTCTCAGCATATGGAGTCTTCTTGTTCTCCTCCCCAGAGAGCCCGCTTACCTATAGCACTCCATGTGAGCTCCTTGTCCCTCTTACATTATTACCCATCATCCTCTGTTCTGCTTCCTGTAAAACTGTAGTTAGATCTAGAAGCCCTGTCAGATTCAGTTACTTGGGCTTCGAGATCTCTCTCCTGGTGTATGCTCTCTGCTTTCCTGAGAGTTGGCTGTTGTCTCACTTTATTTCATGTGTTTTGCTTCCTGCATCCTTCCTAGGTGATGCAGTTTGGACGGATTGATGGTAACGCATACATCCTAGACTTCCAGTACCCCTTCTCAGCTGTGCAGGCTTTTGCTGTTGCCCTCGCCAATGTGACTCAGCGCCTCAAATGAAGAGACAGATGGAGGAGAAGACATGCCAAGAGCCTTTGGAGGCAGAACTAACGCTGCTACCACCCAGGAGGACCAGAGACACTGGCAGGAGAAGCCAGCACGCTGGGAGGGTGCTGGTCTTTAGGCTGGTCCTTTGTTCAGTTAGCTTTTATTGTCTCTTTTCTTGTTTTGATAGCTCCATATTTGGAACCAGGAATTTGAGGCATCTTGTGTTCTTGAAGGTAGGATAGCTTGGCTACAGAGTGTTTTTACTGAACTTACTTCTCATGACTAGGACAAGGGCCTGTGGAAAGAAGACAGATTGCCTTGAGTCTGCTCTTCTTTTAGACATAGAGTGTGTCAGTGTTCATTCTTCATGTCTGGCCTGTTACCTTTACAACATTATGTTGTTGTTGTTTTTTTAACATAACCCAAACTCTGGAAGATTCAGCTTATATTGTGGGGGGGAGGACAGTGTTTAATTCACACATATGTGCTGCTCAATACCTGGATGAATGTACCTGGATGAATGCAGGACATGTATGCAAATGCCTTGTGCTCTGCTGATGTAAGCCACAGTAAATGCTGTCACAGTATGAATGTGCTGTGGTAGGCTGTGGAGAGGAAGGGACTGCCATGGAGACAGGCTCACAGCACTCTGCAGGCACCTGGCTGAGCTGCTGGTGTGGCTTGTGCAAGAGCTGTTCTCACCCAAGGGTAGTAGTTGAGAACCCCGTTTCATGTGTCAGAATTGCATGGGGTCACTAGTGTGACCCATCTTCTTTCAGAGAAGGTAAGAGATTTCAGTGGGCCGATCCAGGCTGGGCCAGAGCTTGGCTTATATCACAGCCATTAGATACCCCCACTTCACAAAAACACAGCCTTTGTTCTCCTACTCCTTTGTTTTCATCTGGAGCATCTTATTGTAGTCATCTTTCTTATTAGACCTCATTGCTCTGTCTTTTCTACAGTGTGAATGCGACTACACGGTCCCTTCCCTTGGCCACATTAGAGTTCAGTTGAGTCAAAGGCTTTCCACCAACTCGAAGTGTAATAAAAATATTTGTGCATTGCCCAGAGTGTTACAAGATAAGGGTATGCTCAGATCTTTGGGGAAAACTCCACAGTATGCTCTAAGGGACAAGAACTGTCTTTGGGTTTGTGGACTGTACTAAAAAAGGCGCCACTGGGAAAGCCTTGTTGAGACTGTCACTGGCTGTCTGTACTTCATTCATTCTGCCTGTAGTATTTTTTCCCAGTTTCTTCAAATGGGAACATACCTTGGACAAATACCTAAACTTGATAGTAAGACACCGTTCTTGCTGTTGCTGTTACCTGTGATGTTTATTCTGAGAGCACAAGAACTGTCTACAGGCTTTGACTTCTAACTTTGGGTTTTATATGAAAGCTGACAAGTGGAAGATGCTACAGGAAATTCTTAAACATTGGTGTGTGTGTGTGTGTGTGTGTGTGTGTGTGTGTGTGTGTGTTTCTTGTGTTTTGTTTAAGAATTAGAAAAGAAACTGATTTCTTTAGCTGAGCAAAATTAATTTGCTCTTTATTCCTTTCCAAATTCCAAAGACATACTGACAAGAACATTGCCCAGCCGATACTGGAGTTTCCCATTTTATAATTTAAGATACAGGAGCTGATTCCTGGGTGGGTCAGTTGTCCCAGGAAGAGTTGAACAGTATATTAGGAATTACTGTGTTGGTTTACGCAAGTTTCTTGTAGCTTGAGAAGGTGTTTCAGTGCTTATCGCTAGTTGTGCAATACGATTGTAGCCTTTCTGTTTATGGAGTAATTGAAATGCAGTTGTCGTTGTTTTGCTGTCTAAGAGACAGTTATTTATCTTGCTCTTTATAGTATTCTTGGGAACTATTTTGTTACTATGTATGGTGATTTATGCCCATTTTATTATTTATTTAGAAAAATAGTACCTTTGTAATGACTTATTTGGTGGCAATATATTTTGCTGCAAAAAATAAAAAGAATATGACAGAAGGATTTTTTTGCTGGGATACTTTATAACTTTCTTGAGAGTTGGGAGAAAATCTTATTAATCCCTTAAAAAATGAGTTCACTCTTTATCTCACTATTGATCATATGCAAAATAGGCTATTTCTTTAAGATAGCATACCCTGAGGTAGTATTTCTCTTTCTTTTGAAAATTTTAGATAAAAGTAAAAAATGGTAGGACACAAGGAAGGTGAGACCTCTTCGATAAGAACAGCAAATAATCTTCAAATTTGGGTTTTTTGTTTTGTTTTGTTTTTTGTTAAAACTGGATTTTTGCAAAAACTTCAAAAGTCATACTTTACAACTTTGCTAACTAAGAACAGATGTAGCAGAAATCCTAAATGGTACTTTCTGTCCATGGGAATACAGACTTCCTGTCTTGAATAACGCTTGACCTGTGAGCTGCAGGAGCATGTGCCAGAAGCACGTGCCACCCCTCGGGTTTCCTGTGAGCAGGAGGCCGCCTGCTGCAGCAGTTGTCACAGTGTCATTTAAGGTAATGGCTTCTTGTAAAAATTGCCTCATCCAGTCAGCAGGACTTAATAAAACTCTCAAATTAAGGCTTTAAGTAACATAATTCTAGGTACTTCGTGATTATTAAAAGCAATTTGTGAATGTCCTGATGTCTCATTAGAATCCTAAATTAAAAACAGTCAACTACATAGGGGCTTTATAGGAAAACAGTATATTAAACATAAAAGCCAATGTTAGGTTTGTTTGGCTCTAACATCATCAAAACAAAGGTCATGTACACTACTCACTTGAATGTATATCCTGAGAAAAACTGGGATCAATAAAGCTAGAAATACTAAGATCTCTAATGGACATAGAAAGTAAAAGCTTTTGTATATGGGTACTCTTCATCCACAGCTCTGTGCTCTTGTGTAATGCCCTTTCTGTATTCAAAGGTCAGGGTCCCAAGGTTGAATTGCTTTGTCATGGGTGGGGCGTGACTTTGGGCAAGCCCCTGGGATTATCTGGCCTCTTTTGTCCATCTCTTAAATGAAAGGGACACCTAGGCAAGCTTGAAAACTCTGTTCTAGCTCCAGTACCTGAGAGCTCAGAATTCAGGAGCTCATCTTCCCCTTCACAGGGGTGAAAATTCATTTCAAAACATGGTCTTTTTGTAGAAGAAATAAGTTCTTTTCCTGAGTTTGTGAGCTGTCTCCTGTCTCCTGAGTGGAAACCAGCATATTACCGTGTCTTTAAAAGTTCTCCTAAATGTGTTTGCAATAATGTTTATTCTACTAAAATTATAGAAGCACCAAATCAAGTACAGTGTAGTCCCCCATGAGTGAGGTCTCCCCAGTGGACCCTTACGCAAAATAAGGCACTAAATGCACCTAAAACTGGGAGTGGGTTCAGAGAGAAAAGGAGTGGTCAAGGCTTGCCTCCTTTGGTGTGCTCATGTGTAAGCGCTACACTGTTTTTCAAATTCAAAAGGCTTTCTGTGGAAAGGGAACCCGTGTTGTCCTGTGTGCTGTGGACGGGTTGACAGCATTAGTTGGGTTGGAACTGTCATTTAATTCCTGGGAATTTATGGTAGCATACGGTTCAGAACTCTACACCTCTGTGTATCTCCTTATCCCTGGCTGATAAACTGGAGGATTGTGGCTTATTTTGTTTCCTTTTTTTTTTTTTTTTTTTTTTTTTTTGGCTTGTGCAGTTTTCTTGTGACATTAATTGTATCTATATTTTCTGTTTACAAGTTGATTTTAAGGGAAAAGGTAGGATTTTTAAGATCTTGTTTATTGTAGATAATTTTATTCTCGTGTTGTGGAAAAGCATGGGTTATATACATTTGAGTGAAAAAGGCACTGTATTATTTACCAAAGGTGTATTGTTTGCATTTGTTTACAAATGCATTATTTTAGTACTGTAAATTTGGGCATAATTTCCGAGTTTACTACTATGGCTACTGCTGGCATCTTTCTCCTTCCTTCTCATCTTTTTATTCCCATAAATGTGCAATGTGGGGTGCAAAGCTCACAGACCAAACAAGACCACCAGCATGTTCGTGTCCACACTTTGGGAACAGCGTACACTGTTTCGTGCACATCAGTCCCTCTGGTGTTGTTTTTTATTCTTTCTTTTGTTTTAATTCAGCATCTTGCTTTGTTGAACTTTCCAGACAAGGTCTGTTGAGAGTCACCATTGCATCTCAATGAGCTCTCTCTTATTTGCTTATCTTTGTATGTATTTTGTATTCTAGACTGTGCAGAAAGTATTCTAGAAGGGATTGATGCTTTGCATTCAAATGATGTAGTTTGTCCAAATTATTTTGCCTTTAAAATTGAGATGGGTTAATACCCATTTTTTTCTTGATGATTTGAAATTGTAAAATTTGTCCAGCTATTGCTTAATAAAATTTTGCAGATCAAAAAAGATAAACTACATGTGTGCCAAGTTTGAATTATGGGTCTTGGGTGCTTTGAGAAGAAATCACTGCCTTCTAGTGGCATGACCTTCTGACCTTCCAGTTACTTCAAGGGTCATGGCTAGGAACCTTGAAATGTCCCTGTCATTTTATTACCCACTTGGTGAATTGTTCTGACTTTGTTTTTTCTTCTTTCTGAAAAAGAATCCATTTAGTAATGCATGTATAATCTGGGATGACACTGTTTATCAGTTTGTGTGACCTGATTTTGTGCTGCTTATTAATTTTTTTCTAATAAATGCTTAGTTATATCATGGGTGGGGGGTGAATGCACCTGTGTAGTACCTAAAAGATCAGAGGTGCTAACTGTGCTGACACCTTAGTTTGTGGAGAATGTAACCAAAACCAGTTTTAAGCCATTTTGCTTAAAAAAAAAAAAAAGAAAGAAAGAAAAGAAAAGAAAAAGCACGCCAATGTAATGTTGACTGTTACTACTGAATGCTGGCAAGCCTCCTCTGTTTCCTGAGCCATGGGATGTGGGAAACTGGAACACTGGGAGCATATGTACAAGTGTCTGCAAGCAGAACAACTGTTGTGCTCACTCAGGCTTAAGGAGCCAGAACACAAACCTGTACCAACTCTAGCACAACCTAATTACGAATTGTTCTAAAATAATTATGGGATTATATGTCTGTGCTTTATATAATCAAAAGATGACCAACCGCCTTGTGTAAGGTCAACTATTATTTTATTATGAGTGCTGGTGAACATTGGGGAATACTGATGACAAATTCACTTAAACCAAGTAGCAAGGACAACTAGCCAGAATCAGGCCTGTCTTCATCATGTGTGTCATGGTTTCTGTCCCCGTGCCCTCCCCACCCTCACCCCCACCCCACACACAGCATTGCTAACAGCTAGGTCCTACCTCAGTCTGTGGGAAGGAGCTATGTCCAGGATTTCTACCACCACCACCACCACCACTTGTCATCTTGGGGACAATTCAGTCAAGTCAGGCTTTCGCAGAATGATTTGTTCTTTTCTAAGATTTATTTCTTTTACTTTATATGGAAGAGTACTTTGCTTGCATGTATGTGTGTACACCATGTGGGTGCCTAGTATGTCAGAAGCAGATGTTTGGTCCCCTGGAATTGGAGGTTACGGACAGATGTGCCCCACCCTGTGAATGCTGGGACTCAAATCTGTGTTCTCTGCAAGAGCAAAAGGTGCTGTTAACCACTGAGTCAACCCTTCAGTCCACACAGTTTATTTTTAACATCCTGGAAAGAAAACTTGGAAAATCTCTTTCTATAAACTCAGATTAGAATGGATGTGTTCTATTTATTAGTTTCAGTTATCTTTTCCCTGAAGGAATAAGGGCTAAATCTCAGTCTCTAGTCCTAAAAACTCAGTGTGGGAAAATGCCTGCCTCATGGAGATGGCAGTGCAGTTTCGCAAGGACGTAGAGATACGAACCAGAGCAAGATGCCCTAATTCCATTATTGAGGAGATGGCCTTCATCTCCCCCACCCCCTTCACCCTCTGTAGCCCTGGCTGTCCTGGAACTTGCTCTGTAGACCAGGCTGGCCTGAAACTCACAGAAATCCACCTGCCTCTGCCTCCCCAGTTCTGAGATTAAAGGCCTGCACCATCACCTCCCTTTTCATAAGGACAAAATTGGAACACTGAAGAGGGTGAAATGGTTTTTGGATTCTATAGACAGAGAAACAATCTTGAAACAGTCTAGGATTTCTGGGTCACAGCAGTGAGTAGACCTCTGTTATTTCTGGATTTTTTTTTACTCTCTTCTTTGTATTGTTTGAGACAAGGCCATATGGCCCAGCTGTCCTAGAACTAGCGAAGTAGATCAGGCTGGCCTCACTCAGAAAGACCCACTTGCCTCTGCCTCCCAGATGCTGGTATTGAAGGTGTGCATCATGCCAGGCTCCCAGCTTCCCACTCCTGTTTGTAAGCAGTCCCCTGTGAGGGATAACGATGGGCTGTCCTTGCCCTTTCCTAGGGAACTTACCCACTCCTGACATGTTCTCGTGTCAGTACTTTCAAATCTTGAGTTTTCAAAGTCTGAAAGCCTGTCTCAGCCAGGCATCACAAGGGCACAGCTTCCTGTGTATTAGTTTCTCTAAAGTTCTCAGAGATACTTGTGCCATGTACTGAAAACATGAATCTATTCATGTGCCAGGCAGCCTCAGCCCTGGGCTCCATTTAAGTTCCTGCCAGACTGATAGCCTCAAGTGAAGAAGGAGGTTCCATCATGGAGCAGAGCCCAGCAAGAACCAGTGCCAGGTGTGAACAGTGGTGCACGGCCCCTTCCGTTTTCTTCTCTGGGTTTCCTGCTCTCTGCTTCTCTTCGCAGGGAAGAGTGTTCCTGCACTGTGGAGGATGTGAAAGCCAGCACTCAGTTCTCAGGAGTGGGGTTGGGAATCTGCAGTGAAGAGTTAAGACTTTGAAACTGGAGATGAGGTAAGAGAGCTCTTGGGAAATTACAGACCCATATAAGTGAAATGACTATTTGTATTAATGAGAAATAAGTCTGACAGATTTATTCAACTCCAGCTTTTTTTCTCTTCATCGTGAGCGTTTGTGCCTTCTCCCACCTCAGCATTTTAGAAACTCCGGAGTCCTATTTGACCCTTAGCTCCTTTTCCTCTGCAGGTGCTTCCTGCAGCCAGTGCTTTTGCAGTCATTCATCAGATGCACAGCTCAGACTCCCTTGCTCCACTCCACCATACCATTAAGAGGTGGAGGAAGCCAGATAAATAAGGGCTTGATGCGTAGCAGTCCTCATCCGCTAATCCATGTGCCTTTTCTTGGCATGGCCGGCCAGCCCTACCCTGTGGCCGGTCTTTGCTACTTTGTGGGTCCTTCTTTTTCCCACCTTTTATTGTCCCAGTTTCACCCCCATCACTAGATTAGAGAGAAACAAGGAGAGAGGAAAGAGAAATCACTGAACCTGATTGATTTTTTTTTTTTTTTTTTCCTGTTTGAAGCATGACTACTAACAAACCACAACCAACCTCCCTAGATGACCAACAACTACCGACCTTACCTGTCTGGGCTCTGGCATGTTTGTACCTTCTGAAAGGTTTCTAAAATTCCAAACATCACACAATCGCAGAAATTATCTGCAGTTGGCAAAACCATGCCTCTGCCGGTGCACGAGGCAAATCATAGGCAGCTGCTACGGACAGTCCAAAGCAGTCCCATATCCCCACATCTGGGATTAAGACAAAAACATTTTCATAGTATTTCTGTGTATTTTTAAAGAAACCAAAAGTCTAGATTTGTCACTACGCTACCCATCTGGACCCTCTAGGTAGAGAGGGCCTAGTGTTTCTTCTCTTGACTTCCAGAACAGAAGACTGGGGCATCCTGATGCTGTTCCCATTCTTGAGTGGGCACTGAGGCTAGCACAGCTCTCTCAGTTTTTTCTCGAGCTCATCCTGATGGTCTTAGTGATTTCCCCTTTGACATGAAGCAGCTGAAGATGCTGCCTCAAGGATCTTCTATGAACCTCCTATCAAAATCTTGCACTTTGTTTCAGTAGTGGGTGTAATTCCTTTTCATGCGTCACCGAAACCTGAATCTGAGCAGTGTTTTGGTTGGCTTTTTCTTTTGCTTTGTCTTGTCTGTTTTTTTCTCTCCCCTAAGTGAACAAGCAGGCAGCCCAAACGCCAGAGTACATACCCCTCAGCTGTAGCTCCACTGTCAAGGATTGTCCCCAAGTGACATGTTCCTTTCTGTGTTTCTTCGGGATCCTGACTTCTGGTTTCCTACTTTCCTTAAGTTCCTGCTGCTGAATGTAGGAGGCTTGGAGTGTGGTTTCTTACCAAGTTTCGATGGTTCAACTCCTTTGTTTTCAAGCTGTGTGAAACCACTTCTCTGGTCCTCACTTATCCATTAGAACAGCCATCCCTGCTTGGGCCTTATCTCTAGTAGTTACAGGAAAGTCTCTGCAAGCCCAAGTGGTGTCTTTGATGACCACAGATCCAGCTGTATAGGCTGGGAAGGGAAGGTTGCTCTAAAAGCTGCAGGGTATCTGGCTTATTGAGCTTTTAGACTCTCTGGTCCTAGGAGTTAGCCTCAGCATCCTCCTGCCCATAAGGTTTCAAATGCTGCACCCAGAGGTGGGGGTCTCCCTTTGTTTACAGAGCTTCTCTCTAGTGAGATGAACTTAGAAACGTTTATTTTGGCTTTATTCACACCTCCCAGCAGGTGCTAAACTGCAAGGCACTAGGGAAGCTGGCAGGAAAGTGAGTGCAACAGTCTTTGTTGGGGAACTGAACTGCAGGTCTCCGCAGAGAGCTCCCAGGAAGAACTGGTGGGTCAATCTACACCAAAGAGCTTCTTGAGATTTAAGTCACACAGGCCTGCTCGGCTCCTGGTGAGGAATTTTGCCTGCCAGTCAGCGGCAGCAGTGACGGCCCAGATCCTCTGTGCTGTGACGGATCTCTGCAGCAGCTTTGTCCATCACAGCCGACTGGCTGCGCAAGCACCTAGGCGGAGACTCTGTGGGCCAGCAGCCGAGGCTGCAGCCGTGCTTACCCAGCCCTCCTCACTTCTTAATGTAATTTTTTTTCATGACGTTTCAGGGAAATTCAGATTGCCCTCTGATGATTCCGTACAGAGTCTGCTGAGGCATGCTAACCATAGATAAACAGGAGAAGAGGCATAGAGCATTCCTAATGAGCGCTGCAGCCACTCAATATGAAACTCAAAAGACAGGGAAAGTGGGTGTAGACCCAGCTCCTTGGGAGGCCGAGGCAGGAAGATTGATTGCGTCTAGGAACTAACATAGTAACGGGATGGTTTTAAATAAAGTAGCTCAAAGGAGGCGCTGAAAAGACGGTTGGTAATCAAAAATACTGCTCTTGCAGAAGACTTGGGTTTGGTTCCCAGTACCCACATGGCAGCTCACGTGGAGTCCCTAACTCCAGTTCCAGGGCATCTGACACATTCTTCTGGCCTCTCTGGCCACCAGGTGCTTGATGGAGCATCCATAAACATGAAACAAAAGCAAATCAGTCTTCAAACAAACAAAAAAATGGACATAGTGGTACATTACCTGTAAGGCAGAGACAGGAAGACTCCTGAGTCTAAAGTCAGTGTGGGCTGGAGTGAATTCAGAAGCAGCCTGGTAGATAGTAAGTGCTTATCTTCAAAATGACAGAGGAAAAAAGGACCAGCCAAGCGGGGTGAGGGGGTGGGAGGGGAGGAAATGGGGGCCACAGGTAATTTCAAAGGGGGAATAATTTTTTTTTTTTTTAATTAATGGGCTCTTAAAACCAGAGACACTTGGTACAGAGTTTCCTGGGCTGTATGTGGATTATTTGGTTTTCCCATTCCTTTTTCAGTAGCGAATTCTTCCTGACTGAGATTCCATAACATTGCATTCCTTCCAGGAAGAGTAAAGGAACTGCAGAGGAAGACTCTTCACTTGGGGCTGAGAAGGGGTAGGATCAAAGAAGACGAGCATCCCTTGTCACCTGGACACACTAATGTATCACTGCTAAGCCATCAGCCCAAGGTCATATGTGAATGTCAGCATTATAATATAAACATTCCAAACTGGAAAAGTCCAGTAGTCTTTCAATTTTTAAGCACTTAAAAATTTAGTCTCAAGAGGATCCAGACAACCCTGATGAGACCTGATAGGCTAGTGTCAGATAGTAGGGGGAGAGGGCCTCCTCTATCAGTGGAGTAGGGAGGGAAGGTGGGACCGGGAGGAGATGAGGAAGGGGTCTACAGCCAGGATACAAAGTGAATAAATTGTAATAAAGAATAATAAAGAAAAAAATTAATTTAGTCTCTTAGAGGGTTTGGGATTTAGCTCAGTGATAGAGCACTTGCCTAGCAAATGCAAGGCCCTGGATTTGGTCCTCAGGTGTGTGTGGGGGGGGGGGGGGGGGGGCAAAATAACAGAAAATTTAGTCTCTTTGAAAACATTGTCTCTTTTAAAATGCAAATTCTCTGCAAAACCCCAAAATATCTTTTTTTAAAAGTTTAAAGTCTCTCAGCTGCAGGTTCCTGTAAAACCAAAAAGAAGTTAAGTATTTTCTTCTTTCAAGAGGATAGAACCAGGGCACAATCACAATCTGAACAAAGCAAAACCAAACTCCAACTGTGGAAATACTCAATATCCAATATCTGGGAAAAACTTATGGTTGTCTGGGCTCCTTCAAGGGGCTTGGTTCTCCAGCTCTGTCCTCTGCAGCACACACAGCTTGTCTTCTGGGTTCCAGCTGCTTCCACTCCACTGCTAATGCCATTCTTGGTCATCCCATGGTCCTGGCATCTCCAAAATGCTGGGCTCTTCTGCGACAGCTGGGCTGCAGTTTGACCAGTTGATTCTCTTCATGGAGGCAAGCCTCAACTTCTTTGCCTGTCCCCTTCAATCCTAGGTCTTCAACTGCTACCGAAGCTGCGCCTTCACCAATGGCCTCTCCTGACCTCTCACAGTGCCACGCCTCAGCTGCTGTCCACGACCCCTTCATGCCTTCAAAACCAGCACCACCTGAGTGACTTACATTACTAAGTTTATTGCCAATGCAAGGTACAGCCTTGACCACTCTGGAAAGAACACAGCTTCTGTGTGCTGACTCTGAGGAAACATTTCCCAAAAGATTTCACCGCAAGACTTGTCTCTTCTTCACCACTCAGCTCCAGTTGACCAACATCAATTAGCCAAACAAACGAAAGGTTTCACTTTAGTGTTTCTGTGCTCTTGTTAATCCCAGCCAGTTCTTCACCCCATCTGACCAGAACCACAGATTATTAACTCAAATGGCCCAGTAGTATCTTTGCTTCCCTCTGAAACCTCACAAGCCAGGCCTGCGTCGTCTGCACTGTTCTCAACCTTCTTAGCTTCCAAGCACCTACAGAACAGCCCACTGAGCTCTCGGCCCTCAATGGCTTTTCTAGCTCAAAGTTCCAAAGCCCTGCCCCAGTCCTCCCCAAAGCACGGACAGGTCTGTCCCAGCCATCTCCTATTATCCTGGCACCAACTCGTATCAGGGTTGCTATTGCTGCGAAGAAACACCATCACCGAAAGAAAGCCGGGGAGGAAAGGGTTAATTGGCTAACACTGTCACATCACTGGACACTGTGCGGTCAGCAGCCATCTTCATTTTTCACAATGCTGCTGCTTAACCAGCAGCTTTTAAGGTTCCTGAGCTTAACTACCAGCTCTCCAGGTCCAGGTTGGTGGGAGATGAATCCAGCATGTTTGAGGTTGTGCTGTGTGTGTGTGTTTTACAACCTGAACAGGCCAGTCTCAGATTCAGTGGCACTGGGCTAAGTTTGTTTGGGCGTCTTAAGTCATGTGTCTGGCACATGTACCACCATTTTGCCTGACTTTGAGAGGCTATCGTGCTTTGAACAGGACAATGCCTAGCCTTTCAGGTGCCAACTAATCTGTCTCTGAGAAGCCGAGGCTTTTCTCATCCACCAAACACCTAGTATCCAGAGCCCTGTAGAAGGGTTCACACTTGTATGAGACAACAAAGAGCCACCCTTGACCTCTTCCTGCTGCTCAAAACCACTGTAGTTCTCCCCTCTGACCTCTTCAGCTATCTCTCTCTGAGTTGTCGATCCTCTCTTCCCAGGCCAGTCCACTCAGCAACCAGAGTAGGTTTTTGTTTTGTTAAATATGTGTGTGTGTGTGTGTGTGTGTACGTACGTACGTGTGTGTTTAAAGTACCAGTGTTGCAGTATTCCCCAGCTTAAACCATTGATGCACTTGGTGTGTTCAGTTGCTAGTGCCTGGGGATGGTGTTCGGCATTTGTGCATGTTTCTCTATTACGGAGAGAAGATCACTGATACGGTCTCAGCTACACATGGCCTGGGCAGCTTATAAATACTGCTGCAGCTGGTTTCTCACAGTCCCGGAGAGTGAAGGATGACATCATGATGCCAACACAGTGAGGATCTGGTGAAGGCCAGCTGCTCACTTTACAGTCCTTAAATGGTGGGCCAGGGTTAAGGGGCCCTCTAAGATTGCTTTTATTAGGCCACCCATGGGGGCAAATAAGACAAATGTCAGGATGACACATAAATAAAAAGAGAAAGCACGCAGACAACTCTTTAAGAATGGAAAGAAGGCATGACTTCACATAGAGAATGCTGTAAAGAATAAGAATCTAGATGGCTGTATGCCATAGATTCAGATACTTGGGAATTGAGTCAGCAGCAGAAAAACTTCATACAAAGAAACTTCCAATCCAAGAGAAGTGATTTTAATGGTGAGTGACATCAGCTTTGAAGGAACTCCTTCGCTCTTCACATACTTCTGGGGTTAGGGCTGGGATGAGTGGCCATGGCATGTTTCTCCCTGAGCTCAGCTCCCACCCTAAAGCTCTTTCTTGAATTACTACCCAGAAAAGACAAGACCCTGTCAGGAAGGGAAAATAGGCTTCGTTTCTGTTCCTCTCCCTTCCTCCCTCTGGAAACTGGCCTTACAACAGCAAACTCATCAGCCAAGGTCAAGCTGACTCCTGTGTCTGTTTCCTTTCGGGTTAACTGAGCTGACTGAAGACTGCTGTGGTTCCTGTTCTAATGTGCTTAAGGACACTGTAAGGCTCAGGCCTTCTCACACTGTCCTGTGTTGGAAACAAAAGTGAATTTCTGTATGGATTTGGGGTTTGGCCTAGTCTTCCATTTCCCTTCACAGTGCTTCCTGGCCTGTGCTTCATAATCTTTTTTTTTTTCCAAATGCTTACTCAGATCAGAGAACGAGCTCTCCGCCCCAACCCCTGTGGCTGTCAGTGTCTTGGCTTTCTAGTGCCTTTTTCTTTGGACTAAAGCAGGGGACGGCGGGGGCATGCACAGCTACCTACTCTTTCTTCTTAGTGCAGCCCCAGGAGGCTGCACAAGGGACATCATTTGCTTCTAAGTCGTTTTTTACTTCCTACCTTCAAACAGAAAAACCCATGGATTTATTCATAACAGAAACGGTAAGAGGGAGTGCTGGGCATTCTCTTGCTCACCCTTCGGGATCCTGGTTCTTCCCCTCTATTTAGTTCTATATGAAAACAGCAGGAAGAATGGACTTTAATAACTCGGGTAAATTCGAGAACATCTATGCCTGAATATTACTTTCAATTCCGTTGCCACAGGCTGTAAATTCAGTCTCATGTGTCCTTAGAATACAGGGTTAGTGGGCTGTGTGATACTACATGAGACTGGGGAAGCAGAGTTGCTTGTGGAGTAGGGAGGACAGGCTCTCGTGTAGCTTGGGCTGGCCTCAAATTCTATGTACCCAAGGAGCACCTTGAACTGATCACCTTGCTTCCGCCTCCTAAGTGCAGGATTTACAAGCATGGACCACCATGTCTAGATAATAAGTGCTGGAGATCAGACCTAGGATTTTGCACAAACTCCATGATCACTCTACCCACTGAGCCTGAATCAAAGATAGTTCCTCCTGCCTCCATTTCCCGAGCGCTGGGATTAGAGGCATGCACCACCATCGCCCAGCCAGAGTTATTTCTTAATGAAGCTACAATTCCTCAGTTTTAAAACAGTCCTTTTACCTGAGTAGAGATCATACCATATGATGGATAAAAGTGGAGTTAGGCCTGGTCAGCTGGTTCAATGGGTAAAGAGCAAGAAGACCTGCTGGAGTTTTGATGCCCAATAACAATGTAAAATCCAAGTGTATCAGCATGTGCATGTAAACCCCAACACCCTGTGGCAAAGGCAGGTGGATCCAAAGGTTTGCTGGCTGGGCAGGGCAGCCAGACTAGCAATCTCCAAGTTCAATGAGGTAATCTGTCTTCAGAAATAAAATGGAGGAGCTGGGCACAGTGGCACACACCTTTCATCCCAGCACTCAGGGAAGCAGAAGCAGGAGGATCTCTGTGAGTTTGAGGCCAGCCTAGTCTACAAACTGACTCCAGAACAGCTAAAGCTACACAGAGAAACCCTGTTTTGAAAAAACAGGTAGGTAGGTAGATAGATAGATAGATAGATAGATAGATAGATAGATAGATAGATGAAAAAGAGGCTGAAGAGATGACTCAGAGTTTAAGAGCACTGGCTGCTCTTCTAGGGGACCTGAGTTCAGTTTGTGAGAATGACAACTCACAACTGTAATTCCAGTCCCAGGAGACCCAACACCCTCTTCTGGCCTCTGAACACCAGGCATACGAGTGGTACACAGATATACATTCAGGCAAAACACACAGACACACACATAAATAATTTATGTAAAATAATTTTATTTGGAAACAACAAAAGGGATGGAAAGCAATAGAAGAAGACCCCCAAAATCAACCTCTGACTTCCACAAGGACACACTTGGGTGAATGCAGCTGTATATGGGCCATGCACCCGTTCTAACCACCCTCGAACACAAGGTCAGTTTCTCTGGAGTCAGACACACCTGGATTCAAATATCACACCTTCCTTGCGTGTGTAGATACTCATTTAAAATAGTTCAGTCTATCCAAGAATACAATCAGCAGTAAGACTTGGAGATGAACTAGCCAAGTTGAAAATGTTGGCTAGTCAGTTGCACAGAAGGAAAGCTTTTCTGGCTTGTAGATAGAATCTGAGAAATGGGCATGGAAATTTTCTGAAAGCCTCATTTGTCTCAAAATAGGCATAACAGCCATACCTGTCTCAGCAAGTGCAGAGAGTTCCAAGGAAGACAGTGCCGGCAAATGCCTCGGCAAGCAGCAGAGGCACAGTGTGTGTTTAGGAAAACAGCTCCCTTATTATAGCTATTGAGGAAAAACGCATTCAGGGAGTGTCTCAGATAAGAACCATAAAAACAGGAGCCTTACATGTTTTCTCAGGAAGAGAAAGCAAAACACCACATTTGGCTATTTGTGATTCATTGCCCTTCCCATCTCATTTTCCAGGCAGGTTTTTTTTTTGTTGTTGTTTTGTTTTTTTAATGACCTTTATTTGATTCATCTCAGAGAATGAAAATGATCTGAGTAGTCATTTCCGTTTGATGGTTCTTTGTAAAGTCCCATATGTTCTCAAGGGGAACAATGCCCTTTAGAATGTAATCAACAAACCAGCCACGAAGCAGAGAGTTGCTGTGTAGATGGAACATTCTACTCCTCCCCCGAGACTTCCTGTTTCGAAGAGACAAAGGATTTGTTTCAAGGACTATCTTGTCATCTTTTTTTCTGACACAAGGTCTCCTGTATCCTAGGCTCGCTTAAGTTCTCTCCAAACTGCAGATACCCTTAAACTTCTGCTCCCGCTACCCACCTGCCTGCACCTCCCAAGTGCTGAGATTTTGATGTGTGCCACCATGCCTGGTTCAAGTAGCACACTTTCTCTTTGCCACCGCTGCCTTTTAAAGATGCATCAAAAATATATTTGTACAAAATATGTTGGGTAATTTTCAGTTAGATGAACAGTATGCATGTACTTAGAAAATGTGTAAGGACTTACTAGATTCACCAGTTTTCAAAACCTCATTGGCATTATGTTTTAATTTTTATTTCATTTCTGTACACATGTGTGAGTGTGATGAGTGTTTGCATGTGTGTGAGCACGCTTGCATGGGAGCAAATGTGTGTGCATGCATGTTGACACCAGAAGTTGATGTCAGGTCTCTTCCCTGATTGCAGCCTACCCTACATCTTGAGGCAGGCCTCTCACTGTCTCCAGAACACTCCATTTTGGCAAGTCAGGCTAGCCAGCTTTCCCCAGGGATTCCCTGTCTCTGCCTCCTCTGAGCTGACTTCCAGACAGTCTACCTGAGCATTTACATGAGCGCTGGAGATTGGAACTCAGGTTCCTCACACTTGCAAGGTGGACACTTTACCCACTGAACCTTCTCTCTAGCCTGTTTGTTTACTTCTAAGATGGTCTCACTGTGCTGCTTAGCCTAGTGTAGAACTCAGCCTCTAGTGACCCTCCTGCCCTAAGCAATGGGGGAGTTGACACCTCTATTTTTAATTGAACCTTGAGGCAGAAATAGGGCACTTCAATGTTGCTTTAGTCGCAATAAACAGCAAATCACAGTCCAGAGAGATCAGAGCACTGGAAAGCCAGCTCCAAGCGAGGATCAGGTCATGCCTGGGAGGAGTTCTGAGAATAGCGGTGCAGACAGGTCAACCAGATCCAGGTGATCCACTTGATCCTGAAGACTTCCCTCTCGGAAAGCTGGGTTCTTTTTCCTAGAAGATTCAATAGGCTCAACCAAAATCGGGAAAGAAGCCACAGACAACAGACAATCCATAGCCACATGTGTGATCAGGGACATTAATGATAACTTGTCAACATAAGTGACCTCTACTTTAAAAACAAAATTATCAATCTAAGCAGGAGGCCTGAGTATTGATTGGTGGAAAGAAATGCTGATGGATTCCTGTGGAGCCTTCAGTGCTTCTGGACTTACTCAGCTCTGTGGAGGGGGTCTGAGGTCACTGAATGGCGCTGTTGTATTACACGTTAGATGCTTATAGAAAACAGTCTATGACTTGTGCTCACAGACTTGGCTGCCATCGTGTTTACAGAATTCTCGGTCTCTGTTAGTCCTCGATTGGCTGTTAGGGCTATTACATTCTTAAGTCAATAAACAGTATTTATCGTACACTCGATCATTGGCAGCACTATTTTGGAGTGTGGGAGGCAGTCAAATTGGTACAAGTAGTTGCCTGTGTCCTGAGGGACATTAGTCTTGAAGTTACAGAGTCCCCCACCCCCACAATGTAGCCTTGGCTGGTCTTGAACCTGTCCTGAAGGTCAGGCTCACCTCAAACTTTCCTCCATTCTTCTGCCTCTGCTTTCCAAGCAGTGGGAGCTCACTGCCACGCCTACGTACCTCCTGTTTTGTTTTTTTAATAAAGTGTATTTTTAAAAGATTTATTCATTATTTATACAACATTCTGCCTGCACACCAGGTCTTACTATAGATGGTTTCGAGCCACCATGTTGTTCCTGGGAATTGAACTCAGGACCTTTGGAAGATCAGCAAGTGTTCTCACCCTCTGAGACATCTCTCCAGCCTCAGCATCCTGTTTTAACACAGTAGCTTTTGCCTTAAATTCCACCCTTAGAGATTTATAGATTCATTATTTTGATTAAACACATCTTCCCATAAATACAAATCCCAGTTTGAAGTTGGAATGGGCATTCACAGAAGTCACTGCAGAGTTCATGTAAAATAAGGGCTCATTAACTTTTTATATGTTTGGTGTTTTCTATGATAAAAATGTTGTTAATGTTTATACTCTTTAGCTCAGTAACTTCATTTTTTTACTCTAAGGATATAATCTTAAACAGAAAGATTTATCCATATTCATTGCAGCATTACTGAGCATTACTTATAACAAGACATAAAAACAAAATAGTGAATGAGAAAAGGCTGCTTGTGTGATACACTGCTGGTGTTTAAGAAACTTCATAATGATGTGTCCCTGTCAATCACTAGTGAAAGAGCAGAATTCTAAATAGAATATATGTCACAGCTCCAAATGTGTAAACTATTTACTATTGAGTGGAAATGGGCATATAAGGGACAGAAAACGCTGGGTGTGGCATTTGGGAGGGAACACATACGAACTGTGTCAATGTGTTATAAGAAAAGCTACCCCAGTACTCTGCAGGGCAGGAAAACAGGCCATTACACACACACATGCTGCTTTAGCTTAAAGTGGCTGCTACACTGTCTTAAGTTGAATGAGCAGAGTGGCTGTGTCTTCAGCTCCCTGTGGTCTCTCTCGGGTGAGTTATTGCTGTACCTCATCTGCCTCCTAAAATGCTGGCAACTAGACCTTCACCCTCCATTAGGAAAGACAGGACTCAACCAGACAAATTGTCTATTTTCTGTCCTCGAAAGAGAATCTTCCAAAAGCCAACCAGCCTGTGACATCAGCAGCACAGGACTGGGCTGGTAGAGTGACAGCAGGTGTCTCCTGGACCACTCGCTTTCGCTCTCGCCAGTCTGTGGCTGCTGCAGCTGCAGGCTGAGTGCAGCCTCGGCCTTGGAGAAAGCTTTGCTCTCAGCCTGGTGCCTGGTGAAGTTTGTGATGGGCACCTCAGGTTCCCTGTACACAGCCTCTCAACTTGCAAGTCTCTCTCCACATGGTAACTCCAGTGTGGCAGTCCAGAGCTCCTTCCACAGGGGCTGCCCTCAGAGGACGGCAAACCTGGACAGGTAGTGTCACACCCAACTCATTTCACTCAGCCACACAGGTTGCAAGGTCAGCCTCGGTTCAAGATCCTACCCCTGGACAGGAGTGGCACAGCCACACCACAGGAGTGTGGTGCCACGTGATACTGCACCATGGTCAGCAGAGCAGAGGCTGGCATGTCTATTCCCTCAAGCCCTCCCATTCTACATCTATAGACATGTCTGCAAATACCACATAACGGCACACATTTCAACAGATCCTCAAGCACAGGTAGTCTAAAAAATGGCATGATGGGCCCAATAATGAAGTTGACAGAGGGGCGTTGGAGCCCGTCAGCTCCATGAGGACTCATCACCTCTCCACGTGTCTCAGGAAGAGACTCTGCCTCATAGATGGGATCACTGGTGTGGAGCCCACTGGACAAGGAGAATTGCCACCAGCAGCCGAGCTCTCAGGACACACGGAGGCTGCCTTGCAGGGGCAGAGGTGTGCCCCATGTGCATGTGTGCTCCTTAGATGGTCATTCACGGAAGCACGTGAGCACCAGGTGCTTACCCGCTCCTAAGTACAACAAGGTCTCTCTCCCAACCATGCACAGAGTTCCTAAGTGTGTGTGCACCGCTCCCAGGTAGGAGCATTTAGCCATATCTCTGGACATCTTAAAAAAATCCCTACAAAACACAGACAATCAGAAACGTGAAGATAGGCATGGTGGGGCACAGCGTAAAGACGGGACTCGGTAAGTAGAGATGGGAGTATGAAGAATTCCAGGTTAGCCTCGGCTGTCTGGGAGTCTATCACACACACACACACACACACACACACACACACACACACACACACGTACAGGCATGCACGCATGCGTGCTGGGGGCATGCATGAAGGCAGTTGTGTCCATGAAACAGAATTTTCTCTCAGAAAGAACATCCTACAGTTGTTCTGAAGCTATGTGAAGATTTACCCGACCTAAGAGGAGAGCTTGGCTAGCTAACAAAGTTAATCAAAATCTAAGAGGGAAGAAATGAAAAGCAGTGATAAACATGAACGAGTAGTTACAGGTAGCAGAAGACAGGGGGAGGCTGGGGCTGTGTAATGGTGATGGTTAGGTTCACCTGGGGAGCCAAGCAAGCCATTTTTCAGGGCCACCATGATGATGAGCTTTGTCAACTTGACACATCCTAGAATCACCTGAGGAGAGAGTCTCAAGACCAGTTGTCTATGTTGGCCTGTGAGGGCCTTGATTCTGTTAACTGAGGTGGAAGATCTACCACTCCCTGTGCTGTGTGGAGACGCAGGGCTGACTGTCACACACGTGTCGTTTCCTTCCTTTCTCTGTTTCCTGACTGTGACTGGCTTTCTCAAGCTCCTGCCACTGTGCCCTGAAATGACAGGCTGCGACCTGGAACTGTGAGCTAAAATAAACTTTTCTTCCCTATGTTGCTTTTGTACGTTTTGAACAGCAAGAGAAACAAGATAGGCCCATGTTCTAAAATTTAAACTCAGTTGTGACACACACACATGTTTATATTTTTTAACAGGTTTCCCAAGATTGATCTTCCATGGGAACCTGCCCTGGATCCCAGTGAAAACACACTATTTAAAAGAAGTGTTTCTGCACTTTTCATTAGACTTACACAGATTGCGTCACTCTAGGTGTGTTAGCCTATGTGTTGTTTTTATTGTGCACACTGTTAGGTTTGTGGGATGAGAGACTCCTTTTCCCAGGCAGTATTTTGGAGGAAGAGTAGGAAGTGGCCTCTTTCTTGGATATAACCCATTATCCTTAAAAATGATACTATGACATAAGCAAACACTTCCCTTTATGTGCATGCGGTGAGGGCCTGTGGTTGTCAGAAAGAGGGAGCTGGATCACTAGGAGCTGAGAGACGTCATGTGGGTGCTGGGAACAGGACGCAGGTCCTTTGCAAGAGCAACAAGTGCTCTGAACTGCTGGGCCGCCTCTTAAGCCCTAGGGATTTGTTTTTAAAAGCCCGACGAGAAGCTGGTCGCGGGGATCTGTCCGCGGTGCTGAACGCGGTTGCCCGCTTCCAGCCTAGGGCATTCCCTACAAAGCAGGCCTCTGGGCCCGCCCTCAAGCCGGTTTCCCTCGCTTCTCCCTCGCAGTTTCTCTCTCCGGTGCAGGGCTCAGCGAGGGCGGCAGCGGTCGGCCGGCGATCTCGTGCTGGGCCTCCCCCTCCCCGTGGGCCCCCGGCAGGCGGGCGGCGACCCGGGCCTCGGGCGGGGTGGTGGCGCCTCCGTGCGCGCCCCCTCCCCAGCTCCGGCCTCTGCTCCTCCCCCTGCCCAGTCCCGCCCAAGCGCGCCGGGGCCCGGGGGCCGCGAGCCGGCGGTGGAGAGGGGGCGAGGACGGAGATCGCGAGGGCGGAGCACGGAGCGGGCATGGACGCGGAGTACCCAGCCTTCGAGCCTCCGCTCTGCAGTGGCCTCAAGCAGCTGTGCCGGCGGCTGCAGGAGGCTTACCGCGAGCTCAGGGAGGACCTCGCGCCATTCAAGGATGACCGCTACTACAGGTAGGCAGGGAGGGGCCCAGCCCTTTGCCTCCACCGCCGTGCCCCCACTCCGGAACGCTGAGCCCGGGTCAGGCTGCTGGCAGCGGCATGCGCGACTCCAAGTCCAGGGTGTTCCCAGGCAGCGGGGTCCTGGGCCCTTCTTCATCCCAGAAGCCTGATCGGAGAGGCTAGTTTTCGGAAGAACCCGGCTTTCATCCCCATCTTGGCTCCTCCCTGGTGCTCCCTGTCTCCCACGCCAGCTGCCTAGCTGTAGCCACCGGGGCCTGGCCAAGTCCTGCTTTGGGGAACCGATCTCCCTCCCCCACCAGAGCTTCTCGGAGTGAGGGCGGGCCTTGCCCTCTCTGCTGGGGTGCCCCGGCCCTGTCACATGCTCTCAAGCCCCAGCTGCTCCTCTTTCCAGCAGAGATGCAGGAAGTGGGAGCACACGATCAGAGTCTAGAGCCTCTGTGGGTCTAGCTTTATCTGAGCTCGCTGTCGGCTCATCTGCAGTGTGAACCAGAGCATCCGTGGAGCCCGCGGGTGCTTGGGATGCTTGCTGAAGGGCACCTTTCTCCCTTCCCCCGCTCTGTCCTCTGCTGGGAAAATGTGTGTGCAGTGAAAGGCCTCGCATGCCTAGTGCATGGAGCTGCAGGGAAAGGACTCCGCTGGGTCCAGAGGCACAGGCCTTAGGGAGGTTGTGTGACCGACTAGTTGTGTGAGCTGAGAAAGGTACCTGAATCGTATCTCAAGCTTCCTCATCCGTGGAATGGGCAGTTTGAACCCGTTTTCTGCAGTAGTTCACACAGTTGGTATTAAAGGGCGCCAAGCTGTGTGCTGGGCTAAAGGTTACACTCTCCCAAAAGCTGTGTCACAAGTAAATCTTCTCAAAGCCCCAGCGGCTTTCTGGGGTTGTATCATGGCCATGAAAGTTATTACTGAACGAAAAGGCCAATTTTAAAAAAATATATAATGTGGGCAGCTGAGGGGACTTGGTGGATACTGTCCCTTGCTATGTAAGCCTGATGACCTGAGTTTGCTCCTCAAACCTATGTAAAGGTGGAAGCAGAGAACCAACTCCAAAAGTTATCCTCTGACCTTACGAGCATGCTGTGGCGTATATGTGCCTGCTCTTCACACATCAGACACACATGTGCACACAGCATACAGTAATGAAAATGTAAAATATCTTGTAATGTGATGATGTGGTGCCGAGACTCTGCAAAACCCATAATCTCTCTAATGAAGCTTTCTGGGAGATCTGGAAGGTAAAGGAGCTCTCGGATGTTCCATGTTGTACTGTTAAAATCAGGTAATCTCTATCTCTTTTCCTATGTGTTCCCCACCACTCTGTTCGGTGTCCACCTGAGGACACTGCTTTGGTAAAGGAACTGGCAAGTAAGGGCGAGGTCTCCATGTGGGCAGCAGAAAGGAGTGAGTGGCAGGTGGCTAGTTCACAACTGGGTCATTCTAGCCACACACTCAACTGTTACTGAGTATCCTGTGGCTGTTCTGCATGTGGGGGATACATCAGTGAGCAAGAAGGACTTACAGCTAAATCAGGGGGTTTCATTTTGCCAGGAAAGCAGGCAAGACTAACAAGGAGACACTTTAAAAAGAGTGAGAAGCTTATTAGATGGAGCACCATGGAGGTAAATCACACTAGAGGGAGGGAGAGGACAGAGTCCCTGCCGAAGCCAGGAAAACATGATCTGTGCAAGGCAGAAGACAAGATGTACAGAACATCTTTGGGTGGGATCAGGTGGAGCCTTGACCTAAGAAACTAAGACTAGTTGCTGTGACTAAAAAACAACAAAACAAAACAAAACAAAAAACCACCCTGGCAAAAGTAGCTGATGGGAGAAGGGTTCACAGTTGAGGGGTATAGGTTATGATGGCTGGGGAGCACCAAAGCTTAAAGCAGCTTTCCATATATCCACAGTCAGTCGACAGAGAGACAGTAGTCTTTCTCCCTTTGTACAGTCTAGGGAATGGTTCTGCCCGCAGTGGACAGAGTTCCCTACCTCAGTCAACATAACCAAAATATAGCCCCCTCGGGGGCCCATCGTCCAAGTGATTCTAAATTCTGTGAAGCTGATGGTATGAACCATCACACCAGTGAGTACAGATTGCATTAGAACAACAGCGTGACGTGACTAGGGTCACTGGGGCAAGTGACAAGCAGTTCAGCTGCCTGTCCTGCAGCAAGCGTGTAAACCTTTGTCAGTTGAGTTAGATTCCAAAGACAAATTTGCCATTGTCAGAAAGGGGCAGGGGTTAAATCTGCCCCCTGCTGTGAGGGCAAGTGGACGGCAGGGCGCTTTGTACTGTCTTATGTGGCAAAGCACTTTACTGAGAACCACAGAGGCTTCTGCAGCAGGGACGTATTTTATTAGGTCACGGGTGTTCTCGGGTGCTCCGCGAGTCTTTCTATTAGTGGCCGCTCCTTTGCACCCCAGCTGGAGTGCCATGGCTGCCGTTACAGCTGCTGGGCCTGCCTCACTGAAGGCAGACTTGCTACTACGCCGTTGGCAGCCACTCTTCTCACTGTCTTTGTTTCCTTGCTCGTGATTAATGACTAAGGCACACCAGTCCTTTTTCCCCCCAGAGGACCAGGGACTAACCTCACATGGCTGACAGTTTTCTCTAACAGGGTAAGGCAAGGATCACAACTGTTAATGGCTTCTCTCCCAAAGGTGGCTGGCCCCTCCATCAGCTGGCATGGCTGTGTGCCCATCAGTTACAAAATCTGCCCTGAGTGGAAGCTGCCGCTATGTGATCAGGGGACTGACAACTGTCTCCACAGAATGAGAGATGACAATCGTGCTCTCTGCCAGGAAAGACGAAGTGGAAAGGCTGTAATCTAGGGAGCTGAAGTCCTGGTTCCAGGCTCAAATCAACTCTTCAAGAACCCCCTGGCTTTAGAGGAATCACTGAATTCCGCCATGGAGTCACATCAGAAAAGTGAAGCCTCTGGCTATCACCTTCACAAAGGTGTTCTGTGTGAAGATCCTCAGAGATGTACTGAGCCAGAGAGGACAAACTCTATTCCAGGTCAGCCTGGACACATTGTTAATTCAGCAGATTAAGAAAGTAGCCAGGTGCTTTTTAACTTTTTAACTTTAACAGTTGACTGACATCATGGTGGGAGGGGGCTACTAGCCATTTGGACTGCTGCTTCTTATCCATGTTCGTGGGGAGGAGTGCCTGGCTTTCCACAAATCTCTTCAAAAGAAAAGGGCTAGCCTTAATTCTAACACGCCTCCCACTGATGGCAATGGTGGAGAGGACATATCTATTGGCAGGGATTTATAATTGTCATATACTTCAGATGGGGTGCGAGAGATGTCACCTCTGCAGAAAATTAGCAGTGTCTTCAAAGGCTGGGTGTAAACTGACCCAGTGTCTCTATGGAGTGTGGTGTCTCCTACAGGGACTCAGGAGTCCATCAAGAGACAGGAAGCCGTTCTTATCAGAACAGGTCTATCCTGATATCAGTGCAGCACAATGTTCCCAAGATGGAGGCCAACTAAATATTCGTCCGCAGTAGAGCAGACGAATGCATTGCACTTGCCATGATTAAATACATGGCGACGAACACTTCACAGCTGCACACGGCAAGAAACCCCAGGGTGTCAGACTGAAGCTGGCCAAAGAGCACACACTATCCTAGGTGCCATGGTCTAGGAATCGGAGTTAACCGGCCAGTAACACTGAGATCTCACTTACTGTGTCTGCTCTTAGCTGAGCTGCAGCCTCTCCCCCTTTAAACACTGTTCGACTCGGGGACCTGGACAGATACGCTGTATGCTGGATAAAAGTAGATTTGGAGCTGGAGAGATGGCTCATTGGGTAAAAGTGCCAACGGAGCCATACCCTCAACTCCCACATCCCAGTTACAATATACATACATATACACACACACAAATACATATGTGTACATACATACACACACACATGCCTATACATATATACATACATATACACGCACGCATCCTTATACATGCATGCATACATATATACGCATACATATATGTGCACATACCTGCACATGTACACATACTACATATATACATGGACATACATGTACACGCATACATACATGCACATGTGCATATACATACATATGTGTACATACATACATTCCTATGCACACGTCACACAAACTGACTTGGTTGAAGGGTTAGAAGCCAGGATGTGGTGACTCTGCACACTTGTTTCGGTGATCAAGGCGAGCATTTGCCGAGCTGCATGCCGGGATGTGCTGCTCCATTCACGTCTTCCCACTCGGGCAGACAACCTAAAAGCAGGTTTGTTGAAATGCCATGCTCACCCTTTCTCCGGCACACACTGGTGCAAAGATGGAATTAACTTGGGCACATTAGAGCACGCTCGGAGCTGAGGGGGGAGTGAACGTTCCCTGAGGTCTGGATCCTTGAGGGAGGAAGGTTGTCTCAGGAACACGTCTGAGGTAATGCATGTTCACGGCTGCCAGCTAGTCCGTGACCTGAGTGGGATGGCTGGTGGGCCCCTGAGCAATCTGAAATTCCCCATTTTGCCTACAGCCTTGCACCTCATTTCTTCTTCTACTTTACCTTTAAAACACACAGAAGTCATGAAGTTGGCTTCGGTGTTCTTGGCCAGAGCAGAAACTTTTAGACGGTCCACTTCAAACTCCTCCTCCGAGAGCCCAGCTGGCTCCCATCTTGCTAGCCTCCTGTACTCACTTTGTTGGGGGGGGGAGGCATGTCGGTGATGGTTTCACAGCACCAAACTGTGAATTATGTCTAGACCCCAGTTCATTTACTAGCCAATCCAGACCTATGAGAAAACAGATCTTGCAGGGCAGGGCATCAAAGCCATGGGGACTTGTTAATGAGGATTCCCCCTGCTCTACGTACACCCGGAGAGCTAAGAGCTAGAACCCATCACACACACACACATACACACACACACACACCACCACCACCACCACCACCACCACCAGCAGCAGCCGCAGCAGTAGCAGCAGCAACAGCTTGCCAATGGAACAGAGACTGGCAATCACCGGCCTTTGCCCCCTTTCTGCATGCAGTGACCTTGGCTGGTCCTTCCTTTACACATCTTCAGGCTGGTCAGCCTCTTTCGGATCAACACAACTTCTCCGGCAACCATCAGGTTTAAAGTCAGAGAAGCCTGTCTCTATCCAAGGCAGAAATAACATCTCCACCCTCACCAATGTGACCTGACGCAGCGGTTTACCAGGGACCATCTTCTCTCATGAGTTCATGGGTTCAAAGTACTGGGGACACTTGATTGTAGCGCTCGCCTAGTAATGCTCTTCTCTCTTTTTCTCTCTCCACTTCCTTCGTGAAAGGAAACTGATTTTCATACCTATTTAACGTGCATTTATTTATTCATCCGTGGAAAGGGTGGGGAAGTCAGAGGACTTGTAAGACTCGGATCTCTCCTTCCACACCTGTGTCCTGGGGGTGGAGCTCAGGCTGTCGGTCTTGGTAACTCTGATCTAGGCCTCTGGACCTGCTCCAGGTCGAGTCATTCCAGGACTTCTGTGTTTCCCTCTCTTTTGTTTTTGGCCTTGGCATGGAGTATGGACTATAGCTCAGCTTCCAGGACATTTGGAATGTTTCTCAATGAGCCATATGTGGGTTCTAGAAAATAGAATACTCAGGCAGGACTGAAATTTAAATTCTAACCCCAGGCATAGCATGTGTCTGTCTAGTCATTATTTGTTCACCGAATGAGGGAGGGCAGCGTGACATCCACACTGACCTCCTCGAGGGGGAGGAAGGGATCCTGACAGGACGCTCAGTCCTACACTAATTTGCTCTTCTGCCCCTTTGTCCTTGGATCAGTCGGGCCCCCAATCTTGGATCAGTAGGAGGAACTCACCCTCAGGTGGGCAGGAACTGAGGTTACCATGGAGACAAGGTCACCACCTTCAGCTGGAACTTCAGGAAAGCCCCAAAGGATTATTAGTCCGTTCCCGGGTGCCTCGTTTAGCATTTCTGTAAGACCTCTATTTCTTAGCGCAGGGTCCTGCTGACCAGTTCCTCAGATCTGACCTTGTCCAGACTCATGCTGTTCCCGTGCTGGCTTTCCACTGGGGGCGGGGCGGGGTGGGGCACTCATTTGTCACTCATGGGCTGCCCAGTACCTGCAGGCACCGGCAGGTTGTTCGCCTTCGATGAGTGGTTACTAGGTGTGTTGCTGTGGGCAACAGGTGATAGCGGAGAGCCCAGAGGCTGCTTTTGGACTCTGTCTGGCAATTTCTCTGGTACCATCCTGGAGCCAAAACAATCAGTCATGTGTGGCGAAGCCTCCAGCCACCTCAGACCTTCCAGTGTACCACCTCCTCGCTTTTGTCATTTATCAGCTTCTCTCTCTCTCTCTCTCTCTCTCTCTCTCTCTCTCTCTCAGCAGCGTTTCTCTGTGTAGTCTCAGCTGTCCTGGACTTGCTTTATGGCCTCTAACTCAGAGATCCGCCTGCCTCTGCCTCCCTGAGTTCTGTGATTACAGGCCTGGCCCACTGCACCCGGCAGTTTCCGTGATCTTAATTAAATTAACACGGAAATGACTGCCCCTAGTTCTGTCCTTAAGGCAGCCAAGCTAAACATAATTTCTTCTAATGTTAAGACTAGTTCGCCCGGTAACTCCCAGAAACAAGCAACAGTAAACCCAGGGACCGGAGTGCGGCCATTGCTCAGACTATGAAAAGCCTCAGGCCCCACAGAACCGCCGCTCACTCACAGGGGAGGGCGTTCACCGGCCCCTGCTTTCTTGTCTCTGAGCCCCTAAGAAGGCTCCCCCGATTCTCTCATTTTAGAAAGCAGGCTGGTGTTTGCTAGTCGGTCAGCAAGGCCCCCTGAGTCACTTGGCTAATTCTCATGTGCACAGTGTCTTCCGTGCTGGGCTGTCAAGTCTTGGAAAGAGGGGGCACACAGGACATGGCGATATGGGGATGGCGGTAGGTTACTGGGAACAACACCGGTTTCTCTCCGGTGGATCGGGGCTGCGTACCCTTTCGCCTAAGGCAGCGAAGGTGAAGGGCAGCTTCTACAGTAGACAGCCTGCGCCCTGCAGGCTGGAGGGCTGAGTAGCCGCAGTGGGCATGCTCCAGGCTTCTGGGTCGCGCGGTTGGATTAGCTTTTAATGGTTGCCGGAGACATGCGCCAGCGTCGTGGCACAAGCGAACGCCTGAACGCAGCAGTGAACTTTACAGAGCTGCCAAAGGTTCCTTTCGTACCTCCCTCACCTCCGGGGACGAGGAAAGGAGGAAGCAGCCGTGAGGAGTGCTGGGGACTTGCACAAAGCCTCTGGGGTCCGTCCGTCCGCTTTGCTGTGGCCCGCGTCCTCGAGCCTGGGCTGGCCACGATGATTACCCTCGTGACATGGGTCCGGAGCGGGGGCTGCGGGAGGCTGCTCCGCCCCGCTCGCCCGCCGCTTCCGCGCACGTGACCGCGCGTCGCGCTCTGATGCGTTTTCCGCGGCCGGCTGCTCGGCCTCCCGGGTGGCTCCGGCTCCGGCTGCGGAGGTGGCGGCTCCGGGACGCCGGGCGGTCTCGGGACGGGCCGGCGGGGGCCTGGCGCCCGGGGCTCCGAGATGGAACCGTAAGTGGCGGGCAGTGGCTTGGGCATGGGGTCGCGGAACCCCAAGTTGGGGTCCCCCCGCGCGTGCGCACTCCGGGGCTCCGGGCACGAGAGGGTCTCGGCGGGGACCCGCGGAGAGGGCTGCTCGGCGGCCAGAGCCGGAGAGGGCTCCCCGGCTGTCGCTCCCGCCAGCTGGAGCTGGACCCCCATCTGCGATCGGGGTCCCCAGCTGCCCCAGACGCGCTTCTCGGTGGCGTTTGGTGACGTGGGCACGCCGGAGCTGGCACAACCTCGTTAGATCTCTCGGGTGTTGAGTTTTATAGAGTTTTACAATCTGCTGACTTGGCGCCGCGAGTCGTTCTATGAAGTGCTGAGATTTTTAACGAGGAAAACCCAAACCCCAGGGACGCCATCCCTAAAGCTGCTGTGGACGCAGCTGGCTGTCGCCTGGGTGTGCACAGAGATAGCGGTGAGGGAGTGCCCCGAGTTGGGGCAGCGTGGAGGTTGGAAGTTGGCCTCGAGCCACCGCGACCGGATGCCATTCCAAAGATCATTCGGGGTTCTGGAGGCAGCAGGATAACTTGGAAGCGTTTTCTCTATGCAGGAGTCCACGGTAGAAAGACACCTTTCTTCTTACTTCCTTAGAAGTTTGACTTTGGCCTCTTCAGCTCATGATGGGAAACCCAGCTCAGGTGGATTAGGAGCCAGCTGGAGGTGAGTTAGCGCTAGGCCTCTTTGCACAGCTGCAGGAACAGCTGGTGATCTTCCTCACCTCTCCGGAATGGTGCCTTCCTTCAGGAGTTAGGGCTCTGTGGCAAGATGGCAGCTGCCTGCTGTATATGTTCTCACAGGCCTGCATCTGCGTGGCAGTCTGAAGTCCCTGTCCTCAGTGCTTTCTGTGGGGAATGCAGAGGCAGAGGAGCTGAGGGAGTTGGGCTTTGACCGGTTATGGAACACAGGAGTCTGGGTTACAAGATAAGGAACTGGAGCCGAGGAAAGCCCTTGCTAAGGAAAGGTCTTTGGGAGGGATTGCAGACTTCAGTTTTGTGTGGATTTACCCCCTACGGTGTGGCAGCCTTGGGCATTCTGTGTCTGGGAGGCAGGTGTTGGGCTCTGTTGGGCAAGAGTTAGATAAGGACTGTGTGTATCTCTTAGGTTAATTTTCTTTTTTCTGAAATAAAATGATGTCTAAAACTTGAAGAAAACTTCTTGAATGTTAACTGTGTGGTAGAGACTGCGGTATCTCATTTTGTTTTGTGTGGGTATTTGCCATGTGTGTGCTAGTAACCAAAAAAGGCCAGAAGGGGGTGTTACCCAGAGCTTGAGTTACAGGTGGGTGTGAGCTTCAAGATGTGGGTGCCAGGAACCAAACTGGGGTCCTCTGGAAGAGTCACGAGTATCCTTAACTACTGAAGCATCTCTGCAGCCCCTATTCTATTACTTTACACCCATCATCCACTACCCTCCAGAAGGGGGCTACTCTTACTATTCCAAGATACAAATATGGAAAAGGAAACAAGTATAGAGGAATCAGTGAGTGTCTGGAGAACTCTTAAGTCTGACTGAGACGGTGGCGTTCCCGGCCAGATCCCAGAGACCACAATCTCGACAGCAGCTGCAGCTGATGCATGCTGGGTGTTGGGTAGTAAGGCTTCCTCCCTCAGCAACTCTGGGAGGTTCGGCCCTGTCTCCTGGATGTTACAGTTTAGGAACCAGCATGATTAGAAGCCAGACTGACAGACCCCAGGTCACCCTGCCACTCATGGTGGGAGGGTTTCCTGCCTGGGTTCTGGGGCTGTACAGCCTGGCACGCTGGCCGACAGTGTTGTCTCCTGAGGCCACACGTGTACTGTGACATCAGGTGGGCTGGCCCATGTCTGACTGTTTGGCTTGGGAGGGTGTTTGATGACCTAAGCAGCATGCATCTGGGTGTGAGGCACTGGGCTTGTGGCCCAGGAAGAACACACTTGAACTCAGGCTTTCTCACTCCAGGCTTTGTTGGTTAAAATGTGTAGGCCTGTTAGGTCTTTAATGGCCACGTAATGCCTCTTTTGAAGTCTCTCCAATGGTTCAGCTTAGCTAGTTGAAGTTTCACCCTTCAGGTGTCTGTGTCCATCTATGTCCTCCTCCCCCTCCCCCCACCATCCAAAGTTTTCTGTCAAGTGTCAGGTATTCAAAAAGTGAAGATGGTAAGGGGCTATAGAGAAAGTGAGGGGATGGCGGTGGACCCTCTTCCCAATGCTAGCCTTTCACTTGCTGGGTGTGCACAGGGGTTCAGATCCCCCTCTACCTCCTGCTGACCTACCCCCCATTTCCCCTTATGCATAAATGGCCTGGTAACACCTGTGCCCCAGGCTAGCTCCCCCCCCCCCCCCCCCCCCCGGTAGCTAGCCTGGTGTCAAGCGGGGACACAGAAAACACCAGTTTTTCCCTCTCAGTGGCTGGGGCTAAAGGGACAGAGACTTTTTACACAGTGGATCTTCAGAGATACTGTGCCAAGGTCCAAACTTTGTTTATTTTCAAAAATAAAACCTGGGCATGGTGGAGCATGCCTGCAGTTCTGATAGTGATTGAAGAGGGTAAGGCAGGAAGAGCTCCTGAACCCAGGCATTTGCGTGTAGCCTGGGCAACAAAGTAAAATCCCACTTGAAACATGAAACAAGTTGCAGGGTGTTGTAGAACTCAGAGGCAGGTGGATCTCTGTGAGTTTGAGGCCAGAGATTCCTACATAGCAAACTCCTGGCCAGTCAACACTTCATTAAGAAGGAGGAAAATAATAAATTCTAATAAAACAAAAGAAATGCCGGCTCCCAAGCGGAGACCGCACAGTGACAGCTAACATGACTAGGGCCGTGCTGCTCTCTCTAACACGGTTTGCTCTAAACGCTCTGTTTGGTAGATTCACAGCCTCAACAGTAGCCTTTTACTCTCTCTGGCTTTAGCCCTATCCCTTGGAGGAGAGCATGCCACTTGTATGGTAGAAAGTGGGGACCCAGGCTTGTGGGTATCAAGCCAGCACCTTGAACCAAAGGAGAGATTGTTTTTATGCCAGTTGTGAAAAAATGCTCTTCGCTCAAATGTGAAATGGGGCGATAGATTTAAAATCTCCTTCCCACTGAAGTGGGAGATTAGTTGGCCAAGTAGAAAGATCATACTGGTGCTCTTTTTGTTTTCCGTGGGTGATGTCTGCCTGTGCACACATTCGTGGGAGGACACAGGTCAATGCTGGGTGTCTTCCTCAGCCATTTGCCACTTTACTTTCGAGGTGGTCTGTCACTGAATCTGCAGCTCACAGATTTGGCTAGAACTCCAGAAAGCCACCTCCTCAGTGCTGGGATCACAGATGTATGCCACGCTCTCATACACAGCATGCAGCATGTACGTTGGTACAAGGACCCAAACTCACACTCTCCTGCTTGCATGGCAGGCACCTCACCATGCAAGCCACTGCCCAGCCTTGGAACGTCAGCTCCCTCCACTATCCTAGTGGCTTGAGATGAGATAGGTCTCAGGAGTCACGGGCTGCCGCTGGGGTCCTGTGAAGGTGGTGGTGGTCGGCATGGGCTTTCCCGCTGGGTCAAGCCAGCACCCTGAGGTGCTCCCTCACATTCTCCACTCAGCCAATCCTGCCTTGTCGTTTACTTACAGGTGTGGCAGTCATCAGTTCCTGCTTCCCGCCCTCTCTGCAGCACTGTTTTATGGACGATGAGGAGCCTTTGTGGGGGAGACCAGTGCTTAGAAGGTGTAATGGTGTTCTCAGGGACTCAGAGGCCCTCAGCCAGACTAGTGGGGACTGGCCAAGCCATGATGCTGTGTGCGCCTGCTGAGCATGTGTGGCCCTTGAGGCTCGTGGTGGATATTGGTCAAGATGGCCTTTGGACCAAAGTGGCATGGAGCTGCATTGCCTGCTTCATCGTAAAAGACAAAACCAGCCACAGATGCGACTAAAAGAGCTAACATAGGAAAAGATAGTTAACCATTGACTGTTCATCTTGGCAGAGAATGTAGTAGAACCCAGAGAAAGATAAAGACCAGGGCAGAGGAAGTAAAGCTTTGGGGGCTCTGAGCTGATTAACCTCAGGGAGGAAACGTACTGCGAGCAGCAGGCAGTTCTGGGCAGGGGAGAGTGGAAAGGAGAGGGAATAGCTGATGGTTTTCAGTCAGACCCTGAGCCCCTGAGAGGCAGCTGCTCTTTCTCTCACAGTGGTTAGGGAGTCTCACAAAAGGCAGGAGAGGGACCTGGGGCTGGCTCCGGTTGGTTGGCAGCGGGAAGGGCAGGGCAGGGAGGCCTAACAATCAAATGCTGAAAGCATGTTTGGGCGCTGTGAAGTAGGGGCTGTCCCCTGTGGGACTTAGGATTTCAAGTTTCATTTTTAATTTTGCTTTACTGGGGTCTGAGGGAGGGCAGGTACTCACACTCTATTGGCTTTAATAGACTGTCTGGTGAAAAATGGCTGAACCTACAGTGGGGACATGATCTCAGTTTTTCACAAGTCAGCAGAGCCATGGCCAGGCTCAACCCAACAAGACCAGATTCCAGTGACTTTAGATGGCTTCCGTCTTCCAGTTTCCACCCCAGATTGCCTGTCTCATTTAGGATTCGGGCTTAAGCAACTAGACGGGGAAAGGCTAGGATCTCAAGTGAAGAGGACTGTAGAGGGAGCAGATGATGGAAGGACCAGTTCAAATGAATCATATTGAGGTGTCTATTGGATCCCCAAGTGGATCAGGCCAATGAGCCGTTAGATAGGGGTCTAGACTTGAGGGTTGGATGGAGATGGATGAAGGAACTCCTCCCTTGCCTCTTATCTTAGGCCTGAGACAAGGAGAAGCAATGAGCAGCAAGAACCAGCTGTGTCTCCAGTAGAGACCCTGTGTCACACAGAGAGGCATTCAGCATTACTTGCTCATGTGCCTTGGTCTGTCCACAGACTGCACCTCACTGGAAGCACCCTTGGGAGGCGGTCATGGGTATAAGTTTGAAGAGTGGCGGGGCTTGCAGTTAGGATTGTAGCTGCAGTTGTTAGGTGGGTTAGGTTTTTCAATGAAGGCACGGAATACTTCTCTGGCAGATATGTCTGTGGCACATGAAATTGAGATTGATGTGGACAGAACCCGAAGCATCGGGAGGGACGGATGGCTTCATTGCATTTTAAGATCTTCCAAGGGCTTGTGGGCCGCGGGTTGGTCGGGATTGTAGGGCATGTTCAAGAGATCCCAAGTGGGGAAAGGTTGGCGGACCTAGAGAGGAATGCACCGCGTGCCATGAAGGACCACAGAGAGCCGGCAGGGGTCACAGAGGTCTGCCTGGCTAGCGGGCAGGCAGATGCGCTTAACATGGCCTACCTTCTCACCTCTGCTTGAGGGAGCTACACACTTTTATAAGTCATGCCAATGAATATGTATCTTACTTGCTTTTCTGTTGGTAATAAAGCAGGCAATTCATGGGAGTTGGGGGATGCTTACAGTTCCAGAGGGATAAAGGTCCTCACCATTGTGGTGAAGAAGCACAGCACGGCAGCAGGCGTGGAACAAGCAAGCTGAAAGCTCATGTCTTAATCCGCAAGTAGGAAGCAAAGAGTGGCCTGTGGCTTTGACTCCTCCAAGCACCGACCAGGGACACACTTCCTCCAGCAAGGCCACCCTTCCTTACCTACTCAAACAGTGCCACACCTGGGAACCAAGCTCTCAGGTGAGAGCCTGGGGGATGTCTCAGTCAACCACCACAGTAGCTGAGCCTTGAACGTCTGCCATGGGTCAAGCCTGGTGCCTGTGCAGGCCAGGTGAGATTTTGTCTTAAGACCCTGAGCCCCCTTTTGTAGTGGTGACAGTGTGGGCAGCCGTGAGAGAGATGGGGTACTGTGTCATGAGAAGATGGGAGCCGGAGTGTGGGGTAGGGTGGCCGGAAGAGAAGGTTCCGTCAGTGTAGTGTGTGAATGGGCATGGCCCGAGTCTGGCTGGACCGCATCAGGCAGCGAGTGTGATGTTTGGGTCTGGATGCTGCTGTGCTGTAGCTCTGTGGTCTGCGACAGGGGAACTGTTTATGCTCCTGACTCTATTCCAGTCCTAGGGGACTGAACCCAGGGCTGCAGGCATGCCGGGCAAGCAAGCTGTAGCCCTGAGCCCCAGCCCTTCCTAACCAGCTAAGCCAGCTTTCTTGTGTGTGAAATGGAGGTGCACAGAATGTCATCAGAATGTTAGCTCTAAGTAGGAGATGAAGGTCGACCCTGTGGTGGGAAGATTGGTTTTTAAGCAGCTCTCCTAACCACAGAGGTCTGCCCAGGCTCATGGACCAGGAATGGAGAGGGCCTGGGAGCTGGGACTCCCTGAGTTCAGTTCCCAGGGCCCCACAGAGTGGAAGGAGCGAAGTACAGCAAGGTGTCCCTGGCCCCCGCACATGCATTTCGCATGCACACGCCCTGCCCCGTGAAAAGTAAGAAAATAAGTGACAGAGGCAGGAAGTAGCAAACAAAGGCAGGGTTTTTATTTATTTTTGTCTTCCAGTGAATTCAGATGTGAGCCTCCTGACGTCAGGCCACACAGGACTCCTGAATAGAAATGCCTGGGGCGACTGTCAGAGTTGGGTGGGTGTGAGCAGGGAGCCTTGGGTGGTTACTGAAGGTGGGAAGGATGAGAAAAGAGGCAAACAGCCAGCACGTGAGGAGTTGTGTGTGGCACCCAGGGTCTGGGGCTTGGGGATTTCCAGGTCATGGTAGCCACAGAGTGGAGTGGGCGTGGGCAGGGCTGTAGACCATGGGCCACTGTGGGTTTTGTTTGTTTTACGTCACATCCCTGCCGCCAGCAGATGCAGAAATAACCGTTTGTTGTTTGGCCGTAGTAAGTTTCAGATGTGCAATTTATCAAGGGTAGGTTGGGGAGTCTAAGTTTTCACAGTCTCTAGTTTTAAGCTCAGATCCATCAGATGGGGAGCTGGGAGAACCGTGGCGGGGACCTCTGCTGTGTGTGACTATCCCATGGCGGGGCCACTCCCATCCTGCTGTTCGGGCAGCCAAGGGCAGCACAGGTGGCCGTGTGAGGCTGCGTCTGGAAAGCTTAGGAGTTGTCTGCTGCGCCGTGCCTTCCTTCCACTGATCTGGGCGACTTGACTGCTAAACCAGGGAATTTTCTACTTGGGTTTAAGTGGAGAGTTTGGGGGTTTTGGTTGAGTTTGGTTTTGGTTTTTCAAGACAGGGTTTACTGTGTTGCCCTGGCTCTCCTGGACCTCCATTTGTAGACCAGGCTGGCCTTGAACTCACAGAGATCGCCTTGCCTCTGCCTCTGCCTCTCGAGTGCTGGGATTAAAGGCATGCACCACCACTATCTGATAGAGGCTTTTTGTTTTTTAACTAAAAAATGTTGTGTGTCGTGTATGTGTGTACACAGATATGGAGGCACAAGGGTAGTGTCGGGTGTCCTCTGTCATTGTCCACTTCATCATCTGTTTGCTTGTTTGTCTATTTAATTGAGACACCTTCACAGAAACTAAAGCTTGCTGATTGCCAAGTGTGCCCAGCTTGTCCACAGGCTCTGGGGATCTGAACTCAGGTCCTCACACTTGTGCGACAAGCACTTTAGGCACTGAGCCATGTACCCCAGTGCCCAAGTAGAAGTTTAAGAAAAATGCTGACGTGTGCATTTGTGTTTATGTGTGTGTGCGTGCTCGCATGCACACATACAGTATGCAAGCGCAGGTTTGTGTGCACATGTATCTGCATGCCAGGAAGTCCAGAGTTCCTCCTCTTTCTGCCTCCCCAGTGCTAGGACTACACGTGTGCTCTGGCTCTTTTATGGGAGTGCTGGGGATGGAACATGGCTCCTCATGCTAACAAGGCCAGCACTCTGCCAGCTGAGCCGTATCTCCTGCCCCAAAGTACCATGTCATGGTTAGCTTTTCAAGGAGAAACACACGCACACACCATGGCCTCCGCATCAGCTCCTCCAGGTTCCTGCCCTGCTTGAGCTCCTGTCCTGACTTCCTCTGATGATGAACAGCAATGTGGAAGTGTAACTGAATAAACCCTTTCCTCCCCAAGTTGCTTTGGTCATGGTGTTTCATCACAGCGATAGAAAACCTAACTAAGACACAGACCGTTAGGTTCCACCAATCCCAAAGCTCAGAACACCATCTTGGCTTCTGAAGCCTGCAGCAGGGGGATTACCGGTTTTGCTGTAACCTGCCTCCCTAGTGTGCCCACTAATGTATTTGGTAAATGTACTTATTTATACAAGTTGATGTAGCCACTTCCATGATGGACCATATGGTCAGAGCAGTATGAATCCATGTACCTAGGTCACGATCACTCATGTTTAGGTCAGAATAAAACCCCTTACGCCCCTTGGAGTGAAAGCTGTGGTTTCCAAAGACATCTGGCTCCTTCCCAGAGGCCAGTTCTAACCCACACACAAGGCCCTCACCACCCAGATCTGAGCTGGCAGCACACTCTTGCTTCACCAGCTTCTCTGTCATGACAACAGCACGGTTTATGGGCTGCTGACCCAGGGAAACCTTGGAGCTTCATTTGACCTTTCACCAAACACACGGCTGGTCTGAAAGTCAGCCAGGCCTCCGGAGTCCTTGCCCCGGGGGCTGCACGGCTTTGCATAGTCGGATTGCCTTGGCGCCTTGGCCGAGCGCTCCCAGGCCTCACCTTGGCATTGAGACTGCCCAGCCCACGGTTGACTTCCTGCCTGCCATCCAGGGTTTCAGGCACACGTGGAAGGGAGTGGCATGCACCATGAGCACAAGTCAACAACCTCTCCCTGCGTTTCCAGGCCACGCCAGTGTCCGGGGAACAGCCTTCCTGTTGGTTTCAGCTTCCAAGTCAGGCACCAGGTGCAGCCAGCCAGCCAGCCCCTAGCTCCTCCCTCGTGGGGTCCGCCCTCTCCTTAGGACTCTTTAGTGGGTTTGGCCATGCCCTATCAATGCTGCTTTTAAATTAGTGAAACTAACAGGAGTGCAAGAGTGCAAACACAGCTTGCGTGCTCATGAGGACTTGGCCGCTCAGCGGGGCACAGTATTGTGCCAGCGGTGTGCCAAGCTGAGGTTTATAGGTTTCTTTGTTTACGTAGCCAATATGCTACATGGAATGCTGAGCAGGAAATGTTCCCTGAGGCTTTTGCTTTAAAGATTTATTTTCATTTTTAAATTATGTGTGTGCATATGTATCTGTGATGGGGGCAAGGGGATTGGGGGTTGGGAGTATATGTAATTTTGCTCAATACAGGTCCTTTGCTAGAGCAGTCCATGATTGTAACTTCTGAGCCGCCTCTCCAGTGTCCCCACCCACTAGGTACATTCGAGGATCAGCCCTGTGAATGAGCTCTGTGTTCACGTAGGTGACAGAAGCCTGTAGGCCCCTGATGGAGGGAGTGAGAAGCCCTCTGGGAAGGCGGGGCTGCTCTTCAGCAGGCTGGAAGGGTCTTGAGCTCTGAGGGACTCTGAGTCTGATGGAAATGGCTGGTGCCCCTGGTCCCCAGTATCCTCAGTCTGGGCATGGCAGTGATGGCTGTATGACGGAGTCGGGGCTCCTTGGTGGTCTGAGCTGCGCTCTGCTCTGGCATCTAGCTGTGTAGAAGGTGAGGTCCCTTCTGTGGCATGGTGACATTTCTCCTTGGCATGGGAACCACAGTGTGTTCATTGTCCAACCACAAGGGGCAAGTTTGTCCTGCAGGAGGCAGGCCAGCATGGCAATGGCTCTGACACAGAACACAGCAGCAACCTGTCACCAAGGTTCTGAGGAGCAGCTAGTAAGGGGTGGTCAGCAGGTTTGGGAGCTGTGTGCCTCTGAGGCCAGCACTGGGCTGGGTAGATGCGGGCCAGTGCAGCCAATGTGGTATGCTGTCCCTGGGTAGGGACAGGTGTATGAGACCTGACTATCCTCACTCTAACTTCTGCTCCACAGGCTGGCGCCCATGCGGCTCTACACACTCTCCAAGCGCCACTTTGTCCTCATGTTTGTCGTCTTCTTCATCTGTTTTGGACTGACCGTCTTTGTTGGGATTGAGGGTAAGTCTGTGTTTCAATCATTTTTCCATTTACAGCACTTCGGTTTGGTGCAGCCAGCCCAGCTGTGCCCTCTTGTTCCCAGCCACGCCTCAGAGGGAAGGGACGTGTGCCTTCTCTCTGAGCCCACAGGGCGGAAGGTGGCCATACCCCGCACTTGTCTCTTCTGGAATGGCAGGTAAGCTGGGTCGTGTAGCCATGCTCTTCCCAGGGCCCTAGGTCAGTTTGGTGCCAGTTTCTGCTACCTGCCTTTTATTTGCCATTATTATTATTATTATTATTATTATTATTATTATTATTATTATTACTTTTCTTCTTCCTGCTCCATTCTTCTTCAAATAAGCCAGCCTGGCTTTGAACTTGCTTTGTAGCCCACCCACATATTTCTAGAGTCTTTTGTGCCCTGGGGAATCCAGAACCCACTGTCTAGGGAGGAGACAGGCCATGTAAAGCTCTGGGTGAACAGGACTAGGGTACAAGGAGGCTGAGCTGGTGATATCCCAAGTTCCAGGACAGTGTGAGAACGCTGGGCAGTAGAAGCTGTCGAGAAGAGCCACATCTTAGCAATTGTGGGTTTGCGGGTTTGTGCGTGTGCATCCAGATGTTGATGTCAGATATCTGTGTGTGCGTGCGTGCGTGCGTGCACGTGTCCAGGTGTTAATGTAAGATGTATTTGTCGACGTCAGACACCTATGTGTGTATGCGTGTGTGGGTATGTGTGTGTGTTTGTGTGTATATGCCTGTGTGTATGTGAGTGTGTTGAGGTTGGATGTCTTCCTCTGTTACTCAGCACCTTATATATTGAGTCAGGATCTCTCACTTGATCCCAGAGCTTACAGTTAAGCCAGTCCAGCCAGCTTGCTCTGAGGATGCTGTCTCTGCCTTCTGAGCCTTGGGGTTACAGACAGACCTCAGTGCCTGCTCAGCATTTACTTGGGTGCTGGGGATTTCAGATGCAGTCCCCAGTCCAGCGCCTCACACTCTTTGCCCACTGGCCTGTTTCCCCAGCCCCCAACTTTCTTTTTAATAGTCACAACACAGAACCACAGAGGCTGAGTGTTTTCCCAGGGTTCCAGAGGCCAGGGTCCCCGCTGTCCTGTCCCCACTGACGGCAGCACATACCAGCATTGCTGAGCGTATTCTCCATCTTTTTTTTCTTCTCTTTAAGTAAGATCGTTTGTTCACTGAAGGTAGTCTGTGGTAGCTGTTCCAAGCGAGGGGTGCACGCAACCCCGAATGTGCATGTCATTAAGGCTTAGCTCTATCCCAGAGGTGTTTGTGCCTCAGAAGCTACTTCCTTAACCTCAACTGAAATTTAGCCTCTGAGGGGACAGAGGAGGCCTGAGGTGGGGGCATTGGAATGGTCCTTGCCTTGTGGTAATGAAAATGTCACACTTGTGACCATAGCAGCTATAGCCAGCTGCTTCTTCCTGTTAGGTCACCAAGCGGTTAAAGTTATATTAATCACCAGTTAACAAGGCTACCCAGTATCTCACTTGCATTTCAAACTGTCCTTTCATATTGGTAGGGGAGGCATTAGTGTTGTGTGGGGTCTCAGCAGGACCTTAGCCAGCCTTTGTTTCCTTAGCCACCTGTTTCAAACACCCCACTGTATCCAGCCTGTACTCTGAAATAAAAATGGAAATTGATGCCCCAGGCCAAGATGGGGATGACGTCAGGCTCTCCTTACTGTGTCTCATCGCACAGACTCCTGTGAGTCTAGGAAAGAGACAAAAACAGTAGGGAATACATATGAATGTGTATGCGGGCACCCGCTGTGGTATAATTACATCTCTTACTGTATTCAATGATAATATATATTCATAATTATAATAAATTCAAACAACTCTATATTAAAGTATAAGTGAGTTACAATATAAGTAACTGTTGATATTGTTAGATCTAAATATGTAATATAATTATGAGATAGAGTATATGCTAGATAATACACCATATGCTTCTTACATCTCTGTAAAGTAAAGGAACTGGCTCACATATTCAGGAGGTCTATAGTCGCAAAAGGGAGCCAGGAGAGCCGAGATTGATCATTTGAGCCCCGGTCCAGGTCTGAGCCTCATAGCAGGGAACTGAGTTTCCTGCTGAGGACAGGGAGGCCAGATTCTCCTTCGCATGTCTGTTGAGGCCTTCATCAGGTCAAAGGGGCCTGGGTAGGGCAGTCTGCTTTTTTCAGTCTACTGACTGAACCATGAGAGTCTTATCCAGAAGTTCCCCACAGACACGTGAGAGCGATGTTTAGCCAACACCGTGTCATGCCACCCCGTGCCCGACTGAGATTAGCACATGAATTCAGTACCCTCAATCACTTTATGTGGCAATGCTACTATCGGAGAGTTTGGGGTCATTTAGGAACCTTTGTGTCACTACTTTATTCTGAAGATGTGGAAACGGAGGCCCAGAGCACCTAGTTAGCTTAGAGCCAAGGTTCTTCTGATACCATTCTTTTTTTTTTTTAATTCTGTATTAATTACACTTTATTCACTTTGTATTCCCCCTGTGGTTCCCTCCCTTCTCCCATCTCAATCCCTCCCTTCCTCCACCCTCTGCATGCATGCCCCTCTCCAAGTCTACTGATAGGGGAGGTCTTCTTTTCCTTCCTTCTGATCCTAGTCAATTAGGTCTCATCAGGAGTGGCTGCGTTGTCTTCTTCTGTGGCCTGGTAATGCTGCTTCCCCCTCAGGGGGAGGTAATTAAAGAACAGGCCAATCAGTTCATGTCAGAGACAGTCCCTGTTTCTTTTACAATGGAACACACTTGGATACTGAACTGTCATAGGCTACATCTGTGCAGGGGTCTTAGGTTATCTCCATGCATGGTCCTTGGTTGGAGTATCAATCTCAGGAAAGACCCCTGTGCTTAGATTTTTTTGGTTCTGTTGCTCTCCTTGTGGAGTTCCTGTCCTCTCCAGATCTTACTGTTTCCCACTTCTTTCCTAAGATCCCCTGCACTCTGCCCAAAGGTTGCCCATAAGTCTCAGCATCTGCTTTGATCTGATACCATTCTTAAGTCTTTGCGAGAAGCCAGAGTCAGAGGGCACTTCTCTTGGGAGTCTGCTTGGGAAACAGCGTGCTGTGCAGTGGCCTCTTCCTGTGTGGTGACATCCTCACAGGATGTGCAGGTACCTGTGAGACACGAAGTTTGCTGCTCAAGGGACATACATCACGCCAGTGTAGTCCGAGTTGGATTGTTGGCAGCAAGCTGGGGCAGCCATGGAGGCAGCCCAGAGAATCGGCCTCACAAGCTAAGAGTGTTATTTTTAAATATTTATTTTAAATAGAGTCTTACTGTATTAGTATTAGCTGGCTAGCCTAAAACTCCCTATGTAGACCAGGCTGGCCAGAATTCAGAGATCCACTTGCCTCTGCTTCCCGCCATCATACCTGGCAAGAATAATATGTTTTAGACAAATCTGGCTGTAAATTAATTTTAAAATTAATCACTTAAGACCGAAGCCCTGAAGTCTCACTGAAAGAACGGTGAGAGTCAGAGGCTAGAAGGATTCTGGGAAGGTGGCAGAGTAGAAAGAATGTGCCTCCACATCTACACCGTCAGTCACAGCAGCAGAATCCGACTGATGAGTTTGGGATCCTGAGGTCTGGGGGACATTTTTAACTTCCTGGGGGTGGGCAGCAGGATATTAAATTGTGGCTGGTTTTAGCCGGCACAGCCCCTGACCACAGTGGCAGGCCCTCATACCCATGCTGGTTCTAAAGCAGACCGCCTTGGCTCATGTTCTGAATCGGTGTGCACATGGCTTGTAGGAGCCAAGGTGCACAAAGGGACAAATCTCCCCTGACTGGGGACCTGTGCTTCTGATCACAGAGACATACAAGGCCAGGTGGCCATTGTTGATGGGTGTGCTCGGGACTGCCAGTATTGTAACCCTACCTCATCTGGCAGAGACTACCAGGGAGCTTAAAGAGCTAGGCCTTCTCCTCAGCTGCTCTTCAGCATAGCAGTCTACAGTAGCAGCAGCCAGCCAGGCACGAATAAAACGTCTGAGGAGTGCGGAGACCCTGACTTCCAGGGGGCCACGGGATTATATTTAAAGACAAAGCCAACTGAAAAATACTAAAGTATGGCTCATCAAAAGAAAGAAAAATACATCAAACTCAGTCCCTGGAACCATGTAAGAGATCTGCTAGACAAAGGCTTCAGTAGCCGTATTAAAGAATAAGAGGAAGGTGTGGAAAGAGCCAGAGGGCAAAGCATGACCATAGTGGGGATGCTGGGAAAGTGAGAGAAACCAGAAGGAAAATCTGGAGCTAAAAAGTACTATAGTTAAATTGAAAAATTCACTGGAAGGATAAAAGCAGATTGGAACAGGTAAAGGGAACAAACAGCTACAAACCTGAAGATAGAATGATGGGTGTGTTTGAGTCTGAGGAGCAGAATGGAAAATGATCAGAGATAATGAATAGAGCCTGTGAGGCCCTTGGGCCACCATCGAGTAAAGGAAACACACATTGTGAGAGACTTGGGAGAAGAGAAGAGGCAGGGAGAAGAGCTCCCAAACTTGATGAAACGTGTGTATATATACATCCAGAAAGTTTAATGCGCTCAAATGCTCTAAGCTCAGTCTCATGCCAAGACAGTATGGCTGAACTGTAGGAAGCCTAGACCAGACAGACCCTCACTGCAGGCAGGAGATCTTCAGAGAGGTTACCAGCATTGTCTCCTCCAAATTGTACAGGGCAGAAGACGGACTGATGTAGTTAAAATGCTGAAAGAGTTTTCAATCAGGAATCCTGCCTGCAAGGAAATGTCCTTCAGAAGTGGGGCTGGGTTGGAGGGAGGGGGTTGAGTGTGGTGGCACATGCCCACATTTCTAGAGCTTGGATGTCTGAGACAGGAGGATTGATTTGTGTGTATGAGATTAAGGCTACATGGTGAGACCCAGTCTCTAGATGAGAAAGTAGGGGTGAAAAGTAAGATGTTCCCAGGTAAACTGAGGCCGAGGGAGTAGTTGCTACTCAGCGTTGCTGCAGGTTACTGAAACGTGTGGTCCAGCAAAGGTGACTGCTATAATAAATTTCAAAAGCTACTGTTGTTCTGACATCAGTGTCAAAGACCACTCTCTGTTTCCCTGTTACTCAGAGGCTAACACGTTTAAGGTGCATACTGAAAAAGCTGCTGTTGTCATGTTTGCAACTCTACATTGTTTCCTACATAAGAGACTGAATCAGCGTTACTTTATAGTTTTGGGATATAAAACAATAAGTAAGTACTGCGGCTGCAGCTCAGTGGAAGAGTACTTGACTCCCTAGCATGTTCACGGCCATGGGTTTGATCCTCAGGCTCCCCATACTGTGCAAATGTGTGTGCATGCACATGTATGTGCGCTCGATCGTATCACAGTTATGACATTGGTTGAAATATGGGCCAGAGTTTTAAAGCGTTGCCATAGTAAGCTGTTGTAACCGCAGTCAGAATGACTTTGGGTGCTAAAAGCCGTGAGGAGACAGATGCACAGAGAACAGAGGTGTAGAGGAAACAGATATGAATGAGCCCTCCTAGTCAGCAATTAAATGTAAGTTGATGAAACTCTCTGACTAAAAGGCAGAGGTAGCTAGAAAAGACTAAAACATCGCTTGAGGGGCTGGGGAGATGGCTCAGAGGTTGAGAGCACTGGCTACGGAACCATGAGGACCTGTGTTCAGATCTCGCCACATACCTGCACCCTAGTGCTTTGGTGCTCAGCTTCCCTTCCTTTGAGGAGCACTCTCAGCTTTTATTGCTTACTCTGGCATGGAGAGGCCTAGTGAATCTAGTCAGTTTCAGGGACTTCCTGAAGCTATTTTGAGTTTACCTTTCTATTTAAAGCAGGGGTTCTCATCCTTCCTACAGCCATGACTTTAATACAGTTCCCCATGTTGTGGTGACACCGAAGCATGAAGTTATTTTCGTTGCTACTTCATAACTATAATTTTGCTGCTGTTATGAATCATAATGTAAATATCTAATATTCAACCCCTGTGAAAGGGTATGTTGCAACACCCAGGTTGAGAACCACTGGTTGAAGGAGCTCCCCTACAGGAAACTGTTACACAACAGTGTCTCAGCAGCTAAAGCCAGTGGCCCACTCACTGCCTAGCCTCACAACTCTGAAGGAGGGCACCAGCTCCCTTGAGTTGTCCTCGATAATCCCATGCACACGGTGGCACACATACACACAAATAGGTATGAAGGAAAAATTAGACAATCGAGACACCTTACAGCATGAGTCATGATGACATTATACAACAGTCACAAACAGATTCCACTCACCTGAGGTGCACAGGGATGGCTGCCAGGGCAGAGGGAGGTGGAGTGGGGAGTCTAGCGGGGCAGACTGAGTTTTACTAGAAGAGCTGCAGAGATGGATGGCCATGTCTACAGTACAGATTACTGAATCCTTCTTAGTTGTACTCTTAAATGTGCTTAAAATAGTAGGTGCTGTGTGTATTTTAATCGCAGTAAAATTGGGAAAGAAAGAACAATGAAACATCTATTTCCAAAAAGCCGTATGTTATGCTTCTGCTGGGAAATCTGTTGCTTTTAAAGCTCCTGCTTAATATTTCTAGACTGGTTAACTGGATGAATGCATTAGCTAGTGTTTGCTTCGTAGTAACACTTTGTTGGGGCCATGTACAACAGAAAGAGCCCTATGAAGAGCATCAGGGAGGAAACATACCAAGATCCCACCATTGCATGTTGGTTCTCTGCCTTAATGTACATGTAAGTTGTGTCATATAGCAGAGTATCTATTCTGTGTTTGGGTGTTTTACCTACTTACAAAATATCTTTTACAACAAGGATATTTGCTCAACCATGTTTGTAGCAGCTTTATTTGTAATAGCCAGAAGCTGGAAACTCAGTTGAGGAATGGATACAGAAATTGTGGTACATTTACACAATGGAATACTACTGTGCAATTAAAAACAAGGAAATCATGAAATTTGCAGGCAAATGGCGAGAACTGGAAAAGTTCATCCTGAGTGAGGTATCCCAGAAGCAGAAAGATGCACACGGTATATACTCACTAATAAGTAGATGTTTGACATATAGGATAATCATACTAAAATCTGTACACCTAAAGAAACTAACCAAGAAGGAGACCCCTAGGTAAGATGCTCAATCTTCATTCAGAAAAGCAAAGGGGATAGGCACCGGAAGAGGGAGAAAACAGGGAACAGGACAGGAGCCTACCACAGAGGGCCTCTGAAAGACTCTACCCTGCAGGATATCAAAGCAGATGCTGAGACTCATAGCCAAACTTTTGGCAGAGTGCAGGGAATCTTAGGAAAGAAGGGGGAGATAGAAAGACCTGAAGAGGACAGGAGATCAACAGAACCAAAAAAATCTGGGCACAGGGGTCTTTTCTGAGACTGATACTCCAACCAAGGACCATGCATAGAGATAACCTAGAACCCCTGCGCAGATGTAGCCAATGGCAGCTCAGTCTCCAAGTGGGTTCCCTAGTAAGGGGAACAGGGGCTGTCTCTGACATGAACTCAGTGGCTAGCTCTTTGATCACCTCCCCCTGAGGGGGAAACAGCCTTACCAGGCCACAGAGGAAGACAATGCAGTCTCATCTCTTGATGAGACCTGATAGGCTGGGGTCAGATGGAAGGGGAGGAGAACCTCTCCTATCAGTGGACTTGGAGGGGCTTGGGAGGAGAAGAGAGGAAGGATAGGATTGGGAGGGAATGAGGGAGGGGGCTACGTCTGGGATACAAAGTGAATAAACTGTAATTAATATAAATAAATAAATAGATAGATAAATAAATAAATAAATGACCCAAATAAAAAAATAAAATAAAATCAGGTACAAGAGATTAACTCTGTCTAATGTGTAAGTCTTTCTTGCATTTAAAATAAAAGTCAGTAAGTTAATTACGTTAACCCTCTCTCCCCTTTTCTTCTGGGTTGCTCTAGGACCTAAAGTGATCCAGACTTCCACGGCTAACTACTCACTAAATAGTAGCAGAAAGGTAAGAGGGGCTACAGGAGGTGGGCAGTGTCAGTGTCTCTGAGAAGGGTCTGTGCTGGGAGGCTCTTGAGGACAGACCGCCCCTGTCCTGCTCTGGCTTCTCAGGCAGCACACAGTTCTTATTTCACGGTTGGGTTCTTGTTGGGTCCTCGGTGTCTTAGGAAGATGGTGATGGCAGAACTATAGCTCACTTCCTAGTGGTGTTAACTTGTCCTGAGTGCCGCGCTCACTGTTTTAACAGTGATGACGTAGGCATCTGACCCTTTCTTTAAAAAGCTTAATTTGGGTATCTATATGTGTGTGTGTGTGTGTGTGCGTGTGTAAAGGGCTGGGTTCCCAGCTCTGTCAGGGTTTGTGATCTGAGCTGTGTGCACAACATTTGTTTTATACTTTAAGATGAGGTATTCAGGGATTCTGTGAGCAGGTCATATGATTACGTTTTTTCTTCTGCTTCAGCTAAAGCAAATTCAAATACGTTCAAACCCACTGTCTACATATAACCAGCAGCTATGGCTGACGTGTGTTGTGGAGCTGGAGCCCTCGGAAGGTAGGCAGCCTGGGATTCAAGGTGGCTTGTTGTATTTAGTATACATTCTCATTCTGAGGAGGTGGAAAAGACTACACTGTCTGGGCATGTGTGGCAGATAAGTGTGGAAGGATCGCCTTGACTTCCATTAGGAAGGATTGGCAGCTCCTCCACCGTGTCACAGTGGGAGTCAGGGGCGTCTCTGTGGGGCGTGGACAGCTGAGCGCAGTGTGGACCTGAGAGAATTCTGTCCTGACACCTGGAGACACACTTCTCGGCTCCCCAGGGATATTTGCTAATGTGTGGGTACAATTTGACATGGGGATAGAAAGTGTTACCAGGTAGAGGCCAGAGCTGCCCTGAACATGCACAGCCTAGTCAGTCAGCAGTGGGGGGGAGGTCGTCTGTACAGTGGGGGGGTGTTGCTGGGAAGCCCAGCCCTGGGGAACCATTGTTGACAGAGACTAGCCTCTGTATCTTCCATGACACAAGCTGTATTTATCAGAATGGGGGTGGTTTCTGATCAGCTGCAGTACTCTAACAAAGAATACACTCCCTTGACCATAGTGAAAGAAGTGAGAAAAAGCAGAAGTAAATTGTACGTCAGGATTTGTGAATGGTCTAGAAAAAAAGACGGACACAAAAATGTTAATTATGGTTATTAGAATGGGACTGTAATTGCTCAGCGATGACGCCTTTATGTATTGTTGTTTGTGTATTTTAAGTACATTCGGGCAGGGTGCACACCTGTGTGTTGGCACAGAAGCCTGTGTCTTCTGCCACTCTCTGCCCATTCTTTTGAGTCGTGATCTCTCCTTGAACCTGGGGCTCACATTCCCTGGAAGCCACGTTGGCATAATGTTATCGTGCACTGTGTAAAGTTTACCCTCGTTCATTCAAATGCTGATTTCTCTACCCCACTATCTGGTTTCAATCTGGGCATGGCATTGCAGTGCTTATTCTAAGTATTTCATGTCTCAAGTTTGTGTAAACATGCCACCATTTGTTCTCTGCTTTGCCAATAAAAGCTGGCCACCCAGTTGCTTGGCATTAGGGAGAATAGGGTGGAACATCCATTCCCAGAGCGGGGAGGAGAAGAAGAGGGGAAGTGGGAATTTGGCCACAAGGAGAGATAGAAAAGGCATGGTGGAGAAAAGAGCCAGAGCAGAGAAGGCTGAAAATACAGGTATTGCGGGGATTTTGTCTAGGAAGAAGATAGATAGTCAGGGAGCATCATAACGCATTTATAATGCCCAATTACTGTGCTCTAAAGCTATTAATAAACCGTAGTCTCTTTGTGTCATCATTGGGGAACTACCTGGTTAAAGATAAACTGCTGCCATATTAACTCCTTGGATCATTGCCTATTAATTATTCTTTTTACATTTGGTGCCCCATGTGGGGCATCATACGTCAAATGTGTGCTTTTCCTCACAGCCCCAAGCTCCCAGTGTAACGACCTAGACTCAAACTCAAAATGTATTTACCAATACCTAGGCCATGAAGCTGGGCTTATTTCCTGACTAACTTATATCTTAATAACCTATTTATTTTAATCTAAGTCCTGCCACATAGCTGGTGACCTCTGCTCAGGAACCATGTGTCTGTCCTCTTTCATATCTTCCTAGGGCACATCTTCCATGTCTTGCTCTATCCCAGAATCCTTTCTGCCTACTGGAACTTCTCCCTCCTATTTCCTGCCTCAGCTATAAGCCATTAGCTTTTTATTGACTGGTGATGTTTCCATATAGGCACAAGAGATTCATTCCTTCTACAAAGCCAGAAAGCCTCAGGCACCCGCCTGTCTCCTCTCTCTACTCTCCACGGTGCTGGGGTTATAGGCATTTGTGGGACACTTATTAGGGGTGCTAGGACCTGAACTCTAGTCCTGAGCAGCAAGCTCTCTTAAATGCTGTGCTATCTCTTCAAACTGTTTGTTCATTCTCTCTTTCTAAAAATCTGTTACATTTATTTAAGAGAAAGAGAGAGAGAGAGTGTGTGTGTGTGTGTGTGTGTGTGTGTGTGTGTGTGTGTGTGTGTGTGAAAGGACAATTGTAGGGAGTTGGTCCTCTCCTTCCATGTGGGTCCTTGGGATGGAACCGAGTTGTTAGCCAGGCTTAGTAGCAGGCTTCTTTACACACTGAGCCGTCTCGACAGCCCTGTTCTCTTATAATTAGATAACTTTTAGTCAGAAATGGTAAGGATCTGTTTATATCTTGGTGTAAATTAGAGAATTTATGTGGAGAATTAAAGGGGTATTTTCACAGCCATGCATCCTTACATGAAGTGAAACAGATGAATCAGACATGCAGGTTTAACAGAACACAGGCCCCTCAGCAATGATGGGAGGTAGCAAAGGCTTTTCTTTGCTACACAGAAGAGCTTCAAACACAGAAGAGGGGTGATATGGCCTTCGGAAGCTTGTGGGCTATCTGTAGGACCCTGTCTGCAGGTGACTTCGCTGCTGGGAGGTGCCTGCTGTGGCCTCAGAAAACAAATGTCTTTCTCTTGTAGAAATATCTATCCAGACCAGCTTTTCCATGACTGTGAAAGTCGATGGTGTGGCGCAAGATGGAACCACGATGTACATTCATAACAAGGTTCACAATCGGACAAGGACCCTCACGTGTGCGGGGGTGAGTGTGTCTCCACAGTTAGTCATCAGCTACAAATGCCATCGCAGACCTGCTCATCCAACAAAGGGGCCAAGCTCGTGCAGGCTTCAAAATGGGTTTAAAGGTGTTAATTAGATGAGCACGCAAACAATGGATTTCCTCCTGCGGTCTGCCTACACATATGCCATCCTACTGCGTTCTCTGTTCCCTTTCCCGTGGCTCCCCTTTGCTCCTCTGGTTTCCTTCTCCCCTCAGTGTCCCCCTATTAGACCCTTTCCTGCTTTCCTTCTGTTGATCTGACTCCTCAGTTTCCCGTCCCTTAAGATTCCTTCCCTGTCATGACCCCACACAGCACATACATACACATGTAAACTCACATACATAAATTTAAATCTGGTATCTGCATAGAAAACATGTAGTAATGTTTTTTTGTACTTTGACTTATTTTACCTAGTGGAATGCTTTCCAGTTGAATCCATTTTCCCCAAACCTCGTGATTTCATTTTTCTTTAAGGTTACATAAAGTACTTACATACAAAATTATATTTTGTATATTTTGTATTTTTTTTACCTAGCCATCTGTTGATTGGCATCTAGGTTGGTTGCATTTCTCGGCTTCTGTTAGCAGCATAGCAATAAAATGGGTGTGCAAGTATATCTGTGGTATCCGACTCAGGTCCTGCTGGCGTATCCCAGGAGTGACACAGGTCATACGGCAGTCCTAGTTTCAGCTTTTTGAAGACCCTCCACATTGCTGTCAATGGCGTTAGTCCACGCCCCTGCCTGAAGTGAACATGGCTCCCCTTTCCACGTTCCTCACCAGCATTTGTTAGAGTTTGTTTTCTTGATAATAGCCCACTATGTCTTGGGTAAGAAGGACCCTCAAAGCGCTTTTAATTTGCCTTTTCTCGATGGCGAAGGATGTTGGGCATTTTTTGAAGCACTGGTAATCTGTGTTTCTTCCTCTGAGAGCTGCGTGTTCAGTTCTTTAGTCCATTTAATGATTGGATCATTTGGATCTTGGTGCTAGTTTTTGTGGTTCTTTATATATCTGAAATAGTAATCCCCTTCGATATGCTGGCAAAAACCCCAAACCCCACCCTGCCCCCCACCATTCTAGAGTCTGTCTCTTTCCTCTGGTGATTGTTTCTGTGTTTGCTACACAGAGACATTTTGATTTTATGCAACCACACACACAAACATGTACACACACATGCATGCTCATGGACACGCAGTCTGCTCCACACCCTGCGCCCATGTGATAGCTGCTGATTGCTGGCGTTAGGAGATGTGGAGGGCCAGTCTCGGGGGAACCTCTGCCCTGATCTCGGGTTGGTACTGATCTCGGTGGCCTCTGTGGTTTGTTCTGGGTATTGAATGCCCTGATCCGTGTGTGGACTGGCAGTCAGTGCCCAGGCCTCCTGCAGTCACCCACCAGTGTTTTAGGCATCTGTTCTGGAAGGTAGTGTGTGGCGTGGGAGCCAGCAAAGAGTGAACTGTCACGCTTTTATTCATTGATACTGTATTCGCTTCAGAAGCCAGTAACTCAGACCACATCCCTGCAACATCCAGGAGCCACACCAGGACTCAACAGGTTCCTGGCAGCAGGAGACGTGGCGAGGGTCAGAGCAGGGAGGGCGTAGATTAGAGGGCTGGCTCGGAAGGGAGGCTGGAGTGGCTGCGAGGTCCTGCTGAGGACCTTCTCTATGTCACTCATTAAGTCCTCACGGGAGGGCCACGGGGTAGGAGCTACAATCAAATTCCAGTTTGCAGAAGAAAAAACAGAGGCCTCAAGAGGTCACAGCCATCGTCCAGGCTGACACAGATACTCGGCAGAAGGAGAAGGATCTAAGCTGTTTTTTATCCAGAAGCTCTCTGGTGCGCTTTTATCCGGAAGCCTGCGCGTGGCTCTAACCACATGCGTCCTGCCCAGTTGCTAGTAGTAAGAGCACTGCCGAGTTCTCCTAGCAAGCAGAAATCTGAGCAGAGAAGGGCTCTTGTGAAGTGACTGGGCCTCTTCTCTCGGCTCCTCCCTCTTGACTCAAAGGGTGCCGAATCCTGTCCTGAGCTATGGAAGAGTGAGCGGTAGGTGAGGTGGCCCTCTCGCTCAGCAACCACAGCTGCCTATCACAGCCAGGAGGGCATCTAGAGAAGCAGCTGACCCCTCACCCTGTGTGCCTTCTCCCACCCAAGCAAGCGGCCAGAGCCATTTCTGGAACATATTCTCATGGGGGAGGGAGGCTTAAGCCCCTCCTGCCTGTTCTGGGAAAGTCACCAGGATCAAGGTCCCCGTGGGTCGCTCACCATCCTGTATGCAGGAGGCACGCAGTCAATGCCTCTGGGCAATGAGGAGGAGGTGTGTGAAAGTCGCAGAGGCCTCTGGGCAGCCCCAGGCAGGAATGAGCGAGATTTCCCTTGGCCGCCACAGCGGGATACACAGCTGCACGCTGAGTGCTGGTTCCACAGCGGCTGTCACTGGTCACCCCGGCTTGCCATTCGGAGACACTTTCGTGGAGAGTGGCCGTGTGGGGGCTGAGTTCTGTCACTGCTCCTGGGATGTGCTCGCCCTGCCATCTTCAGAGCGGTCCTTCTGGCGTGGGTAGCCTGCCTCAGTTCACACCGGCCACTATTGGGGAACACCTCCCCTCTATTCTTCATCCAGCCTGCTCTCCCCTTACTGCTGCAATGAAATGGTCCTGACTCAAGACAACGAGGAATTTTAATGTTGCACGGATATTTGTCACCTCTTATATTTTTTGAAATCTTTTTATTTTGTGTGTGTATGTGCATGTTTTCATGTTTGAGCACATGCATGTAGAGGTCAGAGGTTGGTGCTGGGTGTCTTCCTCAGTTACTCTTACATACTAAGTTAGGTCCACTCACTTGACCCCAGAGCTCACCACAGGCAGCCTTGCTTTAGGGTTCCTGTCTCCTTCTCCAGAGTGCTGGGATTGCAGGAGGTAGAGATCCAAACCCTGACCCTGGTGCTCTCTAGGCAAGCACTTTCTCCACCAAGCCACCTCCCTAGCCTTCGTAGCTGATTTGATATAGACAAACAAACAACACTGGTGCTTTGAGGTGGTGAAGAAGCATCCATCGTTTTGCCAGGTGCTTTGTAATCAAACAGAGCATGGCTCGAACCTAGGACCTAAAATCCTCAGGTGGCTTCACTGGGGTGTCTGTGACAGTACAAATGCCTGGAGCTGTAACTCCTAATGAAAACACCCCTGGCTGGAGAGATGGCTCATGTGTAGGTCCTTCATTGGCTTCTCTCCCAGAGACCCAAGTTTACTTCCCCACACCCACATCAGGCAGCCCACAACCTCCGTAACTCAAGCTCCAAGAGATCTCATGCCTTCTGGCATATTTGGGCATGCCTGCACACACAAATAAAAAGAAACTAAAAATAAAATCTTAAAAAAAAAAAAAGGTGAAACACCCCATGAAAATTACAAAGGATTCTTCTAATTGTGGAAACATGGCTGTCTCACAGAAGGTGTACCAGAGTGCTGTACCTGTGAATGTACCTGTTCCTGGTTCCAACTGAGTCCTTAGCTACACCTGTGACTGACAGTCATAGCAGAAAGGGGAACTTGGCTCTCCTGGGGATGAGAACCACAGACACTGAGAGGCAGGCAGGCAGCACGGAGGAGGAGGGAAGCTGCTCAGGTAGGAAAGGCAGCTCCCGTGGAGTCACTTGACAAGGAGATGGGTAAGTCAGAGGACTCCAGTCCCTGGCTGTAGGGCCACTTCCTGCAGGCTCCAGGTTGCATGTGTGGCCTTGGCTCCCCTTCAGCCCCTGCACCCGTCTCCTCTGTGCTTTCCCTCTTGTCCCTTAGGATGAGCAGTGTTGCCAGCAGCCAGCCCGCCCTGCCATTGTGTTTCTAAGGCCTGTCTGCTAACCATGACCTCAGACACTTGATGCTTGGTATGCTTTGAGCAATTATAGTTCTGGCTGTGCTTGTTGGGAGCCAGGCCGAAGATTACAGGCAGCAGTGGGGCTGCACTGCAGAGGGGGCGTGACCGCCCAGATTGGAGCACAGCTACGACAGAGCGCGGTCACGGGCCTCTAGGCTGCACAGCCACACCTGGGGTGAGGGTTGCCCGTACAGTGGAGCCCCAAGTCCTAACCCTAAAGGACTGAGAGCAGCGCTCAGCAGACCGTGAAGCACCCACATCTACCGTCGACACTGTCCACTTGCCGCTGGAAACGGCAGGCGAAACTGAGGAGTGGTAACTCCGTCACTCAGAAACTATGCCTGGCCACAGACTGCACATGTGGGCCCAGGACAAGTCAGCCTGTGGCACTCGGTCTGCTGGCTGGGCTTGCAGGTCCCCTGTGTATTGGCATTTACAGATGGGCCAGGCTTGTGCTCTCCGTGGTTAGCTTTTCTGTGTAGGCAAATGTGCTGTTTCTCAGTCATCCACAGGGGGATGATGCAGGAGGATGGTGGAATGCCTGTTGGGCGCCTGCTTTCTAGGAGCTGTCCTTGGCTGGCATCTGACTTTCTCTGTTCTAGTGTGCTCTCCTGAGAGTTCTGCTCATCTGTTGTTGAAATGAGTCACTTCAGGTCTGTGGGCGGGAGGGTCCTTTCAGCTTGCTTTTGCCACACAGGGCTCCTTTCTTTCAGAAATGTGCAGAGATCATTGTGGCCCACCTCGGCTACCTGAACTACACACAGTACACAGTGACCGTGGGATTTGAGCGCCTGAACCAACCGGTCAAGGAGATGAAGTTCACGGTAAGTGTGAAGCCGGCTGCACCTGGGCGGCTCCCCTGCCAGCTGGTTGGGTACAACAGTGCCTCGTGCAGTTTATTTTGGAAAACCAGTATTTTAGTCTGTGGAACCAAGAATAGCGCAAGCAAACATCACAGAAGTTGGAAAAGCCAGAGTACGCTTGGTCAGCAGGCCCACGCTTAGCTGCCTGTGACTGTTACAACTGCAGATTCATAAAATACTTGAGTATTTTAGGAAGTGCTTCTCATACTTAGAGCCTACACAAGTCTGTTTCTTTGCATGTAGATATTGTCATTTCCTAGTAAAGATTGACTTTTGATAGGAAATTAAAAATTCACATCTCCTTTAAATGATTATAGAATAACTTATCTTGTAGATTCACTACTTAAGACCATTTCAGAAAGTTCTTAATATTTAATATTTTTATCTGTTCTTTAGTATAAAAATAAAATTTGCTAAAATGTTGCAGCATTATGAGAAAACAGAAGGAAAAAAAAGCAATTTAAAACTCCTCAGTGATTGTTACTAATAGCCGGGCATGTCCCCCAGTGTCCTCATTCTAGTTGTAATTCTGTGTCTTTCCTGTACCCTCACTGTGGGATGACTTCCTGGTAGTCAGGTGCCCTGCCCCCGCCCCTCCCTCCATGCCTCTCTGTTTCCTGTTTCAGTGGAAGACATACAACCCTGCCTTTTCCCAGCTGGAGATTTGGCTCCGCTTTGTGTTTGTGGTGCTCACCTTCATTGTCATCGTGAGTTATCGTCTGCCTGGAGGGCTCTGGGTGGGGGGGCGGGGGCGGAGGGGGGAGGCTAATCGTGCAGTTCCAGTCACCAGAGAGCAAGCTCCATGTGAGCTCGGCCCTTTAGTGGGCTGGCCGAGTGATACTGCAGTGTCCACCAAGGCACTGTGTTGCGAAAAGAGCGTGTGATGTATCCAGGGACACCCCACGGGAGTCTCTGTGTGGTGTAACAGTGGTTGCTGATGACCGCCGGTCAGCAATCCCCATCACTGTAACGTAAGCATCTTTACTCCTCATGGAAGGGTTGGCTTGCTGGGGACCGTCTCAGTGCTGATATAGCGCTCTCTCGCTCGCTCTCTCTCTCTCTCTGGTCTTTTTATGTTTGGAAAGTTATTCTGAACATTTGAGCCTTGGACTCTTGAAGGACAAGCTTGCAGAGAAACAGTTCTGCAAACACAAGCTTTTGGCTCATTGGGGAGCTGAACTTTGTGCCACCACCACACTCACTTTGGAGAGAATATTAAAGCACAGAAGGGCACCCGAGAAAGCCCAGCTGTGAAGACAGGGACGTAGAGGTTGGAGACAGTGTGCTGTGTAGTGGCTGGCCATCAGTTGTGCGCCATCGAGCTGACAGGGAGCGTGGTTTTAGATGTGCACAGTGTGCAGGGATGGCCTCTCTAGTTGATGCCCAAAGCTCCCTTGTCATATTATAGACCCACAGTGGAGACCAGCACACAGGTACGCAGCGAAGTCGGGTGTGAGCAGTGTGGTAGGAAGGGGGCCCAGGCCCTTGGATCAGGCGTAGGGGAGCTGTGCCATGCTGGGGGCCACTGGCCTCATAGCTGGCCTCTCGGAAATCCTCTATGTTTTTTGAGGGCTACCTGGATTCTCCTTGGGCCCAAAAATTGATATTCACAGCCCAAAGTGTGCAAGCAGCCCACAGGCCAGAAATTCAAGCATCCCAAAAAGTTGTTAGTTTATATTAAATGACAGTGGGAAAAAAATAACAGACTTGTATGTAACACATTGTGCAGTGTTTAAAAGCTGTTTAAAGCCGTTCTCCCAGAGACTCTACACACTTACGGAGGTGTCTGAAAGCGTGCTAAGCCTCTGAGTGGCATGCCCTTGCCTCTTGGCTTTCCCTTGGGGATCCTAAGATCTTTCAGCTCCCCAGCTTAGGTAGGGGACCTGGTGGTATCAAATGTGCCTGTGCTCTGGGAAGGCCTGTGAGCCTCCACGTGGGCGCAGGCCTGACTGGAGCAGCCAAGCAGAAATGCAGGTGGTGAGCATGTTTTGTTTGCAGAGAACTCATGGCCTAGTGGAAGCAGCGTGTGGCCCATCTCTCCCGTGGCCCCATGCAGCCACTACACATCTTTGTCTTGCCTGTCACTGACGGCTGGTGGACTGAGAGCTGGTGGGACGTCCTTAGTCATTTCAACCAGGAACTGGCCCAGTGGAGCCTTCCTGGTGCCTCCCTGGTGGGGCGAGACCCACCCCGGCAGCACAGTCACCAGGCCCTTTGCTTTGCAGTGCCTGTTCGTGCATTCCCTGCGAAAGTTCTCCATGAGAGACTGGGGCATCGAGCAGAAGTGGATGGCCATTCTCCTGGCGCTGCTGCTGCTCTACAACGGTGGGTGCCGTGTTCCTTTCCAGACTTTCCCCCGTCAGCCTCCGAGCTGGCCTGGTCCCAGACTCGCCAGGAGCGTCCGGGGGAACCCTGCAGGAGCATATTGCAGCACGCTCCCTGCTCCCCAGGCACCGTGTTACAGGGCCATGGCAGATGCTTGGCTCCTGAAGAGACAGCGACTGCGGTAGTGAGAGCTTGGACGAGCTGCAGACTCAGCTGCCGTGGGGCCTGCCGAGGTGCCAGTGCGGCTGCCTCTTCCTCTGTCCCCATTCCAAAAAACATTTGCTCCGGCCCCGGGAACTCTCAGGCTGCGGGAGGAGCTGACACCGGGGCAGATGGCTCTCTGTTAGGATCCCTGTTGCAATCTGCTCAGTGGCGTTCAGACATTCAGAAAACAAAACCGCCTTTGGTTTGCTACCTGCCCTTCAGCTCTGAGCAGCAGAAAACTCATAACGCGCTCAGGGGTGGGAAGAGGCCGGGGGCTCTGCGCTGGTTGCCGGCCAGCTCCGTTCTTGTCAGTGTTCTGTCTCCTCTCCTCCAGATCCATTCTTCCCGCTTTCCTTCCTGGTGAACAGCTGGTTCCCGGGGATGCTGGATGACTTCTTCCAGTCCCTGTTCCTGTGTGCCCTGCTGCTCTTCTGGCTGTGCGTGTATCATGGGATACGGGTCCAGGTAAGCACACAGACAGACCCCCTGGCCTACGCTGCACAGCAGAGACCTGGTGTGTGGAAGTGTCTGGGGTCTCATGTGCTCTAGGGCTACTCACTGCTGTGTTTCTTACTTTTTTCCTGCTTTTTGCTTTTAGGGAGAAAGAAAATGCTTAACTTTCTATTTGCCTAAATTCTTCATCGTTGGACTGCTGTGGCTGGCTTCTGTCACGCTGGGAATATGGCAGACGTGAGTAATGCTGCGGGGTAGGACACCGTCCGTCACCCCTGGAAAGTGCTGGCAGCAGGGAGGGGCTGGACCTGCTCGCCCCTTGATCTCACCCAGACCGTAGCATCTGCCCTGGCTCATGCCTAGTCAGATAACTGGGTCCAGGGAATTGGGCTTGGCTTTGCGTCCTAGCAGATGAGAAAGGTCTGCTAGGCTGGGTGGAGAGTGACGGCGTGTGGGTCATCGTGGGCTTCTTTAGTGAGAAAGGACTCGGTTTGCCGGGGCAGCACCCAGAACTGCCCAGCAGAGCCACTGGAGTCCCCTTGTGCATCTTGAGGCTTTCTGATTCTTGCTAAGCTTCAAGCTGTACTGGCTCCTGCCCCTTCTGCGAAGAGCTTGCTGCCAGGGCGGTGCTTCACTGCCCAACTCCCCCGAGACGGCACTCAGTCCCAGACCCAGTGTGGGTTCTGTGGCTTTCCTGCTTGACTTCATGCCACAGCGGCACTGGCAAGGCTTCACACCGTCTGTGTCACGTACTTGTGTGTGAGCGTAGCTCCCAGTGCTAGTTCTGAAGTGTAAGCCCATGTAAGTTTTTAAGTTAATTAATTAATGGTGTTTGCTTGCTTGCTTTGTCTTCATCTATCTCACATGCCCGGGTATGCTATTGAAATAGCTCCTGGACCCAGGCGTGGAGGTGTGCGCCTTTAATCCCAGCACTCAGGGAGGCGAAGGCAGGCAGATCTTTGTGAGTTTGAGGCCAGCCTGGTCTACAAAGTGAGTCCAGGACAGCCAGAGCTACACAGAGAAACCCTGTCTCAAAAAGAAAGAAAAGAAAAATGCTTGTGGAGCTGGAGAGATGGCTTGGTTAGGTGTGCTACTCTTCCCGAGGACCCACGTTCCCAGACCCAGGTCAGGTGGCTCTCCAGCTGCGGGGTCCCCTCTCGCCTGTGAGTGCACAGAACACCCACAGAAACACATATATACACACAGTTTAAAAATTAAATCTGCAGCTGGAGACAGGGTGCAGTGGTTGGGAACACTGATTGCTCTTCCAGGGAGCCCAGGGTCAATTCCCGGCACCCACGTGGCAGTTCACAGCTGTAACTCCAGCTGCAAGGGACCTGATATCCTCACAAAGACATGCACGCAGGCAAACACCAATGCACGTGAAATGAAAATAAATCAATTATTAAACATAAAAAGCAGATCTTTTTAAAAAAACAGCTCTTCAGCTATGTAAGAGATAAAAAACAAAACAAACAAACAAACAAAAACCCTGCAGCTTCTCCATACTGATGAGGGTAGCAGGCATGCACCACTGTCCGTGGCTTCCTGTGGATACTTTGTGCTAAAATACAGGGTTGCTATTTAAAAATCCTCCAATGCTGATGGCAGGTGTTCCACATTTACAAGCAAAAACCGAAATGAAAGCAAAACCCAAGTCAGGAAAAGTATGAAATAGAAAGTAAACTTTCTAATTAATCTGTATTTTTACCATCATCCTTTTAGAGTTAATGAATTACATGATCCCATGTACCAGTATCGGGTTGACACCGGGAACTTTCAGGTAGGCAGAGTTGATGTGAAGCCTCCTGGCTTGTTCACCAGCTCTAACGAAGTGGTTGGGTCTGTAGCTTTGATCACACGGTCAGCTTGAGGTTCCCAGTGGCTGCTTACAAAGGAATGCAGAAAGTCAGAAGTGGAAGATCTGGGGAGAGAGGTTGGGTACTCTCTACTTTACTTTTACAGAGTACTTTCTACTCTGTAAAAAGTAGGCCATTAGACAGGGAGATGGCTCACTTGAATCATGATGGCTCATGAGGTTCTCACAGGCATGAAAACCTCAGCCCAGGAGGGCACTGGCCTGGGGAAGAGTGCTGGTCTAGGGTCTGGGGAGGCCACTCTGGGGGTGAGGAGCCTAGGGTGGGGTGCCCTGGGAGGAGCTTCGCTCAAAAAGTGGGGTAGTACTGAGGGGGGAGGGGGTGGAGGCTACTGTAGGCACGGCAGGAGCTTCAAGGGTTTTCTGGGAGGAGGGAAGAGCTGCCCTAACCCACTTCCTAGGACACGTCAGCTGAGGCTATGGTCAGTGGAACGCCAAGATTTAGAGGAACTAGTGCGGTGGACCAGTCTGCAGTTCCTTCACGCTTGTCTGTCCTTGTTCATCATTTCTATGGCAAACGGAGGCAGGAAGAAGGGCCACAGGGTCAGGGGCCACACTGCAAGGGGACGCAGCCTAGACCATTACAGGCTCAACCAGTGACTGGAGACCCCTGTGTCTTCATCTGTGAAGTGGGGCAGTAATGGGATCACCCCTATCATACAAGGAATGTAAAGCCCTTGGCCAAAGGTCACAGACAAGGCTCCATCCTGAATCATTGGCCAGCCCTTCCCTTCCCAGCCAGGCTGTCTGGGATGGAGCTGTGAGGACAGAGAACAGCCCACATTCTTTACGGAAGAACACAGCAGAAATCAAAGACTGCTAGAGTGCTGGGAACTGCCCTCCCGTTATGAGGAAATGAACTAGACCGAAGGTTTTTCCCACAGCAGAAGCAGATCTTAGGCCTGCTGTCCCAACGTCAATGGTATGATCTTGAGGGAGGGACTCTGCTTCAGAGAGAACAGGGAGCTCCTACCCAGAAGAGCCTCCTAGGCAGAAAGGACCAGGGAGGAAGGTTCGGGACCTCCTGCCCTCAGGCAAGGGCTTTTCCATCCTCAAACTGTGAAAGGGAATGCTTCCAGACCTTAGATGTCTTCGAGCCTTTCTTTCAGCCCCTCCTTTCTCAGGAACGCGAAGGCCAAGTACAGTCAGAGGCTGGTATGAGGACCAGCTGGGTCCAGCTCTAAGTCCTGTCAGCATGACCTTTGGCCTCAGTAACACAAAGGTCAAGTCCCACCCTAGGCAGAGACATTAGTTGCCTCTAACAATTGCTCAGCACTATCTGGCTTGAGGTTCTAGGCAAAGCACTGGTATGCAAGTTTGAGTGACGCTGATATGAGATGTTCGTGCTTGCAGAGCCCTTCCTGGTGCTGGGACAGTGGGTGTGACCTGAGGCCCTTGGTCCCCTCTAAGCACACCTGTTGGGTGTCAAAAAGACACATACTCCAAAGCCTAGTGTCAACCTCACCCACCTTTATTCCAGGGCATGAAGGTCTTCTTCATGGTGGTGGCCGCTGTGTACATTTTATATCTCCTGTTCTTGGTAGTGCGGGCATGCTCCGAGCTCCGTCACATGCCTTATGTGGGTGAGTGCCACTCTGGGAAGCATGGGGCAGCAGAGGCCACACGCCAGAAGCCTTTGGCCCTAGAAAGCCATGAGAAGCCTCAGGAAGGACCAGCTGTTTGGTGAGAAACCTTTAAAGGATCTGCCAGTGGTCCCTGGTGTCACAGCGCTGTGAGAGCCGCAGGGGACCTGAGAGGCTCCTGAAGAACACTGTCCTTGACCAGGGCAAGCCACAGTACTGGGCCCACTCTGTGTGGTCTTCCAGAGCCATGGGAGAACAGGCATAGAGCATGCAAGAGAGACCCACCCAAGGTGGCTTTGTTGTTTGGTTTGTCTTTCAAGCTCTGAGGTGAGGTAGAATTTGCTAATGGGAGCATCTCCTTCTTTTTCAGATCTCAGGTTAAAGTTTCTGACCGCATTGACCTTTGTAGTACTTGTTATTAGGTAAGACTTTATTGTGTGTGTGTCTGGGTGTGCTTGGGGATGCATGCATGTGGGGGGGAGGTGCTTGGGGATTCAGGCATGTATGTGTCTGGAGCCAGACGGTGGACATGCGTGTCTTCCTCTTTCATTTTCCACATTATTTTGTATGTTAACTAACGCATTATGTGTGTTGGAGTGGTGCACGTGTCGAGGCGTCCAGAGAAAAAGATGCAGGAAGTGATTTTCTGCCCATCCTCCCCTGTGTGGTACAGAGGTTGGCAGGCTTAGCTGCAGCATCTTTACCTGTTGGGCCATCTTGTCAGCCCAGCTCTCCCACTCCTCTTTCTGGAGACAGGGCTGTCTCTCGGAGCTCCCTGGCAGGTTAGGTTGGCTCTCCAGCAGCCTCTGTCTCTGTGCTCTCCCAGCCCCATTTCCCAGTGCTTACAGATGCCCTCCAGCACTCCCGGCCTTCACCTGGCTGCCGGGACCTGAAGCAGGTCCTCGAGCTGGCCTGAGAGGCACCGCGCCTCTGCACAGCTGGCACTTGATGATTTAATTAACCCTGTGTTTCCATCCCCCCTCTCATCTCCTTGTGTGGAGTTAATTCAGGGTGCTTGTTAATTCTACAAACTCAGAGGGCTCCTCTTGCTGTGAAGAGAAACCATGACCATGGCAACTCTTTGAAAGGAAAACATTTCATTGGGGCTGGCTTACAGTTTCAGAGGCTCAGTCCCTTGTTGTCATGACAGGAAATACGGGCAAATGCAGGCAGACATGGTGCTGGAGAAGGAGCTAAGAGACACACCTGGGTCCTGAGGCAGCAGGGAGAGAGAGTGAACCACTGAGCTTGGACTTGAGCATCTGAAGCGTCAAAGCTTGGCCCCTAGAGACCACTTCCTCCAGCAAGGCCACACCTGCTCCTCCTAATAGTACCACGCCCTATGGGCCAAGCATTTGAACACATGAGTCTATGAGGCCCATTGCTTTTCAGATCACTGTAGCTCCTAATCAAACTTATATAAGAGCTAGGCTGAGTTGGCACAGGCCTTTAATCCCTGCACTTGAGAGGCAGAGGCAAGCAGATCTCTCGAGTTCAAGGCCAGCCTAGTCTACAGAGTGAGCTCTAAGATAGCCAGGGCTACACAGAAAAACCCTGTCTTGACAGGGAAAAAAAATTACATAATGATAATGATCTAGTTACAAAGGTTCCATCATAAATGTCCAGGCTTGTGGAGCACATTAACTGACATTTCCCTTCTCACCCCATACCCTGCTGAGCACGTGTAGTCTCCCACGTCAGAGAAGCGCATCCTGCAGAGTACACCTGAGGGATGTCTGGGCCTCCAGATCCTTTTGGTGCTAAGGACCCTTTGTGAGCAGTCAGCAGGCATCAGGGAGAAGCTAGTGTCGGGGCAGCTGGCAGCCGTCCACAGAGTCCCTAAGAGATGGTGGTTGTTTAGACTTGCTCTTCGGTTCCTAAAAGTTAAACTGTCCGGCGGGCACCCACGCTGCTTTTTGGTTGCACAGTGGATGCTGTGTTTCTCCTGAGAGCCAAAGTGACTTGTGGGGGTGGGGCCACGGCCACATAGGTGTGGGTGTAGAAGTTTCCTGTTAAGTCTTACTGGGGTAAGCCCTTCTGTATTTCCACAAGGTGGTTCCCCTTCTCTTTCAGCATCGTCATCCTCTATCTAAGGTTTGGAGCGCAAGTGTTGCAAGACAACTTTGTAGCGGAACTGTCCGCTCACTACCAGAACTATATCCTTATCCTGGGGAAGCGGGCCTCAAAGCCCTGAGTTCATAGTTAACACCTTAGCTCTGGACACCTTCGAGGGGACCAGTCAGCCAGCCCCTTATGACCTGTACTCAGCAGGCCTCAGGCGTGTGTTGCCTCCTCTCTCGCCTTCCTGTTGGCCCTGAGAAGGGTGAGTTTCATTAGCCCTCCCTGTTAGGCAGGAGGCTGATACACAGCAGGGCTGAGCCAGTGCCCATGTTTAATCACTGTGCGTAGCTCGGATCCAAACTGATGACCACACTAGACGGTTCTGAGTGGGGCAGGCCTGAGAGACTGAGTGAAACAGTTGCATGTCCAAATCCCAGGCAGTCCTGAGCTGCTGAGCCGCTGGTTCCCTCTAGCAGAGAGAGAGAGAGAGAGAGAGCGCACCAACGACTAGTCAGGGGTGACTGGAGTCATGTATGCCAACAGCACCTTCTAAACATCATTCAGGTGCAGTCAGACCCTAGGAACACTATGGTAGAAGCTTGGCTTGTGACAGCTAGCCATGAGCTTGAGCTGAGGCATACAAGCATCTGGGTTGTGGACCCACCAGGCTGGTCCAGGACCCTGGAAGGGGCTGCTGGGGAACGGGAGGCAGAGGCTTGTGTGTCCCTTGACCAGCAGCACCAGCTGAGTTCCTGTCTTTCTATGGCCTGTTGAACTTTTACCTCTACACGCTGGCCTTTGTGTATTCCCCGTCGAAGAATGCTCTGTACGGTAAGCCACCTGGGGGCTGGGTTGCTCTGTGGATGTTGAAACAGAGGTCTCCATTGGCTCGGGTTTCCCGAGGTGCAGGACCAGAGGCAGAAGGCAGGAGAATGGTATCCTGAAGCTGCACACAGAACACCAATGTGTACCTGTGTCACAGTCTCACAGAATGCTACTGCCAAGTTTGGTTGGGGCCTGGGATCCTTCAGACCCCCTCCTGCCTGGGCTAGCAATACATAATGCTGTCATTAAGCACACTTTCGTTGGTTTTCAGAGTCCCAGCTAAAAGACAACCCCGCATTTTCCATGCTGAACGACTCTGACGACGATGTGATTTACGGGTAGGTCACATGTGCATTCAGTCTGGCTCGCTTTTGCTGGCTGAACCGATGGCACTTGGAGACTGTCTCCATAGACATGGGAGTGTCTGGGGGGGGGGGGTACGGCTTTGTTTTGTGTGCTTCGCATGGATTTAGTGGCATTCCATTTTTCAGAATGCCCACCCTGTGAGGGGACTACAGAACAATTCTGTCTGAACTAATGGGTCCTGAAAGTCAAGTTGGGGAGAGTGAACAGTTTCAGTTGACTAGACCCTAAGAGAAGGCTGGAGGTTAGTTCTTTCAGTCTAGCAGTCAGTGTGAAGGCCGAAGAGGCATCAAGGCTACCAGGTGGTGGTTGGAGAGGTGACTTAGTGAAGTAGCTACTGTGTCAGCATGAGGACCCAAGATTAGATTCCGAGGACCCACAGAAAATGCCAGGTTCTGAACTGTGATGGTACATGGCTGTAAACCTAGGAGACAGAGGCAAGTGGAGCTTTAGGAGTTCAAGGCCAGCCTGGCCTACAGTGTCTCATAAGACAACACAAAGCCAGACCCAGTGCTCGGTCCACACCCCCGTAATCCCAGTATTAGGCAGGCGGGACCAGAAGGGTTCCTGGGGTTCACTGACCAGCGCTGAGCCAGTGAGCTCCGGGTTCTGTGAGAGACCCTGTCCCCAAAACTGAGGTGATGAGCAGTTGAGGAAGACACCAGACGTCAGCCTCTGGCCCCCACACACATGCACATACAGGAAAGAGCTGCCAGGGTGGCAGAGTGTCACGGGTCTCTTTCACAACAGGAGTGACTATGAAGAAATGCCCCTGCAGAACGGGCAGGCCATCCGTGCCAAGTACAAGGAAGAGTCGGACAGTGACTGAGCCCTGGCAGCAGATGGGACAGCGAGGGGCCCAGAGGCCCTCCTTGGTGATGTGCTCTGGTCCTTTCTTCTGTGTGTGTGTGTCTGGACTCCTCCTGTAAGCAAAGGTTCCCTGTTCCTTATTTGTTTACATATTTTTAAAAGAAAAACCAAATGGATTGAAATGTTGGGCGAGTTTGCTGTCAGCATAGCTCCACTACGGAAGAAGAGGGGCTGGCTGGCAGAGTTCTGAGGCATCTCCTCTCACTGAGATGCCAGACAGAGCCTATTTGCAATGATGAGGAGAAATTGCCCATTTTTAATAAAAAGAATTATGTACATTTTTTTCCTTTGAAGAAGCAATTGAGAGCAATTGAGTCTGTGGGAAGCCTGATGACCAAGGTCCCAGCATGGCAATGTGATGCCTCTTCCCTCTGTTCCACGGCACCACTCCTCAGAGCTCTACCCTCAGAGGGAAGCCTGACCGGTGCCTGCCTAGGTGGACCGCCTCCATCTTCTCAGACACTGGAATGCTCAGTGCGCTGACTTCCAAGCATCTGGTACAATGGCTCCGACTGCCTTCAGCAAAGGCTTGTGGCCAGGCTGAGGTCCAGCACTACCTGGGAGCAGAAGTGGTGACAAAGTTGAGTCCAAAGGAGGTCAACAGCCTGGGGAAAGCTAAGGTGTTGACAAGCCTGTGGGTGAGGTTCTATGCCATGGTGCTTTTGAAGGGTCTATGTTCAGGGTGGGAAACAGGGTGGCCCTTCCCATTCCCAGAGTTTCTGCAACTCCACTGAGTGTGAAACCCCCAAAGAGCTCTATTTTTTGATGAAAGTTAGAATAAATACTACTATATTAGAAATGCTTTATTGCCAGAAGATTTTCAGTTTTAATATTTGGAACTAAAATAAAGATAAAGTAAAACATTTTGAATGCCTTTCGAGACACCTTCAGATTAAGGAATTTGCCTGAAGGTTGTTCTGTCCTTGGAGTATTGCTCTGTGGGAATCGGCTGTCGCCTGCACTGGTGAGATTCAGCATTGGAAGTCCTGAGTGCTGCTGCCTTCCGTCACACTCCAGAGTCTCCACACGAGTAGTGTCTCTGTGAACCCCTGGTGATGGTAGCCATCTGCCTGCCTCCGTTTTGGCAAATCCAGAGGCCCAAGAACGGGTGGATCCCTCTTCCGGCAACACCTCAATACCTTCATCTATGCACCCACTCAGATTTCCACCCTGAGCTGCAGGCTACTGCCCAGGTGGGCCAGGACCCCAGGGACGGCCGGAGACTCTTCACTCTGCCCGCCTGTCTTCTTAAACGCTACATACTTTAAAATGGATTCCATATGCATTGTTTAAAAAAAAAAAAAAAGCTTGTAAATATGAACATTTGAATGAAAACTGTTGTTGCAAGGGTGACGGGTTTACGTGATTTTTACACTTGCAGTGCTGTGATCACCGAGTCTGTGCTCACAGACATCGGAAGGTTCTGTTACCAGCACTTCTAACGGATCACTGCAGCTGCCATCTTGCGGACACTGGCTTCTGCCGATTCCAAGAAGTTCACTAGTTTACATGTTTAATCATTACAAGACGTTCTCCATGTTTTAGAACACTATTATTTATCAGCCATTGTTAAGATATTTTAAGAATTTAGATACAGACTTCAGAACTTTTAAAAACCAACATGTAGTGTAATTATAAACTGATTCTAGTGTCCCTGAAACTAAAGGGAATTTTTGTTGTTGTTGGAAATAGGAATTGCGAAGAAGCACTTAAGGGGACGCGGTCATTAAATTGTGTTTTCACATTTCCCTTTGTCATGACCATCATGTATTTATTATATGCTGTGTAAAACCTTGCTTACGGATCTAGAGACTTCGGGGGTAGAAGGAGGCTGTAGGTATTAGGTTAAAACACTAAATTCCACCAGAAATTTTGATAGCAATGAGATTGTTTTACTCTGAGGTAATTAAAGTTTCATAAACTTAAGTTTATATTCAAAGAGCTGACGAGTTCTTTCGGGGTAATGGTATGAATACCGTCTTTGGGATATTTTTTATATTGGTCCAATCTAGGGGAACCTGGAAGATGAGATGTCTCCTGACTTTCCCAGAGAGAGCTCTGTTCTCCCTCTGGATATTAAGTCTGCTTCATTTGTTGTCAGATCACTGTAGCAGTAATTCGGTGCCTTCAAGCCCCATTTGAAAGGCTAGAGAAAGGGATACATAAGTGACGGGTGAGGCTCACAAGGTTTCCACAGGTGCAGACTGGAGAGTTTAAATATGTAAAGCCAACCCACAGATGGGCAGTTTATAAAATGGATGTCACCAGCCTCAAGTGCAGAGCCACTGAAGACAGTTAAATAAACAGGCTCAAATATGGTTACTAGTCCTTACAGGAAAAACACAAGCATCCATGAGAAACAAACCTGAGATCTGGTGTGGATTAGATTTGAGGGTTTAGAAATCCATTGCCTTAGTAGTTAGATTTTTTTTCTCTCTCTTTTCTAGGGAAGGGAGTATACAACTCTTCTTTTCAGGCCAAAGGGAAACTGATTTAGTCTGACACCTTGAACAGTTTGTCTTGGTGTTTTGGGTGCTGCTAGGTGTAACACCACGCTGCGACACATCCTGGAGCACAGGGCAGGTGTGACTCCATTCTGTGACGCAGGATTTTTCTGCTACCAAAAACTACCTTTTCCAAATGGCTATAAATATTTGTCAAATAAAAACACTAGCCTCTAAGTCCAGAAGAAACACTGGAACTATGGATGAAGCCTGGGTGATCCCTCAAGGAGTAAATGCTGATTGATAGAAAACTCAATAAAATTCACGTTTTGGGAATGGCTTCCGTATTAGACTTTTTGTTGCTGTGACTGAGACCTGATGGAAACCTCACAGGAGGGTAGTCGTACTTCAGCTCATGAGTCCATGGCTAGCTCCCTCCACCGTGGGGCTGTGATGAGGAAGAACACCGGGCCAAGATTGTGTGGCAGAGATACCTCCTGGTAGCCAGGAAGCAAAGCAGAATGACAGGAAGGGACTGGAGCAAGACAAAGGCCCTCAACCCCTAGAGGCATGCTTGCTGCCATCTGTCTCCTTCAGCAGGCTCCACCTCCAACTTCCCAGAGCAGCTGACGGCCAGTGTTTGACAAAGACACCTGAGGGGACATTTCACACCTAAACATAATAGCTTCATTCTGACAATATCCCTTGTGCATGATGTTACTGTATTTCTAACTTTTAACCTTTTATGCATTCGTTGATTCTATAGGAGGCTTTAGAAAGTTTTCCTCAGAGACCACAGCAAGGCTCTTCAGCCAGGGGCACTGGGGAGACAGCTCAACAGGTAAAATGCTTGCTGTGTGAGCATGAGGAGCTGGATTTGGATCTGCAGTGGCATGTGTCTGTAACCACAGGGCTGGACAGGAAGAGCAGAGACAGGTGGGTCCTGGGGCTTGGTGGCCAGCCACTGTAGCTGAAACAGTAAGCTCCGGGTTCAGGGAGAGGGGGCGTCTCAGAAACCACGCTGGAGCCGGACACAGAAGAGGCCTGCGTGAGTGTGCGCTCCTGTATATACACATGCGTGCACACAACAAACAGGTGGTCATGCCAGTCATAGTGTCTTACACAGTGGCCCACGGGAGAACCCCTGAGCAGTCAGCGGACAGCCTAGACTTTGGGGTCCCTTCACACTAGTGACTTGAAATTAACTGGATAGCTGAGCCCTTTGTTATACCCAAGCAACTGCATTAACTGAACACAGTAATCCCAAAAGTGTTTTGTAAGCCTGTGGCTGCTACTGAAAATTCAAGAACATGGGATTGAAAGCTGCAATATGGCCAGGCGTGATGGTGCATGCCTTTAATCCCAGCACCCTGGGAGGCAGAGGCAGGCAGAGCACTGTGAGTTCAAGGCCAGCCTGGTCTACAAAGTGAGTCCAGGAGAGCCACGGCTACACAGAGAAACCCTGTCTCAAGGAAGGGGGGAAAAAAGCTGCAGTATAAGAGCACTGGGCCAAGCATGCATGAGTTAGTGCTTACTACTGGCTTGGCAACTTTCACTTCCAGAAAGCAGGAACTAAAAATGAAGGGTTGCAACCTGGCCAGGGCTCCTGTCCCATGGAGGAGTTAACCCGTTTCCATTCTGGAGGACCAAGCCGGAGCTGCAGGGGGGTTGGTTTGGTTTGGTTCTCTCTCCTATACTTTTGTGCTTCCTGCTCTGTGCCAGCCAGCCAGCGCAAAGAAACTAAACAGATGGGGCCAGTGAGGTGCTTCCGCCGAGCCTGGTGATGACCTGAGCTCCATTCCTGGGGCCAGTGGTGGAGAAGAGGACCAACTCCCACAGGCTACCTTTCATCTCCACAAGCGTGTCGTGGCACACATATTTACTCACTCTCACACAAATAAATGTAAATTAAAAATCAAACAGCTCTAAACTGATGGGATCTGCCATTTTCCTACATCTCTGAGGAAGCTCCTTGGCACCTGCCCCTGAGGTTCGTGACCTCTGCAGCTCTGCCAGCGCTACCAGGTTTTTACCATCACAGTAAGAAACAGGCCCAGGGCCTTCGAGTGTGACCCACAGAGCTGGCCTTGCATTGTCCTGAGACTGAGCCAGTGTGCGGGTGCACGCTATGTCAGCGTGCAAAGGCAGCCTTCCTTTTCCCCAGCCAATTCTGAAGGCAGTAACCAGATTCCTGTAATGCTGCAGACTACAAAGAACAAAAACTTTAATTTTGAATAATTTATTATTCTAACAAAAGTATCAAGTATGGAAAATTAGTGTCTCTGAATCATTTCAGAAAGTAGAGAAAGTTCCCACTAGCAGATGTCGGTTTTTTAGCACCTTTGAAGAGAGACAGTTAAGACAAGCGGCGCTGGCAGCCTCGGGTGACAGGTGGCTGCTCGTGTGCCTGACACGGTGCGGTCCTGTGACCGTGGGGTCATTTGGTTTATTTCTCTACATTTTGAGAGTGCCACAAAACACTGGAGGAGGAGGAAGGTGTGTGTCCGATTCGTAGCTGGTGGTGACTGAACTGGGTGCTGAGGCGGAGGCTGCCGGCCGGCGAGCTCAGATGGACAGTCCGAAGGCACTGACGATGCAGTACATGGTCTTGTTCTCCCATCGGACCGTGCAGCTCCCTGTGGGGACACAGACCAGCATGAGAAGTGGGGAAGCCAGGAGATGTGGTCCCACCATGCCAGCGCTGGAGAGCGTGCCACTGACACACAGGGTGACCTCACAAATAAACGGGCAAGTGTGCACAGAGTGGGCGTAAAAACATTTGTAAGAGGGCGGAAAGCCTACCATCCGTAGAGCTGTCCCAGAAGCAGGAACTCGCGGTGTGGAGCCCAGCTCCGTTCTTCTGCATGATCACGCAGGTCACTTAAATTAAATGAACCTGTGTTAGAAAACTCGGCAACACGAATTTCCTCTGCCTGCTTCTGAATGCAGGTAGATGACATGGGTATTCCTAGACTGAGAGGCAGCCTGTTCTCTCACTATGAAAAGTTACGTATTTCCTTTATCTTAACATGTTCTAAACATGTCTTGTTTAGCGTAAGCCCTGCGACATTGGCACAGCCTGAGAAGGAGGTCAGGCGCAGGGTACACGCACTGCACAGGGGACCTGGTCCTGGAAAGAGCCCTCAGAGGCTAGGCACCCAATTGCTAAGTGAGCTTTCTTCAGACACACCTCAGAGCAGCATTTAAAGAATCTCAAAACACACGAGAAGAAATCCATTACCGATGTATTTAAATGGTTTCCCCAGCTTGGTGAGTTGGCTCAGAGTCTGTTCTACAACGTTAGTGGTCCACTGGTTGACTTTGCTGTGCTGGTACGCATTACCACCGATGGCGCTTTCTATAGCCTAGGTTAAAGAGCACAAGACGTCACACAGAGAACCCCAGATACCACACCCACCAATCACCGGAAAGGGCCGGGACCCCCCCTGGGACCTAAGGACAGAACTCTAGGTAGATGCAGAACTATATGTAACCACGGGCTCCTCTGCATGTGTGGCTTCTGCTAACGCATTACCCTGCATCTCAGTTGTGTTCACACTGGCTGAAAATGTATGTTCTGTAGAGCCTGTCAGTGTGTTCAACATTCTAACTGAACAAGTGGACTGAATGTTCACGCTGCTGTCAATATCTACAGATAAGAAACTTTTTTGTTGTTTGTTTTTTAAGACAGAATTTCTCTGTGTAGCCTTGGCTGTGCTGGACTCGCTTTGTAGACCAGGCTGGCCTTGAACTCACAGCAATCCGCCTTCCTCTGCCTCCCTGAGTTCTGGGATTACACACCACCGTGCCCTGCGGCAACACTTTTCCTAGAGGCTAAAATATATTTTATTTTGCCCATTACTTAAGAGTATACTGATCATTTTTACCAACCATGAAATATATAATTAATGGGTATGTTAGATGACAGTTTACTGAATGTTTGTACAACTGGCAACATACAACCAGTCTTCCAGTGCTTTCTGCCCTCACTTACTGGGCTTCCCATGTCGCACTTTCCAGATAACTGAAGAACAGCCCAGCAGAGCTCAAGCTTCTGGCGTTCCTCCTAAAGGCTGGGCTTCTACAGAGCACAGCCCGCTTTCCTGATGTTTCTCCAAGATGCAGTGACTCCCTGGGTCTTTCCCAGCATCCCCTCTCCCAGATGCCAGTGCGGCACTGAGCAGCTCCGTGCTTCATCCCTTTTAAGTGGCCGGAAGCCAGAATATGAAGGTTTTATTACAGCCTAACCTGTTTTCAGACACAAGGTCCAGGGGACCCTCACTGCACACTGTGGTGAAGGAACGGTGCATGATGCCTCAGGCTGAGTGCGGCACCCAGGCTTTCGAGGGATAAAAACCCTACACCAAGGATAACCCGTGATCACCTCCAGACTTGGGGCTCTGACACAGCTCCTAGTTATCCCGCATCCTCTGCCATGTCTGCCCACTCTAGGCTGAGGGCACAGGGTGGCCTGACAACTACTGGTTTGCTTTAGTTGAGGTACGATACATACTGTCAAAGGGGGAAGGGCAGCCCTCCATACACGATGACATCCAGTTTGGGGGGAGAGAAGAAAACTAAATTTGGACCCACTCATATTCCAGTACCTAACACTTTTAAACAGCAGCTTGAGGCCAGAACCAACCTCCTGCCAGAGCATGAACACTGAGTCGCCTCCCACTTCCTTAGCCTGCTATGCAAACCGTCAACCACCTGCTGCCTATGACTGCCAATAAGTAGACGCACGAAAACAGGAGGCAAAACTCATCCCGAACAAACCCACTCTATTTTCCCCGTTCTGGCTTAATGCACCACTTTTCCGCCTCCCCCAGTCCACAGGAAACACTGCAAATTTACACTTCGTGCAAAGCACCAGAAAAATCACACCCCATGTTGAACAATATACATAAAAAAGAAAATTACTTTGTTTTTGGATACTTCCCACAAAGCGGAGTGTGGTTCTTTAACACAAGTCCACAGTGGACATCAGCAATCTTACACTGAAGTCAATCCAAAATGATTCTGAGGACCCTCAAATGGGACCTGACAAAAGCAACTTATGGGAAGAAGGGTTTATCCTAGCCGCCAGTCCACGGTGGGAGGAAGGTCATGGCAGTGGGGGCTTGAGGCAGCTGATGTCTGTAGGCAGGAAGCAGAGGGCAATGAAAGCTGGTGCTCAGCTCGCCTCTCCTCTCTCTTCAGGTTGGGATACCCCCGGCCCGTGGAAAGGTGCCACCCACATCCTGGGTAAGTCTTCTCACCTCGTTAACTAATCCAGGTAATTCCTCCCAGACACAAAGATGCATGGTGACCAGCCACCACACACTCCAGCCACCAGGACGGATTGTCTCCCTCCCAACCATGAGCCAAAATAAACCCCTCCTTCTGTAGCAAGGCTTGTGTCAGACACTGTCACGGTGATACAGTTCCTTTTGTCTGTTTAACAGAAGTTCTATGATTGCTATCAACAACATTTACGAATGTAAGAAAAATCGATGAATAACCACCTAACTGTATCACCAGGTCCTGAGTTATGGAAGTTGTTATATTTTTTTTCTTCACTTGCTCTTCATCAAACATTGGACACATTTATGTGTGTGTCATGAGTCTTCATGCTACAAGGTTACAGAATCTGCCTTCGTACTTTCTAATGCCACACAGATTTCCTGATTCCATATATATATATATATATGGAATATATATAATATAATTTATATAATATGGAAGCAATTTTTACATAGATATAAAGTAAAACTGTTTGAAATGTCAAAACACAGAGGCTCAACAGCTGTTGAGATTTTTCCCATCTTAATTTATACAGCATTTTCCCTCATATATTCTGTGCTGGCTAGTTTTGGGTTAACTTGACACACGGTGAAATTGTCTGAGAGGAGGGAACCACAATTAAGAAAATGCCTCTAAGCCATGTGTGGTAGTGCACATCTTAATCCCAGCGCTCAGGGAGGCAGAGGCAGGATCTCTGTGAGTTTGAGGCCAGCCTGCTCTACAAAGAGAGTCCAAGACAGCTACACAGAAAAACCCTGTCTCGGGGGGAAAAATGCCTCCATTAAGATCCAGCTGTAATGCACTTTTTCAATTAGTAATTGATGCAGGAGGGCCCAGTCCATTGTGGGTGGTGCCATCCCTGGACTGGTGGTCCAATCCAGGTTGAGCAAGCCATGAGGAGCAAGCCAGTAAGCAGCACCCTCCATGGTCTCTGCATCAGCTCCTGCCTCCAGGGTCCTGCCCTGCTTGAGTTCCTGTCCTGATTCCTTTGATGATGAACTGTGGTATGGAAGTGTAAGTTGAATAAACCCTTTCCTCCTCAGGCTGCTCTGGTCATGGTGTTTCATTGCAGAAATAGTGACCCTAACTGAGACACAGACCATCAAACACTTGAAAAACACTTACCTCCTTCACAATGTTGCTCACTTCATCAACAACAAAGGCAGTCTGTTAAGGAAGAAAACTTCGGTAAGTTTGGTTTAAAAGCTCTTTCTTCACAGCATCAATAAACGGACACTGCAATAATGAACGTGACTTGGCAATCGGGCTGTTGACCGTGCAGAGGAATGCACTGCTCAGAGCTGTCTGAGTGTCACACCGCACAAAACCCAAGCTTCACATCAAACTAGAATCCTCCCTCTCCTTCCCTTGAGCTGGCCGCCAGGACCATTAACCATGAGTCCTTCAACCTCCATACAAAGTAGCTGAAGAAATGTAAGTAAGTCACTTTAAAGGTGGAGCATTCTCTTCCATGAGGTAAACTAATGAGGACGTTAAACACGTAAAAGACTGGTGTGTGTTCCTCATTTTCTTAGCCCCGTACCCATACTCTTTCAGGATGAAGCACCAGCTAACTGGTGGGCAGCCAGCAAGGCCTTGCCCTAAGTAGTTTTCTTAGTCTCCTTTTCACATAATACTGGATTTCAGTGGTGTGGTGGGGTCCTGAAAACATCCTTAGCCAGACACTAGCCTGCCAGTGTGCTTTTTACATGAAAACAAATGAATTATTCCAAGTTCTGAGCACTGGACATGCCCTGGATAGCGCAGCCCCTGAGGCCTCTGCCTTCCCAGCAGAAAGGCAAGACAGTCCTGTTTTGTTGCAGACTTTTCTTGGCTGCTGACCACGGTGGGCCCTGCCCCTTTCTAGGATTGAGTAATATCCCTTTCTCTTCAAGAGGAACAAGAAATTGACTACCTAAAGCCATCTCACTTGTTAGAACCACAAGAAGTCAGTTGGAAACAAAACCAATGCAGTAAACTAGCGAAAACGTAGTATCTTAGTCAACTGAAAGAATCTTCCTAAGTGACTACAGTGATCCCAAACCACAAAGCAAAGTCCTTGCATAACTTTCCGTACAGTTAAAGTAAGAAAACAACAGAGGAGAAATTGTCCTGAAGGCAGTGGGCAGAGCCAGCTGCCACAAGACCAGTAAATGAGCTGAACCTGGGGAGTTAGGGGTGGGCAGGAAAGGCTCAGCTGAGAAGGCTGCTGGGTAAACAAGGGTGGGCAACCATCCTCCTGCAGCCAACAGCCTGTGGAAAGCGTAGTTCACCCTGTCCAGACACTTCCCTTCACAGAGGCCATAGTCAGCCAAGCTGGAATTCCAATGCAGTTTTCCGAGCTTTCTCTTCACTCCGCCATTCCTTTTCTATAAAGTCTGACTGGCTGCGGCTACAATATAAGCCAGTTTTCAGCCGTCCATCAGCTCACTCTAGCTGCGTAAGAGTCGTGGCTTGAGAGTATTCACTCGGTTTCCACCAGCATTCAAACACAGAACGATGATGACTGCCATGAAGTGTGTTGGGAAATTAGACCAAAACTGAAAGCTTCTGATAAATGTAAATGTCTTACTCTTCCCTCAGAATATTCCTAGTTTAAACTACACTTTAGAAATGTCAAAAGAGGAAATGTGACAGTTTTTTTTTTTTTAAACACACTGCGTCATTCATGGGACTTTATTGAGTTTCAACAAAGATTATTCAGGAAGAAAAAAAATGAGCAACTATTTTATAACTGGGACGTCCATTCAGCTGTTTCCCAAATGCCTGTCAGCACGAAGGAAAGGCCATTTTGACAACATACCATCAAGACGAGTGTCGCAGGCATACCTCCCCCACAAGAATGAGCAATCTCTCTACTATCGTCAACTGAGATGAAAAGCACCGGGTCGCTGTGGCCTGGGTGGGAGGGAGCGCCGCACTGAAGGCCAAGGTGCGGCACCGAGACAAAGGCAGGTAGTGTTCGCGTGTCTGTACTCGGCGGAGCGGCAGCCTAGACAGCAGACCCCCGCTGCAGGGGCCCGGAGCTGGCGCTGCGCGCCCGGGTCAGGATGCATGCCGCTGCGGGACCCGTCCCTTCCCAGCCCCGGCCCCGCTGCGGTGTACAGCGGCGCCCAAAGGGCGGAGTGATGTCATCCCCCGCCGTGAGTCCCACCGAGTCCACGAGCCCCGCGGGCACCGCCCACGCGGGAAAGACTCGGCGCGGCCCGCTGGGAACCGCCACCTCGCTCAACCTCGGCCCGGGTGGCCGTGGGCAGAAGCAGCTGCGTCTTCCCAGGCGGGGCCGCGTCGCGCCAGTATCTCGGCCGCCACACCCCCCCACGGCCCAGCCCGAGGTTACCTCCTCAGAGGCCTGTAAGTCTTCCATCTTTCCTCTAGCGCGTCTCCTTCGCCACCGAGTAGAGCGGACTGCGCAGGCGCGCTCGTGCCCCGCCCGCTTCTCCGCCCCCCGCGCCGAGGACCCTGACCACTACCAATAGCCGCCCTCGCTCTGCGGTCCCGCCCCTCTCGGTAAGGGCTCCGCCTCTCCTACCCCGCCCACCAGTGGCCCCGCCCACCGCCGAACCCCGCCTACTGCTCCTCTTAGGCCTCCAAGCAGCTGGGCGCGACTCTCGGCCCTCGGGAAGGTGGTTTCCAAAGCGAGCGAGCTGTCAGAGCTGCCTGACCTCTCTCTAAACTGTGGCAGCCCAAACCAAACAAAGATACAAAAGCCAGTCTAGGAGGACAGAATGTCCTGGCCTTCCCTCCTGCTGGCACTGTGGAAACTGAAAGTTTCAAACAAGCCCTGACAACTAGGAACAAATTGTAAAATTGTAGGGCGCACTGGTTGCTTCTCCGTGGGGGATCAGGATCAGGATACTCCAGCTATCTGAATGAAAGTTTGGAGGCGTTAGGTTTTCCACATACAGTCAGTGGGAGCGTTTCCTTTTAAAAGCCACTTTTTAAAACATTCTATGCAGAACATTTTGTAAAATACAGTCCATTCCCTAGTTGCCTTAACCAGCGTGAACTAGGCGCCGACTTGTTCCCACGGCAACCGAGCAGTTGCTCTGAGCTCTTCCACACAACTCTCTCCGCCTGGGCTGAGGTGTATGTGCCTGCTCGCATGTACTGGTTGCTTGAAGCATTGACTTGGAGTGTTCTGTTTTCGTCCTGCACTTAAAATTGAAGGGTTACTCCTGACTTCCTCAAAGCCCAGCTGTTGAAAACACCTGATTATAAGCGCCTCGGGAACATGCTTCGTTGGCTCCTGCAGTGACCTTTTTGTCTAAACTCAGGTTCAAGGTTGCTGTCTGTCACTTGGATCACAAGTGAGTCACCAAAATCTGGACCTTTAAGAGAGAACCTAACCTTTCCAAAGGCTCTGCCCCCTGTCCCATTCTATCCTGCCCAGAGCAGGAACGCTGAAGTTGTTAACTTGCAGACGTCTCCCAGGTGGTCTTCAGATGATTAAGCTTCAGCAGGTGTGGGCTCAGAAAGGCATTTTCTAACCGCTAGACCAATGGCAACCTCTCCATCCTGTACCCTGCCTCTCCTAGAATTCCTCTCAGCTTAAAAGGCTGTGTTTTGTTTTGGTTTGATATGGTTTGTTCGTTGGTTTTTTTGAGACAGCTTTTTTGTTTTGTTTTGTTTTGTTTTGTTTTTCTGTGTAGCCTTGGCTGTCCTGGACTCCCTTTGTAGACCAGGCTGGCCTCAAACTCACAGAGATCCACCTGCCTGCCTCTGCTTCCTAAGTGCTGGGATCACAGGTGTGCGCCACCACACCTGGCTGAAGGCTGTATTTATAATCACCTGTTTGTGGCACCTCAACACCTAGAATCTACAACCCATACAGGCAGGGTTCATTCCGCTCTGCTAACATCCTGGTTGGTTCACAGTAGGTACACAATTAAAACTTATTTAATGAAAGATTGCTGAGATGGCTCAGCAGTTAAAATGTTTTCAGGGCAAGCATGAAGACAGTTCCAGCTTGGGGAAACTAAGATGGAATCCTTGGAGCAAGCTGACTAAAGACAGTAGCCATTTGAGGAGCTCTGGGTTTGACTGAGTGGACCTCCCTCAAAAAATTAAGGTGGAAGAGTGATGGATGAAGAGTTTTGACGTCAACCTTGGGCCTCTGCACACAGGCTCATACATATGTGTATATGTATATGAGAATGTATGTATACACATGAAAACATACACATACACCACATACGTAAATATGAAAGGAAAAAAAAATCCCTTGACTGACTTCCCCAGAGGCATGAGCTCTGCCTCAGCTTAAATGGGGCCAGAACTGGGGAGCGCAGGGGTGACTCTAGATTGCTCTGTGCAGGTCATTTGTTGGAGCGAGGAGGCTTGCTGGGCAGGTTATTTGCTCTTAACCACTGGCCGCTTGCTCCTTGGGTTCTGGGCCCTATATTCCCTTTTAAGACACACAGTTATCTCTGAAGAAACTAGAAATAGAAGGAATGCGTCTCAATACTGTAAAGGTTACATATGACATATCTATGGCCAGCCTTACATATACCAAAGGGGGAAAGCCTGATAGCATTTCCTCCAAAATCAGGAAGAAGACAAGAGTGCCCACTCTCTCTATTCCTATATGATAAAGGGACCAAAGCCTTAGCCAGAAAAACAGACAAGAGAAATAAATAAAAGGCACAGTCAAAGGAAAGGATGAAGTCAAAATATCCCAGTTTATGGAGAATATAATGCTATATTTAAAAGACCCGAAAGACTCTACCAGAAAATGTTTAGAATGATAGACAACCCCACTTCCTGTAGCCTCAGCAACAGCAATTAAAACAAACAAGAAAACAAAAAACAAAAAAAAAACAGCCCTCCTAAAACAAAAGCAGAACGAATAAACAAACCCCCTAAAACAGCTTAAGGAGATGACAGACTTCTACAATGAAGAAATGTTAAGATGTATTATTTTGTGTATATGTGTATGTGATTCATGGGTTTATGTGCACCATGCATGTGCAGGAGCCCAAAGAGGCTCGACCAGGCATAATAGCATGTGGGCCTAGAGTAACAGGTGGTTATGAGGAACCAGCGGTGCTGGCAATCAACCAGGGTCCTCTGCAAGAGCAGTAAGTACTCTAAACTACTGAGCCGTCTCTCCAGCCCCTACAAGGAGAATTTTAAAACACTGAAGAAAGAAATTAAAGACACAAGATGGAAAGACTCCTTATGCTCATGGGTTTGCAGAATTAATAATGTGAAAATGGCTGCACTAATTATGAAAGTGATTTATGTATTGGTGAACTCTCCATCAAAATTCCACTGGCATTTGCCATATAAATAGAAAAAAAATTAAATTTCTTTGGAAAAAAAACCCAAAACACTCCATTGCCAAAGCAATACTGAGCAAAAAGAACCATCCTGGAGATGCTGAAATACCTAATTTAAAGTCACAGAGCCATAGTAACAAGAACTGGCAAACAAAAATAGACACATAAGGGCTGGAGAGACAGCTCCGACATTAAAGGCTAGGCTCACAACCGTAAAAATAAACAGATAATGTGAATAAAAAGACCCAGGAATAAACTGACAATGGTACAGCTCTCTGGCTTTTTGATGCTGAAATAAAAAACATCCATTGAGAAAAGACAATCTCTTTACTAACTGGCTCTGGAGAAACTGAACATCCCTGTATCGAAGAACAAAACTAAATCCATACCTCTCACCCTATGTAAAAATCCACTCTGAAAAAAATGGATCAAAGACCTTCATGTAAGATCTGAAACTACTAAAGGAGAACTCAGGAGAAACACTTTAAGATAGAAGCATAAGCAGAGACTTTTTGAAAAGGACCCCAATAGCTCAGGGAAATAAAATTAAAACTTTGCATAAAATTAAAATCTTATGCACATCAAAGGAAACAAGCCACCAAAAGAGAGCCGACAGAATTAAGTAGTTGGTGTTAGTTACACATTTGGCTGGAAGGGATTGCTATCTAAAATATATAAAGAACTAAAAAACTTGAACACCAGCCCCCAGTAATCAACCAGTACATGGGCAAATGAAAAGAACAGATACTTCTCAAATTATGAAGTCTCCCCTTGGCAAATAAATACACCAAGAAAATGCTTAATATCCTCAGACACTAGGAAACTGCAAATCAAAACCACATCGAGATGCCATCTCACCTGTGCCAGGATGGCTATCGCTTTAATTAATTAATTATTTATTTTAGGGTTTGCTTATTTCTTTGCTGCTGCTGTTTTTTGAGATGGGGTTTCTCTGTGTACAAGAGCCCTGGCTGTCCTGTACTAGCTTTGTAGACCAGGATAGCCTCGACCTCAAAGAGATCCACCTGCCTCTGCCTCCCGCATGCTGGGATTAAAGGTGTGCTCTACCATGTCCTGCTTAATTTTATTTTATTTTTTAAAAGAATGGGTATCATTAAAAACAACCACAACCACAGTCCCAGGGAGCTGAGCCTCCGTGAGGTTCATCTGGGTCAGCCTGCTTCTCTGGGTCTGCTTCAGAAAAGTATAGCCACAATTTTTCTCCTCTTCAGTCTTTTCTCTCAGATAAGTGTGCTTATAACCTCCCCAACTAATGCAACGGGCTTCTGTGCTCTTTTCCTAACGTGGTCCCTCCACCGTGTGGCAGGCTGATGCCATGTGGCTGACCTCTGGGGTCACTTAGCTTTTCCATCCCACTCTTCTCTGGGCAGCTTGGAGATGTAAGGCTTATCTGCCCTGGGGTTTTCTTCTTAAACTCTAACAAATTGTCCTCAAACTTCAGAACTAACTAAGTAATGAATAGATTGAGCACTGGCGAGGATGTGGGAGCACCGGTAGGATGTAAATCAGTTAAAAACACTACAAAGAAGGCTATACCACTTCTGGGAAGACAGCTGAAGGAATCTGTTCCCACACTACGGAGACACCTGCTCCTCCAAGCCAGCGGAGCCACGCCTTACAGCAGTCGCATTATGGAAATTAGGCATCCATCAACCAATGAATGGATAGAGGAAATACCTAATACTCACTGAGGTTTATTTGGCCATAAACAAGAGCGAAATTATGTCATTTTTCAGGAAAACTGGATGAAATTGGGGATTGCCATGCTGAGTGAAATAAAACAGGCCTCTAAAGGGAAATGACAAATACCATGTGTTCTCTCACATGTGAGAGAAAATTTTATATATACCTCAAAGTACATATACATAACCACACATACAGATAACATGAAAAAAGAATGGCCACTATTCAGGAAGAGAAAGAAATAATGGAGTCAAATTATACGATACAATTGAACAAAAGTGTCCTCATGAAATCCATTGCTTTGTACAAATACATGCTAATGAAAAAAAGAAATCAAAACCTTGTCACACTAGGCACTGAATTAAAAATAAAGTTGCCTTCTTACTATCTGGCTTCAAGTCACCTATTCCAGTGGACCAATCCTGTCCCTAGTCCTCAGAGTCACCTGAGAGTCCTTGACCTCTTACCTGCCTGGCGCCTCACCCTCAGCCCTCCCACTGTCCTGCCGAAGTCTGTCCTCCAGAAATCTGTTCTGCCAGCTTTGAGTTCCTCCAGCCAAGTGCCTTAGAATCATGGGCAAAGTGAGAGCGGCTCACAGGTAAATGTATGGAGCTTGGCCACACCCTGATGCAAGCGAACCCTCTTAAAAAAGCTCCGTGTCACTCAAGTGTCAGTCTTTAGTGATGTGCAGCTGAAGGTCACTAACCTACCTGGCTTCAGCTGCACGCGCTGCCGTCGCTCTCCAATTTTAAGTGTCAATAAACATTCACTAAGTGGTCCTGGTATTTGGCACTTTGGGTCTGCCCAGGGAATGGATGGGTTGGTATGATATGGTTGCTCTGAGTTCAGTTACTCAACCCACATATGTTAAGCCTCCCTCTGTGGGCTATTGAGGCAGAGTTTGCACTACGAAGTTAACTAGGTCAAAGGTCTTGATGGGATGTTTTGAGATTTATTCTTAAGTTTAATTATGTGTGCAGGTGCCCAAAGAAGCCAGAGGTGTTGGCTCCCCTGGAGATGGAGTTATAGGTGGTTGTGGGTAGTCCGACCACGTGCCAGGACCTGAACTTGGGTGGGTCCTCCGCAAGAGCAGTATGTGTGTTCTGAACCAGCGAGCCATCTCTCCAACCTCTTTATGGAACGCTTTAAAGATCAGATTTGTGCTAATGGTGGAGTGTAAGTCTCTCGGCTGATGTGCTGATGCAGCGCTTGGGAAAACACCAGGGTATGACAGAAGACCCTGGCCTGTTAATGGGCAGGATGTGCAGCATGTGCAGGATGCTTAGGCCTAGCAATTTAACATCGTGTGGAGTGTGCTGTCGCCAGCTCCCGTTCCCACCACCCTCCCTTCTCCCAAGAAGGCTTGTCCACCAGAAGCCCTCAAGTATAAACTCTGAGTCCCCCAGCTCACACACCTCTGACGTTCAGCCATATTTTAAAATGATATTTAGTCTCTGTGCAGTAAGCCAGTGGGGTGAATCTTGCATTTATTTTTCAGTTTGTGGGGTTAGTCACAGATGGGCAGGTGGTGTGGCTCTCGTCCTTCTTCCAATTTAATATCCCCTGAACACAAACCCTGTGGAAATCGGGACCAGGATTCCCTGCGCCTTTATTGAGCAGCACGGGGCACAAAGTCCTTAGACATTTTCACATCACAAATCAACAGCGCTCTGCTGTTTGTGAGCCGAAATTCTTCACAACCCAGATGGAGCCTACGGACGGCCACCTTCTCCTCGGTCTCCTCACCTTCCCTGTGCCTCGGAGCATGCTACTGAAATGCGCTGAGGAGGAGAAGGGGGACAGGAGAGCAGCAGTGGTAAACACTTGTCTGAGGAACTTAACGCAAACAGCAAGGACTTGTGATTCTCAGGAGAAACCTCGTGCTGAGTGAGGGGCCGGCGTTGGGGCCTGCTGTTCAGCTGGGAAGCTCAGTTAAACGGAAGCACCACAGAGTTCTAGCTTCCTCGCTCCCCCCCCGTCCCCGGGGTAGGGTCCCCAGGACCCATCAACTAGCATGACCCACGGCACAGTGAGGACCTGGATCTGGTTTGCAATCTGAACAGCACATCTTTGCATTTCGTCCTGTTGCTCTCAGGGTGGAGGAGGGTGGCTCTGTCAGTAAAGTGCTCTTCATGCAAGCATGAGGACCCGAGTTCCATCACCCAGACCCTACATAAAAAAAGTTAGGCACAGCGGGGGGGGGGGGACTCCAACACTGGGAGGCAGGGACAGGGGTACCCCTGGGGCAGCTAGACAGCTTACCTGGCTGAATTGGTGAGCTCTAGATTCCAAGATCGTCCTCTGCCCTCCACATGTCTATCACACACATGCATGTGCCATACACACGTGTACACACACAACCATACACCCAGAATACTTAAAGGTGTTTCATTATGACAAAACCGTGTATTGTATCAGTCAGAACAAGCTAGGTTATCTGCAGAAACAAATGACCCCACGCTTCTGTTAACAGCAACGAAGATTGATTTGTCACTCACACTGTCACATGGCCTCCCGGGGCCTGCTGTGGCTTCTCTCTCCAAGCTAATGGCTAAGGACTCTGCAGTCCTTGGAGGAGGGGGAGGGAGAAGAGTGGTGACATGGAACTAGGAATGCGCAGCCTCGGGTGGCACACACCATCTCTGCACACATTTCTCAGAGCGTCTCTGGTCACAGCTGATAACCCAGGAGACACGGGCCTGGAGGCGTCTGCGCCTGCCGCTCAGCACCTTGAAAGCATCTGCCATGGTTTCATCACCCAGTCATCCTGCTGATCCACTGGGATCCTGCGGCCGATGCTACATCACCACTCTTTTGGATCTGAGCTCTTTGAAATCTGCTCTATTTATGCCTGCTCAGTTTCTACACCCATTCACATCTGTCTTTGCCAATACCGTGACCTGCTGCTCTTTGTAGGTGGAAGCCTCAGATGAGGGCCTCCAAGCTCCCTTAACTGTGCCACTCTGGCAGGAAGTTTCCTTTTTAACCACCCCCCAAAAAATATATTTTTTTAATGATATACTCAGTCATATAATCTTTTATTAAATAGCCATGAAGTTTAGGTTTTAGCTTTTAAAAAAATGAAGAGAGGGGCTCAGCAGTTAAGAGCATATCCTCTCTTCCAGGGGAGCTTGGATCCTAGCACATCTACCCATAATCCTCTCTCCAAGGGAACAGATGTCCTCTTTTATCCTCACACAGATACATAAAAATAAGATCTTTAAAAATAAAGAATAACACTCAATCTTCCTATCTCTGTTTTACAAATAAACAAAAAAGTTTAAATGAATAGAAATAACCCAGGTGTGGGTGACACAGACATGTCATACCAGCACTTAGGAGCCTGAGACAGGAGGATTACTAAGAGGTCGAGGCCAGCCTAAGCTATGAAGCAAGGAGAATCTAAAAAACAACAACAAAAACGAGGTTCTAATAGTTTCTTAATGCATTGTGCTGTTGTGATCTGAATTATGTCATCTACTCCCAAATTCATTTCCTCCTCTGAGTGTGACTTTATTTGAAGATAGGACCTTTAAAGAGGTTCCTCCAAGATAAAGTGAAGTTCTATGTGTTGTCCCTCCGCAAATATGACTTGTGTCCTTATAAAGAGTACAGGCCACAGTAGAGTACCACGTGAAGACACGGGGAGATGGACATCAGTAAGTTGATGGTGTGGGCCCATGACTTAACTTCGGCCTCCCAGCGTCCCAAGCTGTAAGCAAAGAAATTCCTCTGCAAGTTGCCCCTTCTGCTATAATTGATATGCAGCAGAGCAAACTGGTGCATCTACGTTTTAAATAATGGTTCTCATTTTCAAAGCATTTTCTTCCAAGTATCCCTAAATGGATTGCCTTAGTACTTCATGCCTCTAATTCTACTATCAAATAAATACAAGTTACTATTTATTGAAGATTTTGCTTTGTTTTGTTTTTTTCAAGACAGGGTTTCTCGGGCTGGAGAGATGGCTCAGAGGTTAAGAGCACTGTCTGCTCTTCCAGAGGTCCTGAGTTCAATTCCCAGTGAACACATGGCGGCTCACAACCATCTATAATAAGATCTGATGCCCTCTGCTGGTGTGCAGGTGTACATGCAAATAGAGCACTTATACGTAAAATAAAGAAATAAATCTTTAAAAAAAAAAAAAAAAGACAGGGTTTCTCTGTGTAGCTTTGGCTGTCCTGGACTCACTTTGTAGACCAGGCTGGCCTCGAACTCACGGAGATCTGCCTGCCTCTACCTCCCGAGTGCTGAGATCACAGGTGCACCACCACACCCAGGTTGAGGATAATTTTTTTAAGGCTGGAGATTCTCCATTGAAAACTCTGTGGTAGTACTCATCATGTAACAGACACATCACACAACAAACACTGCATGATTGACCTGAGCAAGCTGTAAAGCCAGGAGGAAGCTCAGTGAATCTCAGCAGGTAGTGAAGATTTGGTTTGCTTGAGGTCACTCGATTGGTCTCACCCCAAGGCTTACCTTTTACCCCAGTTTTGAATGCTATTTGTTTATTTGCTTTCATGGGTGGTATGTATATGTGTGCCTATGGAGAAGCCAGAGGTAAGCAGGGGCACCTTCCCATGGCTTCTTAAGACTCGCTCTTACTGATCAGGTCTCCCATGGAATCCAGACCTTGTCATTGCACCTAGACCAGCTGGCCAGCAAGCCCTTGGCATTTGCCTGTCTCTACCCACCCCTCGCCAGCACTGGAATGGCAGACACATACCACCGTACCTGACTACTATGTTTGTGCTGGTGATCCGAACTCAGGTCAGCATGCTTGGACAGCTAGTACTCCATCCATTGAACCATCTCCACAGCCCCCAAAGCTTACCCCCTTAATTTAGTCTCCTTACTACATTCCAACCTTCACCATCTGTGCTGAAGGTGGGCAAGTTCAGGGTCTGGGCACTGGCATCTGGCTCATATACAGGGGAAGGCATCTCATGGCAGAAGCAGAGCTGGGGAGAAGAAGGGAGGCAGAGCAGGAGAGAGAGAGGGAGAGAGAGAGAACACCCAAACTCCTTTTCTTAGAAGAAACCCAGTCCTGAGTCTGTGGACCCATTCCCAGAATGCTGCTGTAATTTAGTCCTGAGAGCAAAGACCTTGTGGTTCAGAGACCTCCTCTTCATACCTTTGATACCTAAAGTTACAGCAGTTACCTTTGAGTAAAGGACAGCCATTCAGAACATGACAAGTGTGCTTATGATTTGCATACTATTCTATGTGCATGTTAGCCTCAGAAAGATCACCTCAGAAGTACCCACGTCCGTCCATGAGAAGCTGTTCTTTGTGGTGTCGCTAGTCATACGTCTGAGGTCACACACAGGAAACACACTGGGCTCTGCTGAGCATTTAGGGGAAGGGTAAGAGATTTCGCTGAAGTCAATTATTTTTAAATGCTTGTGCGAACTTCTCATTGCACTGTCTGGGTCCTTGGTGGCGTGGGATTAGCCACAGACACACTTGGGATAGCCATGGAAGCCATCAGCCTCAGGCAGTGCCCAGCAGAACGGAAGGAGGCCCAGGTCAGTGACTGAGGGACTGACCTCCTCGCCAGGACACCTTCCAGACCAAGGTAGGATGAAGCTCCGTGTCTATGTGCTCACGGTTTTCTGAGTGGGGTGGGTGAGACTGCAGTTTGGGAGCTCTCCTTAACTGATGGCAGGAATAAGCGAACTCACGGTAAATTAGCATGCCTGGGGATTGTATTGACATCAAAACTGTAACGATGAGCCAGGCAGGACAGCAGGCCACAAAGAGAAATGTTGTTTCAAAAAAACCCAAAAAAGAAAAAAAGGAAAAGAAGGAAGGAAGGAAGAAAGGGAGGGAGGGAGGGAGGGAGGGAGGGAGGGAGGAAGGAAGGAAGGAAGGAAGGAAGGAAGGAAGGAAGGAAGGAAGGAAGGAAGGAAATAAATGCAATGTTGGTTTAAATGGTATCAAGAAAGTAATTTAAGATTTAAAGAACAAAAGCTGGGCGTGATGGTGTACACCTTTAATCCCTGCACTCTGGAGGCAGAGGCAGGTGAATTTCTGTGAGTTCAAAGCCAGCCTGGTCTACAAAGTGATTCCAGGACAGCCAGGGCTATTTCACAGAGAAACCCTATCTCTAAAAACAAAACAAAACAAAAAAGATTCAAAGAACAAAACACAAAACAGCCAGTGTGGCTTGGGCTTCTTGGGTGATAGGGCATCTGGGTTCCTCAGCTTTTGATGTCTTGTGCTCACGGCTTGTTGTTTTGTCCTTAATCAACTTCACTGATTTAGACTGTTTTCATCAACCCTGATCTCTAAAGTGAAGGTGAAAGATAAATATAATTTTACAATAAAGAAATTAAGTTATTCAGGATCTACTTTAACTCCCACCTTTTTCTAGCTATCTTGGCAGGTTCTCACTTTGTAGAGCTTTCTGGCCTGAGCTCACTCTACAGACCAGGCTGGCCTCAAATTTACTACATATAGACCAAGCTGGCCTTGAACTCACAGAGATCCACCTGCTTTTGCTTCCTGAGCGCTGGGATTAAAGACATGCGCCACCAGACCCTTAAATTTCTCCTCACTGAGCTTCCTTCAATCCAAGTAGATACCTTGGTAAGACATAGGTTGTCAAAGGAAAATGCATATTAGATCTTATAGATCTATTCACAGTAGAGTTGGTAGAGAAAAAAAAATTATTCAGCCAAGGTAATAAATTGGAGATTATAACTTCTTAACTTCTGTGTCCAGACCTAGGGCCCAGCGTGACTTCAGGTAAATTGCCAGATGCCGGCTCCCTTTCCAGATCTGTAGAGTGGTGTGCTGACTTCGGGCTGTCACAATGACAGTTAGTGTGTGACGTGCTTACTAAACTGCCTGGCCCAGAGGGGGTACTACATGAACGGTGGCTCTCCAAACAACAACAGCAAAATAGTGTCAGCTGTCAGTAGTAGCTATGGCGACGTCATCGCGTTATTTTTCACTTCTCTGGCCTTCTATGTAGAGAGGTCAAGTTTAAACCATGTAAATCATGATTTCTTCTCTTTCACCCTGATTCTGCGAGAGTGTGAGAGGTGCAAGGGAAAGCTGGGTGGTAAGAATACACCCGGATGAGGAGTGATGCATACGATCCCCACAGAATAGCCAGGATTCTATGCCACATCCAGGGCTTTAAGCACAGGCTCGGATCTTAATGTTATGTTCTAAGGAATCTGAGGCTGATCCACCTTGAGGGAACTGAAAATGAGCATAAAAGAAATGAGACCTTGGCCAGGGCTTTCCTAGCTTCCCAGAAAACGCACTACCCATCAATAAGGAAAGATAAACTTTTAAAGCACACAGCTCCCTTCCTGTGCAAGGCTTTCTGATAATGCTCATTTCTACAAAATCTGGGAAGCCTGTGAATAAGAGCCCAGTTCAGGCAGGAACTAGAGATCATTGCTCTTCTTTATTCGGCATCTGCCTTAGGTTAACTTGTGTTCTTTGTGGCTGTTAAAAGCCCCCACAGAGAAGCTACACAAGGAACATAAAGGGCGTGATTTCTCAGGGACAACATGAAGGTCTGTTTTTAGTCACTCGGCTTTCCCTTTGCGTTAGAGACAGAAGTGTCCCACACTGAAGCTGAAAAGATTCTTGAGAAAATAGCTGTGGCGGAGCAGCCCCCAAAGACCCAGAGCTCCGCCGCTGTGAGTCTGTGGCTTGCAAGCTGTGAGAATGGAGCTGGGCGGGGAGGACAGTGTGTTCTCGGGCACAAAGGCACGCTGCTGCTGCTTGCTCATTTCTAGTCTACTGCCGTGTTGCCCCAACACAAGACCCACATCTATTTCCTTTGGTTCAGTGGCTGCCAGCCCCAAGAGCACACATCAGTAGGTAAAGAGAGAAGGGAACGCCTCTCCTTCTCATTCTTTGTCCTTCAGTTCTCAGTTTCCTGTCCTTGACTGCTTGCCAGCTCAATGCCAAAGTCAAGGCTGGCTGTTAGGCCCAGGACAGCAACAAGCATAGTTTTATGTTTCCATAGCAGGAATGAATGCAGGCATGTGTCAACCACATATTTTGAGAAGTGTGATGTTTGCTGCTGTTGTCACTGTGCAAAGGTCATAGAGCACAGAAAGCTTTGACACCCCCCAGAAGGTGTCTGGGGAACTGCATGACAGTTTTAATTGTCAACATGACCCAACTAGAATCCCTGATTGAAGAGTCTCGGTGAGGGCCTGTCTACATTGTGAGGGTCTGTGGGCATGTCTATGAGAGATTCTCTTAATCAAGTTAGTTGATGGGTGTGGCACCATCCCCTAGATGCAGGAGGAAATGGGGGATTCTGAACTGTATAAAAGTGGGGAGATTGTTCTCTGCTCTTGTCTGTGGATGTAATGTGACTAGTTGTTTGAAGTTCCTGTCTTGACTTCCCCACAGTGAACTCAGCATTGTAAGCTGAAACCAATCCCTTTCCCTCTAAGCTGCTTTTGTTGGGATATTTTATCACAGCAACAGAATGAACCAGAACAGACGGCTTCTCTCTCTCTCTCTCTCTCTCTATATATATATATATATATATAGAGAGAGAGAGAGAGAGCATATTTGCTTTCCCCAACCATCCGCCTATGGAGAGCTTCCTGCTTTGCACATCCTCTTGGGATGTGTGTGGCTTGTTTGCACATTGTTTTTCTGGCTTCTGGGATGCAGATTGGGTGTGGCTTGGCTTTGTGTTCTCAGTTCCTCACGTGTGCCTGACACCAGAAGGTCAGTCAAACAAGTGATGCTGAAATGCTGCGCCACACCCTCACCCGTGAGCAGACTGTCTGGGTGCCGTAGCCCCCTTCCCCTGGGATCCAATATGGCCTCACAGACAAACTGGGAACATAGCCAATTCCCGGAACCATGGTTTCATCTTTCACATTTTTAGTTACCCAGGGTGACCACAATTCAAAAATACCAAACAGCTAATTCTAGAAGTAAGCATGTCACATGTTCTGAGTAAGTTACTGTAGCATATGTGATGTTTGGTTTCTAACTGTCTATTTGCCACAACCGGAAAAGAGTGATTCTAAGGGATTACCCTGAACAGGTTGGCTTGTGGGCAAGATGCCTGTGAGTCATCACCTTAATTATTTTATTGTATTTTGAGACGGGGTCTCACTGTGTAGCCCTGACTGCCTTGGAGCTTGCTTTGCAGACCAGGTTAGCCTTGAACTCACAGAAATCTGCCTACTTCTGTCTTCTTAGTGCTAGGATTTAAGGTGAGTGCCACCATGCCTGGCCCTTGATTGTTTATTGATGTGGGAATACCCATCCTGATAAGGGTGGCACTGTTTGATTGGCTGGGCTCTGAACTGTATTTAAGAAAACAAGCTGAGGAAGAGCAGGTGGTATGTATTCATTCATTTCTCTCTGAGACTATGAGTTTCTACCTTGACCTCCCCTCCAGATGGACTGTGACCTGGAAGTGTAAGCCAAATAAACCCCTCTCTGTCCTATTGTCAGGGTGTTTGTTATGGAAACAGAAATGGAACAGCTTATTACTGTAACTTCTGTATACCTTACCATTAATGCCTTATGTCTAGTTATACCTGAAATTTTACTATAGGTATGATAGAAAAGACACTGTCTGTGGAGAAGGGGGCACTGTCTGTGCTTTCAGGCACCCACAGAAGGGCTTTGGTCAGTCCTGGATTGGGGCGCTGTGCCTGCATAGAAACACCCGTCACACAGGGTGCCCTGTGCCCCACAGTTCTAGAGAAATAGCTTCCTTTCCTGCTCTCCAGCCTTCCTGAACAAACGAGATTATAGTAGAAAACAGTCTGGGAGGTCCCCGGATTCCACGCTGTGACATTGTGACTCTTTGTATGAGATCATTGAATTACTAGTGTTCAAGTTTAGAAATGACTCAGGTTTGCCTTTGTGCTTCAGAGTCCTGAAACTGCCGCTTTCTGTGTGTATTCTGTCTCCCCACCGCTCTGCTTCTTCCTGTCTCCGGCTTTAGTAACCCTGCAGGTAGGTGCACAGGGTTTCTCAGCTTCAAGCCAGGCACTGGGCACCCCTGCTGCAACCCGAGACCCTCATCAGAGGGAAACACCCCGGCACAGACCGACACTGAGGCCACCATGGAGAAATGCACAGAGCAGAAAAGGGGCTAAAGATGAAGGGGTGATGGATTTTGATTGGAAATAAGGAGAAAGTGACGGAGGCATTTAGCATTCCCTGTGGCCCTCTAAAGACTAACGTCTCAGTGTTCTGCTGCTGCGATGCACCGTGACCAAACAGCACGCTGGGGAGGAAAGGGCTTATTTGGCTTAGACTTCCACAGCATCAAAGGAATCAATCAGGACAGGACTCAAGCGGGGCAGGAACTGGGAGGAAGGAGCGATGCAGAGGCCATGGAGGGGCGCTGCTTACTGGCTCGCTCCTCGTGGATTACGCAGCCTGCTCTCTTAAGGAACCCAGATCCACTAGCACACGGATAGCACCGCCCACAATGGGCTGGGCCCTGCCCCCACCGATCCCTAATTAAAAAACCGCTCTACAGGCTTGATCTTATAGAGGCGTTTTCTCAGTTGAGGTTCCCTCCTCTCAGATGACTGTAATTTCTGTCAAGTCGATATGACTGTAGCCAGCACTCAACAGTGCTGTGGGTCCTCTTCCAAAGACTGTTGCTAATCTCAACAGGCTCTGCCTGCCTACCTGCCATAGAGCATGCTGGGTCCTCTGTAAGTATCAACTCATCACTGGCCAAGGGCCTAGGAAGTGGCCTGGGCTTCACTCTGGTTGGAGCATAATGATATTAAGTCCTAGGTGGGTGGAGACCTCCATGGTGAGTGAGGGACAGGCCAGGGCTACTTACAAGAAGCAGCTCTTGCTGCCTTCAGTTGCTCAGAGTAAATGAAATGTAGTTGGCCCGAAGAAAGAGTTGAGAAGTTACGTGGAAATGGAAGAGTCTATGATGTGTGCAATGGTTTATGGCTGCAGGGGCTGGGGGGCGGGGGAGTGGAGAGGGAGACAGTTTGTGCTATGGTATGGTGTGCATTTGGAGGTGGCAGAGCAACCTTGGGTGTCAACCCTCACTTCCCACCTTCTTTGAGGAGGGCCTCAATGTCAATAGGTTTCTGGGGGAGTCTTCTGACTCCCCCCCATCTCACCATAGAGTGCTGTTCACTTTTCACACAGGCTCTGAGGACCTGAACCCATGTTCCCACACTACCCTGAACCATCTCCCTGGACCCATGTGAATGGTCGTGAGTGAGTTGAGTCGGGGTGCAGGAGGCATTCTCGGGGTTACTGAGGCCGGAGAAACACAAACCTGTCCTTGTGTGGTACCCGGGATGGTGCAGAGACCATGCGTGCTAATTGGCACAGGATTACTTTATCCTTTGCTCTGTTTTAGCATCACAAAAATGAAAGCGTCCAAGAAAGAAGTATGTTTGTTTTGCCCATATTTTAAAAAATATGTGAAAAGCTCCGTTGTAGTTTAAAATTTCTTGATAGTACACATGACCAGAAATCAAATTTGTTCTTTATCTTGCTAAAACTGTAAGTGTTGGTATCTGCTATGGGCCTGTTCATCTTTCTAACTAGCTCTGTCTGACTTTTCCTATTGATTAGGAAGGAACTTATTAGCAATTTTTCAAATAAAGAAATCATCGTGAAAAATATCCTATGAGCCGAGAATAGTCTCGATCAACTTCTTTCTTATCAGCTAGGCTCTTGTGGGTCCTAGGCAACATGCTACAGGGAAACTGTTCTCTCACCCCCCTTTTTAATTTCTTCAGGCAAAGCCTCACCAAGTTCCCCAGGCAGCCCTCAGCCTCCAAGCAGCTAAGCTTACACAAGGTGCTGCTGTGCCTGGCAGCAGTCGGTTTTAAATGACGTAGAAAAAGAATGCCACTGTAGAATCTCCAGATGACTTTCCAAGAAGCCAGTGTCAACCTAGCCAGGAGAAAGGTCAAGAGCGCTGGAGACACACAGCTGAGCTTCATGTTGAAATGAACATGATTCATGTTGAAAGCAGCCTCAAGCTCTTTATAATGCAGACATCAGACAGAATTCTGCTCATAATGAAACTAACTCAGAAGACAGTTTGTAAGCTCCAAACAGTAAACAATCAAACCTCTGTTTGTCTCTGCCCCAAACTCCTATAAACTAATGGAAAGCTGAAATGTGAACAAGAGAGTGAAGTAATTAACTTAGAAATTGACCTTGGCAATGAGGGGGTCTTCTAGCCCATAGGATTCAGAGACAAGTTGTTACAGAAACTGCTTTTTGCCTCACTTTCTATCCTGGAGGTAATGCATATACAACATAACGACTGGGTACACTTAGTGATTACAACATTGTAATAAATCACATTTATCATGTCATTGCCATGATAAAAAGAGACATGAGTTGCCTTGATGCAACATACTATTCTCTTTAAAAAGAACTTCAGCATACAAAGGAGGTAAACCAGATGTCTGTGGCTGACCGCTGCCGGTGTCTATGCGGACACATTTGATGGCCATATGCAGTGATGTCTTTCTGAGATGGTAAATGATGGTCAGGGTTTTCTTTTCCTTCGGTTTACACAGTAGTTGCTTTCCTTGAAAATCCAGGGTATGCAAAGCATCTCTGGTGCTTCTGTGAGTCACCTTCGTCTAGAGGGCATGTGCTTCCCGCCTCCGTTGATCGTCTGGTAAGATAGTAACCAGGTATGGGATTCCACACAGTGCTGAAATAATAGAACACAGCAGAACCAGCCACACATCTTTAAACCAGGTGTGGTCCTGTCCCCAGAGAAAGCCTGGGGCAAATTCCCTAATTTCATTGGTAGTAAACAGACTGTTCAAAGCCACAGAGCCAGTGTGGCACCACAAAAAGGCACTGGCAACTAAAAACCAAACATCCCTGGCCTTCCAGACAGTTTTTTTTTTTCTTCTGAAACTGGTCTCACTGTGTAGTTCATTCTGACCCTAAACGTGTGATCCTTCTGACCTTACCTCCTGAGTGTGAAAGATCAGGTGTGCACCACAAACCCCAACTTTAGTTAATTCTGATCATTGATGACCTTGGGATAATGTTTTGTATCACTGTTTTGAAAAGATTTTTTTTTTTTTTAAGTGGGCCCTTGTCTTAGTTAGGGTTTCAACTGCTGCAATGAAAGACCATGACCAAAAGGCAAGTTGTGAGGAAACAGTCTATTCGGTTTACACTTCCACATTAAAGCCCATCAATGAAGGAAGCCAGGGCAGGAACTCAAACAGGGCAGAAACCCGGAGGCAGGAGCTGGTGCAGAGGCCATGGAGTGGTGCTGCCTACTGCCTTGCTCCTCAAGGCTTGCTCAGCCTGCTTTCTTGTAGGACCCAGGACCACCTCAGGAATGGAACTACTCACAATGGTCTGGGCCATCTCCCAACAATCAGCAACTAAGGAAGTACCTTACATCTAGATCTTATGGAGGCCTTTTTCTCAATTGAGGTTTCCTCCTTTCAGATAACTCTAGCTTTTGTCAAGTTGGCATAAAACTAGCCAGGACAGTCCTCTAAGGCAAACAAACAAAGACACGTTTCAAACAACAGAAGGCTTTACTGATATTCCTTACTTACTAAGTACCTGAGATACTAAAAATACGTAGAAATGAGAATAAAGTCTCCCATTTGGCTGAATGTATGAAGAAGCTGGGATCTAAGTTACTCTCAAGCGCTGAGAGTAACCACAGGGATGTGGATTTGGAATACCCACTCTTGTGACTGCCCAACCATTGTCTCTATGTCTTCTTGAATACCAGAAGGCCATGTGGCCTATATTTGAAATTCTCTCTGTGCACCCTCTGGCTTTTCTGCTGTGTTGTGTTTTGCCTTGGCAACTAGGAAGGTTAGAAGTCTATCTAATGCTGAAGATCAATGGTTGTTTCACTCCAGCCCCTTTTCCTTACTGTTGACGCCTCTCTGACTTTATTCTCTTCTTTACATGCTTTTGTCATAGAACAGGGTTATAAAGGCAACTAAAAACCAAACACCCAGAATAGTGCCTGGCGCTTGGAAGGTGCTGTGTAAACATCCAAAAAGGATAATCTCACTCTCCTGCCACAAGGCGGAGCCCGAGTTCTCCTTCTTGAGCAACATACTTCCACTTCCCTCAGTGCTGGCCAAGGACGGGGGTGGAATAGAGTTTTGTGTGTTTCTGAAATGCACACGACATAAGACACCTGCTGCATGAGCACCGAGGGCTCCAGAGGTCCTCCTGTGGAAACCCTGTCGTCATCCTTCGTAGACGGCACTCACTGGGGCGCTGCCTGGCAGAGAAGCTGGAGACCCAAGCCAGAAAAGGACGCATCCAGCCATGGGAAGAGGAAACTCTTCACATCCAGGGCTTGAGCTGTGCACAAAAATATTCATTTAAAACAACTGAGAATCAAGCAAAACAGCACTTGAATAAGCAGCATGTTTACTAGCAGAGATGAGAAGACAGCTAGGGGTGAGCTTGGGAGGTTACGTTTGGTGAAGCTGGTGGCATAAATACTAACTTGTTCCTAATAGCATCTGGTCACACTCTGTTCTGGGGTTGTGGTGAGTGCTTGAGTGTGCCAGCGCACACGCATGAAGATGCCTTCCTGTGCACACGCACACGCTGTTGTTCCTCCGGTGAGCCATCTCGATGTCTTTCAGGTCAGGGTCTCTCACTGGGACCTGGGGCTTGCTGACTAGGCAAAACTGGAACTTGCTGCCTACCTCCCAGTGTTGGGATTACAAGCCACGCCACTAGATAAGGCCTTTAATAATGGATGCTCACATCAGGTCCTCATGCTTGTGAGGCAAATACTTTATGAACTGAACCATCTCTGAGTCACCAGCACGGTCTTTTCTGTTGTCCTTTCTGTGGAGACTCAGAGCTCTGAAACTGAGATCTGCTAGTTCACTTGTCCATCTGAAAAATGGGAACAAGGGGATCCAAGGCTATGGCACAGAGACATGCTAGGTGGCTGCTCTAGAGTCTGGAGTCTCTGTCCCCACGTGTTTCTTGCTGTCTACGTAGAAAGCCTTTCCAGAACAGGCACTAAGGGTACTCCATGGGGACCAGACACCCAGCAGTCCCATTTCAGACCTTTAACTTTTCCCATTTGACCCCCACAACTGTTATCTTACCTTTAGCCTACAGTGGAAAAGCCAACAAATGCAGAATCTCTTAGGCCGCAGTCCTTAGCCTGTTGGCCCTTAACCTTGGCCTAGGGGAAACAGCATCATTATCTTTATTAATCTTTTTAAACTGCATTTTATTTTCTGCGTATGGGTATATCTGCACACCACTTGGGTGTCTGGTGCCCTCAGAGGCCAGAAGAGGGCATTGAACCCGTGGGATTGAAGCTACGGATAGTTGTAAGCCATTATGTGGTGCTAGGAACCGAACTCAGGTCACCTGGAAGAGCAGCCAGTGTTCCTAAGCACTGAGAGACCTCTCCAGACCCTATTTCCATTATTCTTTTACCTAAGATTTAGCATTTCCTTCCACTTTATATATATATATATATATATATGCAAAGGCCAAGGTAAAATTAGCCAGACCTGTAACCTTGTTCCTGAGAGAAATCACAAGTGGTTTCCTATGACATCATGTGCCATAGATACAGCAAAGCATTGTTTATATCACGGCCACTTTGACATTCTAGTCATTTCATCACAGCCAGACTTAATTATCTGGAGTATCAATGAATACAAATGCTACTACGTAACCTTTTTTTTGTTGTTTTTGTTTTTTGAGTCAGGGTTTCTCTGTGTAGCCCTAGCCACCCTGGACTTGCTTTGTAGACCAGGCTGGACTCAAACTCATAGAGATACATCTGTCCCTCCAGGGCTAGCATTCAAGGCATGCACCAACATGCTTGGCTTCTGTAACAACTTTTAAATAGTTCGGTGCGATCAATTTCTCTTATAACCAATGTACTTTATTAATGCACGGAACTACATAGACCTCCACAGACTACCACAAATTAAGAAAAGGGTTAAGCACATTTGTTGAAAGAGAATAGGCCATAGGGGCCTGCTGCTTATCATTCATGGATTGAAAAGGAATGTATCTGTCAAAGTCCAGACAGGACCTCACCACTAAAGCCCCGCTAGGCTGGGAAATGAAGATGGCTTTACGGGAAGCATATTGCTTGAGTCATCTATAACTTTCTAGATAGAATGGAGACATGCAGAATCTTCTGACTTGAACTAAACAGAAAGAGGGCCTGGTGCCTAGCGATGCTCATACTACTATTATAGGACATAAATAATTGAGAAGTGGAGGTTGCCGTGGTTATGCATATTCCCCTAATTGATGATTACAGCGTCTCTGAGTTTTGACGGCACTTGTAGAACAATAGCCCACAGCTGAGGACATCTTTTCTCTAATGCGTTTTCAATTAAGGTGATGTAAAGTCAGTCCTGTGCTCGTAAGAGGTTTCAGTTGACAACTATATAACATATATATAATATATATATATATAATAGGTCCCATAAAATTATTACAGAGATGGGAAGTTCCTGTCTTGTTCTGCTTGTTTGCGGTGGTTTTGGTACGAGCACAGCTACTGTGTGGCCAGAACAGCACATACAACTATGCGTGTGTCTAATTGTATAAATGACAATGAGAAATGACTGTGGTACAAGGTAACGCATTTAACACAGTGTATTTTTCCTTCTAATTATGTGTGAGTGTATGTTTGTGTATGTGAATGTAGAGCCCACAGAAGCCAGATCTCCAGAGCTTTGGATCCCCGGGGCTGGAGGTATAGGCAGTTGTGAGCTGCCCAGCATGGGCGCCGGGAGCAAGGGCTGGGTCCCCTGAAAGAGTAGCAAATGCTCGTAACCACTGAGCCATCTCTCCAGCCCACCACACCATGGTTGTTAGTGTGTGTGTGTGTGCACGCGAGTGTTTGTGAGGTGGATGTTTGTTCATGTATGTGCAGGTATACCTGTGTGCTCAACAAATGGGAGCCAGATGGCAGCCCCAGCTGTTGCTCCTCAGACATCACCCTCTCCCCCTCCCCCAAACTGATTTTCTTGGTCCTTCACTGGCCAAGAACTAGCCATTGGGCTGGGTTTGCTGGCCAACCAGCCGTGGGACCTGCGTGCCTCCACCTCCTGGGTTGTGAGTGTGGGCCTCCACGCCCAGCTTCTTCGTCCAGCTGCTGGAGACTAAGCTCCAGTCTTCCCCCTGCCAGACAGTTCACCAGCTTAGCCAACTCTGTAGCCTCCACAGTTGAAATTTCGACTTGTCCTGTTTGTCTTCTATTTTTTAAAAGGCAAATAAAAGAAACTCACTGCCAAGTAATTTGCTGCTCTAGCACTGTGGTTCTCGACCTGTGGGGTCGTGACCCCACTGGAGAGCGTATATCAGATATCTACATTATAATTCGTAACCGTCACAAAATCACAATTACGAAATAGCAACAAAATAATTTTACAGTTGGCGATCACCACAACATGAAGTGTATCAAAGGGGCGCAGCATTAGGAAGGTTGAGAACCCCCACCCCCTTCACTCCTCTGGGTGGCATTTTCTCTCACGCTTGATCTCATCTTGTTTGGTCCTGCTCATCACTCCCGCATGCAGCAGGCTAGGCTTTCTGGGTCTGTGTAACTAACCTGGTAAGGTCTAATGTTTGCTGGTGAAGGAACGACTAACAGCTCATCTCTTGGAATATTAAACACGGGTCCTTGTCCTCTCACAACTGAAGATCCTTGGAATTCTTGATAGGAAAATCCAAGTTTGGGAATGACAAGAAGCGTTGAAAAGATGCCATCGGTGCAGAAGCATCAAGCCAGAGAAACTGACGTTAGTTTTGTTTGTATTTTTTTTTTTTTTAACAGTCTTTGAGCCGTTATCCAGACTGGATTTTCCCTGTCGCTTCTGCTGTCCTGGACATGTTTTTTCTGGGGAAAGTTGGCAGCAGTAAGTCGTTGGCGCTCTCTCGGTGCTGCTTGTGAACTTCCTGGGACTGGAGATTACTAGCGCCTTACAGAAATTATCTGCTCGGCAGCCATGCATCATTTATATCAATCTCTGGCAAAACCTCAGAAAAAGATACGCTGGCGATCAACGGGCAGAGCCCAGTAAAAACCCCTCCCTGGGCGGAGTGACTCCAGGAGGGGGGCAGCCTCGTGGAGCCTGCTTCTCCGAAGGGCTGAAACACCGCGCCACAAGCCAAACTCAGCCACTGCTGAAACCAGAGAGGAGCTCCTGCGGGATCCACAGAAGCAGCCGGACTGTGGAGCTCTTCCATCGTGGGGACAGGAAATGGCCCATGAAGTGGACCTGGAGTCCTTCAAGGAGTTGGAACGGGAGGTCATTCTCCGGGTCCTATATCGAGATCAAGCTGTTCAAAACGTCGAGGAGGAAAGGGTCCGGTAAGCGTTCCTACCTGGGGCGGTGCTGCGGGGCTTGGGGTTTTCTGTTCAGAGTGACCCGCTTTCTTGTGACTGCTAGCTCAGAGCTGAGCTTCTGGCCCAGAAGGGTCACAGCGAAGGTGTGGAGATGGGGATTATTTTTGCAATAGGACTAAATTAATCTCACGATTCTTTGGAACAGGTGCCTTTGAGGATGTTTGCTCTTTGTGCATTTGCCCACTTTTGGGGGTAGCTAGAGGAACACTGACAGGCTTCTAGCAGCCCCCCAAGGGAAGACTTCAGTTAAGGTCTCCCCCCTTGTTTTCCGTGTTATCTGAAGGCACAAAGGGGAGGGGGTGAGGACCAGAAAAGCGGTGGGATCCGTTTCTGTCTCTTCTCTTTGTGCACTTGTGCAGTACAGCTGGCTTGGAGGGAGGAATGGCGAACCTGCTCAGCCTGTTCCTGACCCCTTTATCAACAGGAGCTTCTTGTCTGGCCTGGCAGGGTTGCTGGGCTGCAGGAGCCCTTTGGTTTGAGGTTACACTTACTGGCAGCTCTGGACATAGTCAGAGCCTCCCACTGTTAGCTGGGAGGTTCCTTCTGTAAACACGTCGCTCCTTTTTATCCACGTTCACCGGCATGCCTGAAATCTCAGCACCTGGGTTGTAGGAGCAGGATTAGGAATTCATGGTCAGTCGGGGCTGGAGAGATGGCTCAACAGTTGAGGCCACTTTCTAATCTAATCTAATTTTGGGTTCCATTCCCAGCACCCCAGTGGTAGCCCACAACCATTTGTAACTCCAGTTCCAGGGGGATCCAGTGCCCTCTCTGGCCTCTGTGGCTACCAGGCACTCATGCGGTGCACATATAAACACACAGGCAAAACACTCACACACACAGACACACACACACAATTGAAAGAAATATAATTATGTTTTAATTAAAAAAAAAAGTTCAAGGTCATCTTTCTGCCATTAGGCATGTTTGAAATGCAGCAGCTGGATGAGAGGGCATATGCTTAGACGGAAGAAGCCGGTGATTCAGTCCTGGCGCAAGGGAGTGCTGCAGACAGGCATTTCTAATAGACCGCTTCAGAGTTACAGGAGAGACGGCTCAGCAGTTCGAGCACTGGCCGCTCTTCCAGAGAACCAGGGTTTGCTTCCAGCACCCACAGTTTACAATCATCTGTAACTCCAGTCCCAGGGGATCCCGGTACCTTCTTCGGGCCTCCACAGGCACTGCACACACATGATGCACTGACATACACACAGGCAAAACACACAATAATAATAACAACAATAATAATAATAGTAATAATAATAATAATACCACACGTATAAGATAAAATTTTTGAAGAATGAGAGAAATTGTCTGGTTAACCAAAGATACAAAGTTCCCCTCCCCCCATGTTCTTTTCTTTCATTTATTTATTTATTTTAGACACGATCTCTTTCTATAGCCCTGGCTGCCCTGAAATTCCCTGTGTACATAGACCAGGCTAACTTTGAAATAATAGAGAGCTGCCGGCCTCTGCATCCCAAGTGCAGAGATTAAAGGGGTGTGCCAGATACCTGGCCCCTCCTTTATTTCAAAACCCTTTAAATATACTTATAAGCTCTGATTCATTGAAATAATAATAGGCTGAGAAAATGGAACTTTCTGTGATGAATAAAGAGACTATTTGGAATAGTAGCAGCCTCATGGATACTGGGAAGGAAGGTTCTATTCTGAAAGGAGATGAACAGAGCATAAGAAGCCTCTGAGATGGGCATGCAATCTTTTGTCATGAAATCCTCACAGCCACCCTGGGAGATTAGGTACCATTTTCACAGAAAATCCTGAGCCTGTGTTTTAAGTGAGAGACCAGCTCATAAAGTCAGATACCAAAGCCTTCTGTCTCCACAGGGTCTGTGGAGGCTCCTGGCTGTAGTCCAGTGTCTTCCTATCTGTTCTAGTTTTACCTCTATTGCTAGATACATGAATATAGCAATATTATTAATTATATAAAATTTATATATATTTATATAAATATATAATATGTATTATATATGTGTGTGTACATGCTTGCTTGCTCGGCTCCATTTCTCTGGTCTCACATAATTCACCCCTGCCTAGGGGATGGCTCTGTCCACAGTGGGCTGTTTCTTTCCACATCAGTTTAACTGAACACAGTCTCCCACAGATGGGTCCACAGGCCAACCAATGCAGACAGTCCTTACTGAGGCTCTTCCCAGATGATTCTGGGTTAGGCCAAGTTGACAACTAAAGGTAACCATTACTCCACTCAATCATTATTCAACTCACTGGGTCACAGGAAACTCAAAACACACCTGCAGCACCTTCGGTGGAAAGGGGCGAAGAGCTCCAGCCAGGAATACAAGGAAAAGAGCTGTGCGCGTTGCCAGCGGGCCCTGGGCCTTCTGCTGAACCGTGGAGCGGTGTGCCAGGGCTGCAGCCACCGAGTGTGTTCCGAGTGCCGTGTGTTCCTGCGGAGGACTCGGGCGTGGAAATGCACCGTGTGCTTTGAGGACAGGTAAGCATCGTGGGTAGGTGTGTATGTGTTTGGATATGCAATAGTGCTCCTTTTCTCCTCTGGCCCAGGACTCGGGGGTGGTCCAGAACACACAGGCTACCTTCAGACTCAGTGTGTGTAGCCATCACACCTCGGTCGTTAATAGCTGCTTCCTGAAAGCATCATTCCAAATCTGATCCATACAGACCCACAGGTTGCTTACCCCAGAGCTACTCTTCTCTACTTGAGATTGAGACATCTTGATTTAAAAAAGGTTTTGTTGTGTACACTTTCTTTTGAGACAGGGTTTCAAAGGGTTTACAGAGACCAGGCTGGCCTTGTAGTTACAGAGATCTGACTCATGAGTGTTGGAATTAAAGCTGTGTGATATCATGCTCCACCATAAAAAAATGTTTTTAGTTATGAATGTTTGGTTACTGATGATAAACTGATCCACAACTTGCAATTTATTTGGATTTCTTGATTAGTGCCTTAGGTTTTATATATATCGTGTGCGTGTGCGTGTGCGTGTGTGTGTGTGTGTGTGTGTGTGTGTGTGTGTAGCCCAGCTTTATTTATCCATATATGATTGGGTCTCTGCAATCCAGGCTGGCTTCAAACTCAATATATGTAGCTAAAGCTGACCTTGAACTCCTGTTCCTCTAGCCTCCAAGTGCTGCCATTACAGCACTTGTATACCCAGCCTGATGCCTGGGTTTTCTTAGACCTTATCAGGGATGTGTGTCAGGGATGGAGTGGGATCCTGAGCCCATGGAATCGTGTTTTGAAGGAGAAAAGTGGGCTCTAGTGCAGAAATAGACGGTGCCTGTTGGTACCGAGTCTCCATCTATTTTAACCATTTGACGTTGAGAGGTTTAATTTTTTTTTAATTTGTATATATTTTACATGCATGTATGTCTGTGCACATTGTGCGTGTCTGGTGCCCACTAAGGCCAGAGAAGGACATTGTATACTCAAAGGACATTGTATACTCTGGAATTGGACTTAGAGATGGTTATGGACCACCATGTGGGTGCACAAGAATTGAACCCGGGTCCTCTGGAACAGCTGTCAGTGCTCTTAGCCAGTGAGGTGTCTCTCATGAGGGCTTTTTTTTTTTTTTTTTTTTTTTTTTTTTGAGGGGTCACTTTGTAGACCAGACTGGCCTTGAACTCACAGAGATCTGCCTGCCTCTGCCTCCTGAGAGCTGGGATTAGAGGCACACGCACCATGCCCGGCCACAGGGAGCAGCATTTGAGCTGGCTTCCCCTTCCTAAATCAGGAAGCCTGTCTGCCTGGGTACCCTGACATGAACGCTTGATTTCCTGTCCCTTTGCAAGGCTGAACACATATCAGTCACTCAACAAATGACAGGAGTGGCCTTTCTGTTTGAACCAGCCCCGTCTTTCTGTCACAGCACCTATCTCCCCTTCCTGGATTGGTTGCCCTCTTTTCTTGGTCTTGCTGGAGTCAGGGCCTTTCAGGGTTTTCTTAGTTCAAGAGAAAAACCCTAAGCAGGACCATGCACTACCCTGGCCACCTGGTGGGGGTGTGGGCCTAGAGAGGGGATTGGTTCCAAGCTATCTCCAGAAAGGCCCAGGTACTTTCTTCCCCACTCATCAGCCACCTGGCTCTGATGTCTGCAGTCAGCCCTAACAGTGAACCTTTAGCAGGTTTTCCCATTCTGATAGCTGCAAACTAAGGATCAAAACAGAAGGTCTGGGCTGAGGCACTCCCCTAGGAGGTGACTGTGCTGAAATCTCTGTCCTCTGCGGCATCACCTCTACTCGGCATCACACCCAGAATTGTAACTCGAGCCAGTAAGCACACAAAATGTCATTTCTATAACCCCCGGCTTCCTTATTTTGCAATAAGGATGTTTTTCAAAATACCTGCCGCAATTGCATCATGCCAGGTGGCTTCGTGAAGGAAGCTGTGTTAGAAGAGAGATAATCTGCAGTAACTCAGGCCTTCTCTCCCTTCTTTCTGCTCACGTCACACCCTCGCTCCTGGCTGTAACTGTCCACTCGGGGGTCACCACCTCACAGAGCTCAGCTGGTCCCCTCTCCCGATCAGAGACGGGGACCTACGAAAGGGTCTTGATTCCATCCACATTTCTCCCCCTTGCTTTTCCCTCAGTAAAAATGAGAACTGGACCAGGAAAGTAGGGTTTTTTGTTTTGTTTTGTTTTTTTTTACATCAAGAAAGAGGAGACTGGGAGGGAGCACCAATTAAGTATACAAAGAAGGGCCGGGTGTGATGGATTCTGTGAGTTCCAGGCCGCCCAGGACCACACAGTGACACTCTCTTCCTAAAGAATGACAGACGACTTAGATTCTGGCTGGGAAAAGGGCCTGTGAAGTGTGCTGGCTGTGGTGCGGGAGGCCGCGGGAGACATTTGGCAGCTTCTTCCTTCAGGGAAAGTTTTATTCTTAGAGACCTGAGACCCAAAGCTCAGAACCAGGAGGGAGAAGGGAGCCAGGCTGAGTCAGAGCTGGCAGTGGCTTCCAGACCATCATGGTGAGAGAGTACTATTAAGCCTTCCTTAAAGTTCCCACCCACCTCGAGGGGGGCTGTGGAGTGGAGGCTGGAGCCGAAATCGCTCCTGAGGCTGTGAAGCAGTAAATGAGCCTGGAGCCCAGGCTGTCACCCCAGCCTGCCTGACTGGGCTGTCACCCCAGCCTGCCTGACAGGGTGCAGCCCTGGGAGGAGCAGAGTGAAGAGGCCCGTGCGAGCCTCTGTTCTAGGTCACGGCAACTGCTGTTAACGTGCATACTCTAAAGAAGCCACAACAAGGGTCTGTGGCTATGTTACCTGGTGGCCTGAGGAGGTGGAAGACTAAATGAGCAACAGGAGCTGAGCCTGGGAGTGTGGGTTTGTACTGCTGCTTCCTCCAGAAGCTGAAGTAGAGGAATCACAAGTCCAAGGCTACAGTGTAAGACCAGCCTGGGGCCTGTGTGTGGCTCATCAGACAAAGGTTTGCTGTCTATCAATGCAAGCCCGACAACTTAGTAAGGCCTGTCTCAAGATAAAAATAAAGAGGCGTGGGTATGCCTCTCGGAGGTAGAACATTTGCCTAGCTAGTGCGTTCAGGGTCTTGGGGTCAACAACCTGTATTGTTTTAATGTAATAAAAACTCCATTGCAATGAATGAGGCATCAAGTGTGGAGGCGCATGTCAGGGGTGATGAGAAACTCGAGGGTGGCTCAAAGGGAACTGGGTTCTAGCAGGTAAAGGAGGGAAGAATGAGTCTTGATCCTGAGTCTTTGAAAGCGATAGTGTTTCTTGTGGAAGTGGATTATAGGGTATGGTAAAATCAAAAGAAGCAGAGAAGTGGGGAAGCGATAGAAGGAATTCCATGAACAGAGACGCCGTTGAAAGGGCTTAGAAGGATACATGGCCCATCGTTTGGAAGTTGCCTTCTGGAAAGAGCAAAGCTGACTCCATTGAAAAGGCACAGTTTCATTGCAAAGAGGAGGGTGATTCCAGCGAGAGGAAATTGGGAGAGCTGATGTAGGAGGAGCTGATTACCAAAGGAAGAGGGAGCTGCCACAGGAAGGGTGACTCCAACAGGAAGGGGTTCTCCCATGGAAACGGGGCGGGTCCTTAGGGAGAGGGAATACTTACTATGTGTTAGAGCAGCAGCTCTCAACCTGTGGGTTTCGCCCCCTTTGAAAACCTCTATTTCCAAAAAAACTTACACATACCATTCATAACAGTAACAAAATCACAGTTCTGGAGCAGCAACAAGAATAATTTCATGGTTGGGGTCCGTGTAAGGCGAGGAACTGTGTTAAAGGGTTGAAGCATTAGGAGGGTTGAAAACCGCTGGACTAGAGCATTCACAATCAGGAGGTGATGGAACAGTGTGAGCAGAAGGAAGCAGGGGAGCCAGCTGCGGAGCTTCCCCTGGGTTTTGGTTGTCCTATGACAATTCTGCCATGGTATAAGGTAATCACTGCTGAAATGTCAGATAACTAAGCTGCCAAGGTTTGCTTTGATTTTCCCCTTTAAAATATGACATGAAATCAAATCCATCACACCTGAAAGAAGCCTGCTCATTTATCTGGAGTGGATTTCTGAGGAATTACTCTTGCCTAGTCCTTCCCTTCCTCAAATTTTACGCTTTCGTCTATTGCTTTGTTCATGCTTAGGAGCTGGAGAAGTCATTTATTCTTTAGGTACCTGTGGGTTTGCGCTCTCTGTTTCTTCAGGGTCCTTTGTGATGGTGTTTTTGTGGTGTTATGGAACCCAGGGCCACGTGCATGCAGTAATTTTGCCCTGCTAACATGGCTCAAACCTAGGCCCTCATGCATGCTGACCAAGCGCTCTCTACTTCTGAGCTACATTCTCCAGCAGCTGCATGCACACAGCCTTAGGGACTCGCTTCACACTGGGAGTGAGCTGACAGACATCAGAAAGCCAGTATGCCACTGAGAGCTCTGGATGTGGCCAAACAGCAAACCGTAGATTGGCTTAAAACATTATGAGACTGTCTAACTTAAAAAATAGATTTCCATTGTGCTTCTCAGACATGAACTTTGTAGATGACAATGCCATGCTAAATACCAAAAGGCTGGTCACTCCTGCTTGGACCAAATGGGTTCAAGCCTGAAACTCAGGGAGTTCTCCAAGTCTGAAAATATTTGAGCAATAAGTGTGTTCTGGAATTTTTATAAAATAACTAGAGCAGAGTGTCTTAGTTACGGTTTCTATTGCTGTGATGGAACACCATGAGCAAAAGCAAGTTGGGGAGGAAAGGGTTTATTAAGCATACACTTCCACATCACTGTTCGTCAGCAAAGGAAGACAGGACAGGAATGCAGACAGGGCAAGAAGCTGGAGGCAGGAGGGGACGCAGAGGCCAGGGCTGCTGCTTCCTGGCTTGTTCCTCAAGGCTTGCTCAGGAAGTGCTCATGCACTTTCTCATAGAACAGTGGTCCTCCACCTTCCCAATGCTGCATCTCTTTAATACAGCAACTCATGTTGCGGTTGACCCCCGACCATAAAATTATTTTGGTTATTACTTCATAACTGTAACTTTGCCACTGTTCTGAATCATAATGCAAACATCTGTGTTTTCTGATGGTCTTAGGCAACCCCAAAAGGGAGTGGTGACTCACAGGTGGAAAAACACTGTTATAGGACCTAGGCCCACCAGCCCAGGGATGGCCCCACCTACAGCAGGCTGGGCCCTCCCACATCAATCACTAATTAAGAAAATGCCGGAAGTTGCCTACAGCCCAATCTTGTGGACGCCCTTTCTCAGCTGAGTCTCCCCGGTGTCAGATGGCTCCCGCCTGTGTCAAGCTCACATAAAACTAGCCAGGACTCAGAGTCCCGATTGAGGCAGGTGGCGCTGATGCTTTCGGGGGCTGTTTCGGATTGCTCAGATATCCTGGATGTGCCAGCCCTGATGCCAGTGGAGAGAAGTGTGAGTTCAGTTGACCCTGGACTTGGCATCATCCCACTCTTGAATTACTCCTATAAAGCAGAAATGATTGCCATAAGATCCTGGGATCTATTAGAAGGGACTAAATACTTTTCAAAATACTTTTCCTTTTTTTAAGTGTTTGCATGTACATATACATACATGTATATGCGTGTATATGCACATACATGTATGTGCGTGTGGAGGGCAGAGGTTGCTATCAGGTATCTTCCCCCAGTGCTCTCCACCTTACAGGTTGAGGTGGGGTTTCCCATGTGAGGCCAGAGCTCATCCATCTGGCTATTCTAGCCAGCTAGATTTGGTCAGGGACCCCTATGTCCACTTCCTGTATGCTAGGGTTATAGAAAGAGATCACACCTGCGCAGCATTTATGTGGGTAAAGGGCATCTGAATTCCAGCACGAAGCTTGTCTGAGGTTAGCGTACTACCCACTGAGCCCTAGATTAAATCATGTTTTAGATTAGGACCTGGGGAGTCAGGGGCCTCATACATGCTAGGCAGGTGCTCCATCGCTGAACTGAAATGCTCACCAATTTCCTTGTTTATTTTTATTTTTGATCAAGGTCCGGTTAAGAGGCCTCACCCAGCCTTGTAGTCTCTCTGCAGTCCAGACTCTGGCTTGTGATTTTCCTGCGTCATCCTCTCCCATGGCTGGGGTTCCAGGCCTGTATCACCAGACCCTGATAAATTGGGATTTGGATTGGACATTAGCGTGTTCTTACAGGATGGCATATTGTGTTTTCTGCATGGCATGAGAGAAATTTTATTGAAAATCAAGTGACATTTTAAAAAAATGAAGGTCCCGAAACGATTGTTTCCTATTAAGGTAAAACTTCCCAGAGTTGAGTAAATTTCAGACTAACCCTCAATATTTCCATGAGTCCACTGTTTAGGCAAAATTCTGCGTTACCACTTTCCGCCCACAATGGCAGATAACTGAAATAACCCACTGTGAAGGTGACGACGTACTTCCCATTCACTTCTGTCAGTGAACACAGTCCCGTGAGGAAAGGACCAGCCATCCAAAAGGCAGCAAAGTGACGTCAACCAGGAGTGTCCAAGCAGGGCTTACTCTGTGCTGAGATCAGAGTTCAGTTCCCTCACAGCCCATCTTTTGTTTCAAACGTGTAGCACAGTGAACAGAGACCGTGTGTCTGTGCTTCTTGGAGGTGACACGCAGGGGCTGGAACCCAGGACTTTTTGTGAGCGAGGCAAGCCTCCACTGAGCTACCCCTCCAGATCTGTGTGTTCCCCGTGACATAGAAACAAGTCTGAGACAGTGGATAAAGAATTTCACATGGTCAAACACCAGCCAGGAAGACTTCCTAGCGGGCTGGGCTATGTGATTACTTGTCCTGGTGTAGCACATGCTGCTTCATATGGAATATGTGTAAGAGCAGGGAAATTATTTACAGGCTTCTGACATTTTATCCACATACAAAGAGAGAGTAAAGACTCCTAATATGCTTGAATCCAAAGCAGGCGGTGAAATTGTAGAAAACTAAAATTTGAGACCTCTTTATGTACGTTTATCTGATGAACTCTCTCTCCAGCCCTGTCTTCCATTCTTTCGCCTTGTCTGAAACAGGATCGAATGTCCACCGCTGCGTATGCCAGGGTAGCTGGCCTCTGAGCTTCTGAGAATTTGTCTCCGCCCATAGGCTCTTACTACCACATGTAACTTTATGTAGGTTCAGAGATCTAAACTCAGATCTTTACACTTGTGAAGCAGTCACTGACTGTACCCACTGGGCCCAGCCCTGGATTGCATCTTAGTGCATCTTAGTGAGACAGGGCCTTGCTAGGTAGTTCAGACTCAGGCTGGCCTCAAACTCACAATTCTCCTGCCTCTACCTCTTGAGTGGTAGGATTAGCAGGCGAATGCTAACATGCCCAGAAGGAGAATGCTTCCGTACAGTTATGCATATCCTTCTTGTTGAAGGTCAGGCTCACTTTGTGGTCAGTGCTTGACTTTAAGCCAGTTCCTGGCTTTAAGCCCCCTTTGAGAATGAGTGAGCTTTTGATTCTATGATGCCTTTGGTCTGTCCTCACTCTTGTCATCTACTTAGTTCAGTGGAGCCTGACACCATACAAGGAGGCAGTTTACCCAGGCTGCCACTTGGCATGGCAATCGGGTCAAGTGTTACCCCGATGGGCACTCACAGTCGCAGCGGGGCTGGGGCTGAGAGTTCGGGCAGCGGGGGCGGGTATTTCTGTACATTGTGCTTTCATAAGGCTTTCCATAAGAACGTATTCATGTCCACAAGCAGGCCAGAGTGCAGCCCCAGGCCAGCAGACGTCATACGGCTCCTGATGACTCAGCTCCTGTCCTGCTCCACTGACACAGCTGTTTCAGTGTCGTTATGAATGAGCCTCTTTTTTGCAGAAGAGAGCTGTCCCAGGGTTTTGGCCCAGTCATGGAACTGACCTTAGGCTGCTTTGCTCTGAAATCCCTCCCACACTGTGGTGATTGGGTGATGGTAGGGTTAGATTCTGGAATTTCTTTGATTCAAATGCATACTTACTGGTTTTCAGAAGTCACCAAAGCGCTCCTTTCATAAGAAAGCTGTGGACCTTGCCATTCCCCATAATGCCTATCCTCCACCTAGTTCCCAAGTCAGTGGGTTTCAGGGTGCCTTCAAGGGGCTTTCCCACGAGGAGTGACCTCACTGGGTTTTTAGTCCTGGGTCTTACCCTTTTAATCAAGAATTCCAATTGATGCCTCTTTGTCTTCTGTAATGCAATATCAGAGGCAGCTGACCTTGGTCTTATCACCTGCTCTTTATGTCCTGGAGATGATCCCTCCTCCCTGTCATTACAGGTAAAGTGTGTCTGGGAAAGGGGTCTCTCCACTTGATCTTTATAGACCAAGGTACATCCTTCTGAAAAAATTTAAAAAGTACTATACAGAGAAATATCTGGATACAATTAAAGATAAGCTGCCCCCAATGACATAAATACAATATAAAATTATCTTCAGTCATTTTCAGACCCTTCTTTTATGATTCAACTAAATAGTTAAAAACATTTAGTGCATTTTAATTTCCTGGGGGTGGGTGTGAGTGTCAGGACAGCTTGTGGGAGTCAGGTCTCCCCTACCACGTGGGTTCCTGGGATTGAACTTGGCTTGTCAGGCTTTTCAGCAAACACCCTTCACCCAAAAGCTAGTTTTTAAAACATGAATATATACACATGGTGGCTTTGGAGGCCAGGAAGCAGTGTCAGAGTCCTTGGAACTGGAGTTATAGAGAATTGTTAGCTGTCTGGCCTGCCCCTGACCTCTCTCTCCGTAGTCCATGGACATCCAACCTTTTGGCTTCTCCGGATCGACTGATCGAGGAAGAATTGTCTTGGGCCACACATCCAGAAGTATCCAACCAGAGGCCAGAAAATGCGTTATCTTTTCCTCTGCATTTCACAGCTTTTCCTTGTTTTGTGTTCTGGGAAAGCAGCTGAACCAAGTCAACCTCAATCTGAACTTAGTTGATTTGGTTCTGCCTTTTATTGGGTGTCAACAGGCCACCCTGGGCTTTGGTCTGGTCAGTGTCCCAACCCCCCTACACTTTGTCCCTTGTCTCCTCCAGCTGGATTACCTGTTGTAGTTGTGGTTCTTTTGCATGGAGGCAGCAGCCATGTTTTTGAAAGCTGCTAGCCCTGTCTAGTTGCCATGGTGATGCTTTCTTAGCAAGGCAGTCCCTCTGGTCTTGCAGGCCCCATGGAGATTACCTGTGGCATTTTGCCAGTGGCTCTTTGCCATCTCCTTAGACCTCACAACTGTCTAACTTGAGCCCTAGGAGATCTGACACCGTCTCCTGGCCTTCAGGGGAACCATGCAGTCACATGGTGCAATGCTTGCACGCAGAGCAAACACACAGACATATAGACTAAGCACGAGTGGGTGCTTCTCGCCTTGTGCCCTTAGCACCGTTCTTTAGGTAGCACAAACCCCTCTGAAAGCACACTGCTACAGTCTCTATCCACTGGGAATCCCACCTCCTCCCTTTCTTAAGGGACTCCCGGAAGAGGTGGGAATATTCATTTATTCATCAGCACACTGTGCTGGGAGTGTCTCTGGGTGCCATGGACAGGTCTCCTGAGGTTAAGAAAGGAACAGTTGTGGATGTTTTGCAAGAAGAGTTGATAGCAGCGCGATAAAATCATAGCTTTATCTTCATCACAAGTCTCCACCTTTTCATAGTTGCCTAGGATTTAATCACAAACGTCTGTCTGTTTCCTGTACCAACGTCAAAAGCAGCTCAGCTGGGCTTGTGGGCAGACAAAACAAGCCCACACTGATTTCGCTTCATCACTGTGAAGCACCTTAGCTGCAAAGTTGTTTGAAGAAAAGTTTTCAACTGGGTGACTGCACAGACGGCCCTTAGCAGGAGTCTGAAGCCGGACTGGCCCACAGGAACCTTGCTGCTCTGTTTCACAGCAGTTGGCTGCTTCATCTGGAGGTTTTGCAGCCTCAGCATCCGGCAAGCCACCAGGGTTTCTTAGCAGTGTTCTTGGGGTTTCTTTGCCATCAGGGCCTTGGCCAAAGAACAGACCTACAGGGATGTACCATTTTCAGACATTCAACCAATTCTGTAGACACAGACCTGTCTTCCACCTCCTGTCAGTGGGATGGTGAAAATGTCTTCAGTGTCTCTGGAGACCTCATGTCCACTTCCTCAGTTGCATGAAGCATAAATTAACCGCTTCCGTGCCTGCAGGTGCTGCATTTTGATGCAAAGTGAAGTCCTCCCCTCTAAATGCCTATTTAATTTGCTGCTTGCTTGCAGCAGTGAGGTAAAAATGTCTTTCTTGCTAGGCTCCTCCTGCCTCCTCATTAGGAGAGACATCTGTGTGCTGGAATTTTCAAAGCATGTTCAACAGTTATTGCTCGTTTGTTAATCCGGCGTTAGCAGGGTTGAAGCCCATAAAGATGGTTGCCAGTGCTTCCGGAAGCAGATGGGGCATCAGGTGCGAGATGGTTATAATTCCAGCCTCCCTCAGATGGGGCCTGCCTTCCATGCATGTTCATCCTGTGGCTCTCAGGTTGCAAGAGTTTGTATACGTTTATGTGACGTCTGTACACAACACTGTCATCTACAAAGATCCCTGTGCCGGTTAGTGTTTGTCATCTTGACACAAACTAAAGTCCCCTCGGAAGAAGGAACATTAATTGAAGAATTGCCTCCATTGGATTTACCTGTGGGCAGGCCTGCAGGGCATTTTCTTGATTGATGATTGATGTGGAAGGGCCGAGCCCATGGTGGGTGGTGCCAGTCCCTGGGTAGGCGCTCTTGCATTGTATAAGAAGTCAGTTGGGAGCAGGCCAGTCAGCAGCATTCCTCAGTGGTCTCTGCTTCAATCCCTGCCCTGACTTCTTGCCCTGTCTTCCCGTGGTGATGGACAGTAGCATGTACCCCAAACAGACCTTTCTTCCTCCAGGTTGCTTTTGGTCAGTGTTTTATCTCAGCAACAGAGAGCAAACTAGGACAGCGTGTTTGAGCATTCTACAGATTATAAAACAGTCTCTTAGTCTGTTTACAATTTCATGCTAGGCCTCTGGTTGAATACTTCTGAATGTAGGCCCAAGACAATTCTTCTTCTTCCTCGTTCAGTCCATCCAGAGAAGCCAAAAGGTTGGATGTCCATGGACTACGGAGAGAGAGGTCAGGGGCAGGCCAGGCAGCTAACAATTCTCTATAACTCCAGTTCCAAGGACTCTGACACTGCCTCATGGTTTCCAAAGACACCAGGTAAGTACGCAGTACACAGACATGGATGCAGGCAAAGCACACATACAAAAATAATACTAGTGTTTAATAAATATTTTTAAAGGTGTTATAATTCAGAAGATGGCTCACACGTGTAATCCCAGCACCTGAGAAGCCGAGGCATGGGTGGTGCTGGCTCTGAGGCTGGGCTACATACTGAGCTATATAAGTCACTCTCAGCTGGAGAGCAAGGCCAGCTCTCAAATAGATAATTCTGTTTGCATTTCAGAAACGTGAAAATCAAAACTGGAGAATGGTTCTTTGAGGAACGAGCCAGGAAATTTCCAACTACAGGTAAATACTCTTAAAACTCTTAAGTCATGTAAAATGATCATTTCTAGTTTTTAAATATTTGGCGCCGGTTGTGGTGGCACACACCAGTAGAATTTGCTGAAAGGGCCGAAGGCAGGAGGATCATAAGTTTGAGTCTACAGAGTGAGTTCCAGGACAGCCAGGACAATACAGGGAAACCCTGTCTTGAAAAACCTAAAATAAAATATTTGGTTTTTTGGTTGAAAGGAGGAAAAACACACACACACACACACACACACACACACACACACACACACACACACACAAACACAAACAAACAACCCTCATGGTCTTGGAATTGTCAAAACAGGAAACTTCAGGGTTTTAGTGACAGATCTGGCTGTCATTTGTGCATCGGGAAGTAGAGCCTCTGGTGTACACAGTCAAATGAGAGCACCTTAAGCAGTCACCCCTAAGTAGAGAGTGGGGGTTCGAGAGGCGGGACAAATTCAGTGGCTAGGACCAGGTTACTGATAAGGACTTCGTATGCAACTCAGACCAAGTAGATCCTCCTGTTTTCAAACGTCTGCTTGGGATCCCTCTTCTTCCTTAGGGATGCTTATTTAGCACAGGTGACTCCATTTTGGTTTGCTCTGGTCTCAGACCACAGCAGTGGTCTTCCGGGACTTCAGCTGTGACCCTGACACCTACCTGGTGCTCCCCATCCACCTGTCTGCCCTTTCCTGCTCCAGAACTGAGCCCATTGGTTGCCTTCACCTGAGGCTTCTCCGTGTCTGCCCCTCTCTCACCCTCTGGAAGGCACTCTCTCTAAGTGTGTTTTGCCAGGCTCTCCGTGCTTCTGGAGCCCTGCCGCCTCTTTCTACAGTAGAATTTGAGCTTTTGCAGTCATTTAAACAATTTTTTTTGAAATCTTGTTTATCCAGTATTTTGTTCATGATCCTTAATTTAAAAAATAAATTGGCCTAGATCCAGGCTCAGTTGAGAGCCACCTCCAGAACTCACCTCAATAAAAGGGTTGGGGGGTGCTGGGCATGGTGGTCCAAGCTCATAATCGTTGTGGAGGCAGAGACTTAGGGCTTGCGGGGCAGCCAGCTTCCCCTGGGTAAGCATGCAGCCAATGAGAGAAGCTGCATCACATAAACAATTCAGAGAGCACCCCCCCCCCACCTGCTGTATGCATCGGTGAATAACCGGCCTCGGCCTCTCGCTCAAACAAGACCCAGGTGAGCAGCACTTCCAGCAGAGGTGATTCTTTCACCTCCACAGGAACCCCACAGCATGTGTGTGCTGCCCTCCCCCCCATGGACGCATTCACACACAAAAGGTAGGTAAGTAAACTTAAAAGGTCCCTGGCTGGAGCTGTCACAGTGTAGAGAGCGAGATTCATGAGAATGGGACCGGAGTACTGGGGTGGGGACTCCTCACTCTTCTCTCGATCACTCACACCAAAGGCAATTTAAGATGAAGGCATTTAGCCAGGGGGCTGAGGCAGCTTTAATCTCGGCGCTCAGGAGTCAGAGGCAGATGAATCTCTGAGTTAGAGGCTCTAGAGAGTGAGTTCCAGGACAGCCAGGGCTACATAGAGATATCCTGCCTGGCGGGGGGGGGGGGGGGCGGGGGGGGGGGGGGGGGGGAGGGAGGAAGAAAGAGGTTTATTATAGCTTATGGTTCCAGGTGGAGAAGTCCCTCATGGCTGGGAGGTGTGGCATGGTGGCGGGGAAGTAAGCGGGCTGATCACACTGTATCCACACACACAGGAAGCAGAGAGTACAAACAGGAAGTGGGACCAGGCTCTAAACCCTCAAATCCACATCCTCCAGCAAGGCCCCACCTCCTTAAGATTCCAAACCCTCCACCAACTGGGAGCCAAGTATTCAAACACTTGAGCCTACAGGGACGTTTCTCCTTCAAACCACCACAGATGTTGTCTGAAATGTATAGGTGACTATATACCAAATATAGAGCCTACAATTTGGTCAGCCCTTTCCCTACTGCCAGTGACTGTACCGGTTCACTGTGGTGAGCATCTTGTACTGGGATCTTGGCAGTTCTGTGTAATTCCCTTGGATACATTTCTTAGGAGGCCAGCTGGCTGACTGGAGGCAGGAACACTTATTTTTTGCCAAAGCACCTTCTAGGAAGGCCGTCTCATTCAGCATGCTTGACAGCGTGGGCCAGCTGCCTTCTCCCCATACTGTGGTCCTCTCTGAAGTATGATCTCAGATTCTACGTGCGCTTTGGTTTTGACTCTAAGTACTATGTATTCATTTAAAAATTGGAAAGCGAGACTGGCTGGCTGGAGATGAGGCTTGGTAAAACACTTTGCCTGGTATTTGTGGGACCCCGTGTTCAATCTCCCCATCAAAAGGGGGGCATTAAAGGAGAAGGGGGAAGGGAGGAGAGCAGGAAGAGGAGGAAAATGGAGAGTAGTAATGTTAAAAGCAGTCACACCCAGAGAACAGTTGCTAATACTGTGTTACACATTACTTCTGCTCTGTATGTGTGTGTGTGTGCGCGCGCGCATGCCCACGGGCATACGTGTGCTCTCATGGGCATATATTCACATTTAAAAAACTAGAGACTAGTGAGATGGCTTTTGGGTGAAGGGTACTTTCTGCCAAGCCTAACACCCTGAGTTCAGTCCCAGGAACCCTCATGGTATGGGAGACCTGACTCACACAAGTTGTCCTCTGACACCCACTAAATTAAAATGTTCTAAAATCTTTAACTATTTAGTTGAATCATCAGAGACTTGGGTTTAAAAATTAACTGGAGACAACTCGATATTGTTATGTAATTGGGAGCAGCTTATCTTTAATTTTATCCCAATATTTCTCTGTATAGTACTTCATAAAGAATGTTTTCCGGATACTTAAACATCATGATTTCTGATGACCACATCTCATTCGTCCTCAGAATGTCCATCATTTGTTTAACCAAGTTATGATTGTGGGTTGTGGGCAGGACAGGGCTATTTGATGATGAGGTAAATCCACGAGTGCCCACCTTGGGCTTTTTCTTTTTAGCACTGGAAACCTTGAGCCAAGTTTAATGATTAGTTGCAATTCCAGGGATCATTATGCCCTCAGCACTAGTTTCCTTTTTATATGCTTTACTTTTCTCCCTTAATGGTTCTATTAGCTACGTGCCATTTAAGATAAGTGTTACCAAACTTCCCTTGAAAGTAGACTAGATAGGAATAATATTCAATAAAGAGTAATAGAGATGGATAGCTGGAACGTCTCCTGCGCCAATCTCGAAGCCTTTAAAATGGCGTAAGGGCTGGTGAGACCGGGGTGGGGAAGAGCATTTGCTGCTCATCTACAAGGTTGTGCGTTCACGTCTTCAGAAATGGCAGGAAGCTAGTGTGACTGTGTTTGTACTGGTGCCCCAGGACTGTGTTGGGACGGCTGGGACTTCCTGGCTGGCAGTTCTCTCTAGGTTCGGTGAGAGAACCTGTCTGGAGAAACAAGGTGGAGATCAACAAGCCAGTGCCACGCGTGTGTACACTACATTTATACACACATAATAAATGAAGATCCAAGGATAAGCAAAATAATATAAATAAATTTTTTTAAAGCTCATATTACAGAGGCAAATTGGTGAATTAAAAAAAAATAAAAAAGTAAAAATGAGCTCCACTTCCTCATTCTGTACAGAAACAGTATAAAGCATTGGGTTATTTTTTTTTTTTCTGATGATATAGTACATTTTTTTCCTAAGACTTTTAAATTAGTTTTGTGATTTTTTTTTTTTTTACAAAAAATTAATTTACTTATTTTATGTGTGTGCCTGGGTGTGTACCATGTATATTCAGTGACCATGGAGGCCAGAAAAGGGCGTTGGAGCCTCTGGAACTGGAGATACTTGATGTGGGTGCAGGGATCTGAACCCAGGTTCTCTGCCAAGGCAGCAAGTGTTCTTATCCACTGAGCCATCTCTCACCCCCTATTCTGAAACATTGCTGTTGAGGTTTATCTGAGCCACAGAGTGTCTGTCCGAAGGGTCTTTAGGAAGCTTCCCTGGCTGTCCTGACAGTGTTCCCCCAGATCTGCTGTCACAGTATTTGGTGGTGTGTGCAGAAAGTTTTTAACGTGGTTTCTGGGACTGAGGCTTCACACCAGCTGAGAGTATTTCAGGTTTGTATCTCCTAGCTTCACATACTGAAGTTCAGTTCAGTGAAACAGTTGGGGGTATGTTAGATGGAGTCAGTGCGACCTGGACAAGGTTGTGATGGGCAGGTCCCCAGGGACTTTATGAGCTCTGTGAGTTGGAGAACCACCCGTCCTTGGCTGTGTTAATTATGATGGACATTTTCTTAGGTCACGCCACATCTGAAACTGGAAATCCACCTTTGCTCTTGGCTCCACCTTCTGGCTGGTGGCCGTAAGTGCACATCTTGGTGCCAACAGTGGCTTTTGGTTTCATTCTACAAGCATGACACTTTTAGGCCTTAAGAGTCATGAGTCTGGCTGGGCATGGTGGCACACAGCTTAACCAAGGATACACAGGGAAATCATGTCTTGAAAAACAAAACAAAAAAATAATCATGAGTTTGTCAAGTGTCTGTGTAATGTTCACAAACCCTGGATTCCATCCCCTACACCATCAAAAGGAGGCACAGTCGTGCAAGCTTGTAACCCCAGTATTTGGGCATTGGAAGCAGAAGGATCAGAAGTTCAAGGTCATCTTCAGATACAGAGGGAGTCTGAGGCCAACCTGGACTACCTGATCCCTTGACTCGTGTGTATGTGTGTGTGTGGAGTGTCTGTGTGTGGAGTGATGAAAATCAGGCATCTTGTACATCTGCAGTCCAAGCACCCAAGGGGCTTTGGCCGACTCTACAGTGAGACCCTGTCTCAAAGATAAAAAAAAAAAAAAGGTAAGACTGCAACATCAGCTTTGACGTTAAAGTAAACACCTTCTCAGACTTGCTCTGTTGTTAATAACTGGAGATAAAATGGTTTGGGGAGGTCGGCCCTCTACACACCCTCAGCTTACTGTCCTCAGGACTCATTGCATCACTAACCAGATGAATTTGGCATCTGGTCACTGTGGAGGAGCAGGGATTTTTACCCCCTTCTCGTAGCAAGCAGGGTTTAATCTTTCAAGTGACTTGTGAGGGTCTTGTTCTTTTACACAGGCAACATAGTCAGTGCCGTCTGGTCATGGGTGTTTGAAGACAGACTGGTGTGAGTTTGAAGCCCTCGGGTTCATGAGTGAAGAGAAGGTAGGGGCGGGGGACATGGCTCGCTGGCAGAGGGCTTGCCCACAGCAAACAAGGCACTGGGTTCCATCCATCCCCTGTCCACAGAGGACAGAAGATAAGTCGGGCGATGAGATGGTTCCGCTCCCAACCCTGGTGACCTGTTTGCTCTCCAGGCTGCGCAGACAGAGATTTCACTCCCAAATGTGTCACATGCACAGTGAAGCATAAAAATTGTAAACGTAATACAATTTTTTTAAAGGAGCTAGGTTCCATCACGTACGTGTGTGACTCTGTCCAAGACTGCCTGTGTTCCTCCCCACTTTTCACCCAGCGAACGCCTGCCTACCCCATTCACCAGAGAGACTCGGCAAGGGGTGGTTCTGCAAAGCCAGGGCTGATAGCTGGGGATTCACGATCCTACTGGTATCTTTAATTAAATCACATTTATTTCCCAGAAAGAAAATGTTCTACTTCTTATTTCAAAGAAAAGATGGAATCCTGTCTTTGATTGCCTTTTGATTGATATTTCTCCTTAAGAGGAAAGGCTACAGACAGCACCACAGCAGGAACTGTGAGCTCTGCTCCCAGCAGGCTGGGTGCTTGTCAGGCCCCCGGAATTTAGGAATTTTAGACTGGTCCAACCAGGCTCAGTAGAGCATAGGTAATCAAGTCAGATTTCATGATCAATAGATAAAATAAGACCCTGGCCTTTATACTTTCTGCTTTTACCCGATGTCCATAGGTAGTAATCCTCCCAAAGCAGATTCTTGGAGGTTTTTTTTTTCCATTTAAAAAAAAAGCCAACTTAGTTTGTTCTTTGGCAATGTCACAGATGTATACAATGCATTCTGATTACTCTCTCCCTGACCTTTGCCTACTTCCTTCCAGCTCTGTAAAACCTTCCTGCATCTTCGCTCACCCGTCGGGCTTTGTTTTGGCATACCTCCGAATGATTCGTTGGTCAGGAAGCCTTGGCAAGCCTCCTGTCAATAATTAGATAATGTTGGTTTCTATCAGCGCTATAGTCACAATCACCACCCTCGAGTGGCAAGCTGCCTTCTGGGGAGATGGGGTAAATGAGATGAGGCTCATGTCCTCAGTCTAATGGAGGACATGAGCATACACACAGCTTTCGGTGGGAAAGGCACAGGGACTTCAGGTCACCTCCAGATGACAGTTGTTCATCGATCCAGGTTCATTTCTGCTACTGTGATTAAAGAAAAAAAAAGCCAAAAGCAGCTTAGGGGAGGGAAGGGTTTATCTGGCTCAGTTTCAGGTCAAAGTCATCACTAAAGGGAGTCAGGGCAGGAGCTCAGGCAGCTCGTGTCTTCACATCCACAGTCAAGAGCAGAGAGAAACGAATACACCCTTGTTTGCTTGCTTCTTACACCCAGCCAGCTTTCTCTAGTCTTACATAAGCGAGGGCCCCAAAATAGGGAATGGCGCTGCCTGTAGTGGGCTGGCTCCTCCTCCAATTAGTAATCAAGACGGTCTCTCAGAGACATGTCCCGAGGCCAACCTGAGCTAGACAGTTTGGCTATTGAAACTTTACCCAGGTGACTTTAGATTGTGCCAAGTTGGCAGTTAAAACTAATAGCACCCAACAGTCATACCTCTATAAATAAACCTTTAATGGAGACAGGAACAGGAAGTACAGAAAAGGTCCAGTTCCAGTGGAGACGGACCTCGGGAGAATATGAGGTGTGGGTTAGGCACAGTGGGTCTGGGAAGTCGGCCTGGCCAAGACCAAGTATTTGGGTCAGTCGTGGCAGCAGGTGACCCTGGAGAGGAAGGCAGTGACTAAGTCACAAAGGGTCTCTCTAGGCTGGCTTCCTAGGACACCACAGAAAAGTGTCATGGCCCTTGTTACTTTCCTTGCTCCAAGCGATGGAAAGTTATTGTTTGATAATTTAGAGGCTGGAAACCTCAGACCAAGGTGAGCATGAGACGGGGCTTCCTCGTGCTCATCTCAGCAGCCCTGGCACATCCCTGGCTGTTAGAAGCTTCACCCCAGCTCTGCCTCCATGTAGTCTCCCGCTGAGCAGGTCCAGCTTGGGTTGAAGTTTCCCTCTTTATAAGAAAACAGCCCTACCAGAGAAGGACTGTAGTGGCTTCATGTCTGTTCTTACCTGCCCCAACAGATAAAATATCCCTGTTTCCACCACCTTCTGTTGTGAGAAAAGAGACAGCTTTGTGGGAAGTGTCTCAGAAGAATGCGAGGGACTCCCAGCCCTGAGGGACTTATGAGCCCTGGGCTTTCACTCTGATGACTCTTGAAAAAGAGAGTAATATGACCAAAGTGAGAATATCCCTCTCATGTTTAAAAATGTGTGTGTGTGTGTGCGCGCGGAGCTGCCCTTAAGATATAAATCCTATGGTTGCAAGAAGCCCTCACCATCCAGGACCTGGTCTTGCCTGCAGCGGGGCAGGACACAGATGTAATCGGCACATCTCCTCGGAGGCTACAGGAAGCAGAAGCGTGTTTTTAAAAAAACGAAGATTCAGTAGTTTTGAAGAAGTAAAAGCAAAGAGCAAGGGAAATAGGCATGAGTAGGAGATGACAAAGCCACACAGGGCGGTATGCCTCAGATTCTTGTGTGCCCCCAATCACCCTCAGTTTAGGATCTCATGTCGAGTAGGTTCTGATCTGCAAGAGAGGGTGGACCGGGGGTTCTGGTAGCCCCCCTTTTTCCCAAAATATGACACTTGGATCTGAGGCAAGCTTACGTTGTAAGCTAAGAGGTTTTTCTTAAAGATTTTATTTTTTACTTTGTTTTATGTGTGTGAAGGTTTTGCTTGTGTGTATGAATGTGCATCACATGTGTGATTGGTGCCCACAGAGGTCAGAAGAGGGAATTAGATCCTCCAGCACTGAAGTTACAGGAGGCTGGGAGCCACCCTGTGAGTGCTGAGAACTGAGTCTGGGTGAGTGCTCCTGGCCCAGAGCTCCAAGCGCTTCCCATTTGGTCGTGAGCCTCAGCTTGCCACAGCCAGCAGGGGGCAGCAGAGATCTAGGCACACGGTAGTAAGGCAGCTTTCAGTGGCCGCAGGGGAACTATGAAAGGTGGAGGCCAGGCTGGGAGTTAGCAGAGGGTTTGAGAGAAGAGCGTGAGGTTGGAATGCCTGGGGAAGTAACCCACAGAAACAAGGTGCAGCCCAGGACTCCAGGCAATAAGAACCTAGGTGGAAAGGGCAAGCAAGGGTTGTACGGCGTGGAGGAGCCCCGAGAGATGAGAACACTGAGACACCACGTGGGGTTTGTGACTTAGGCTTTGAGTGACAGAAGATAGCATCAGATTTGGGGGTGCGGGGGTGGAGAACAGTGGCCTTGGGGGTTGTGCCTCAGGGCCAGGTGTTACAGATGTCTAAGGGTGAGAGGGAGTAAGGGAAGGTAAATGGGCCGTGAAGTGGGTGCTCAGAGCTCACTGTCCATTGTGTCTCTGCCCTGGGGTCCTGACGGATCTGCAGTGCTGTCAGGTCTTGTCTCCCTTTCTTCCCCCTTCCTTGTTTTCCTCGGACTCAGTGCCTTCCATCACCGGGCGGTGACGCCGTCTCTCCCTCATTGCCTGCCCAGACGTTGCCGCCAAGGCAGCTCTCGTAGGTGAGGGACTCTGGTTTTACTAGCCTGGCATCCAGCCTTTGGGAGAAGGGCCACTTAGTACACCAGCAAGTGGGGATGCTCCCAGCTTGCTTCCCGTTATGGAGCCCAAAAATATACAGAGCAAGGAGACTTTGGGGCTGGGGTATGACCTTGGGTCTGAGCCCTCACACTAAGAAAATCAGGGGCGGTGGTGCACACCTATGAGCACAGCCTGGAGGTAGAAACACCAGGATTTGAAGTTCAAAGGCCTCCTCCGACTGTGTAGTGAGATCAGGGCTAGCCTGGGCTACATGAGACCCTGTCTCAAAACAAGACAAAAATCCCTTAGATATGATTTTAAGGGTTCCTGCTCCTTCTGGGCAAGCCTGACTAAGGACCCGGAACTGGGGCTACATCCTGCTTTGATATCAGGACTTAACTCTAGATGCTGTCTGTCTGTCCTGGAGGTCCCCTTGCCTATCCTGGCATTCTCAACATCCCACTCGGTCAGTGTGTCCTTAAGTAGCACCGCTACCCAAATCTGTGATATGAATTAAAATCTTCCAAACAACACAAGCGCCATCTTGTCCTCCCAGAGCCAGGGCCTGGTGAGTGGTGCTGTGTGGAGGCTTTCAAGGTCTTGAGCCGAAAGTCCACTACCACGGTGCAGCCCAGCCACGCTCATGCTGGTAGCCAAGAACCACTGTGGTCCCCGGACTGCGGACCGGCAGAATTTTCTTTTGGAGAGTTAGTACATCAAGAAGCAAAAAAAGGCTACTGTGGCAGGTGCAGTCTGATTTAGGAAACTATTAGTCACTGTGATTCAGACGTAAGGAGATTACATTTTTAAAGGGATTACCTTAAGTCTTCATCACAAGGGGCCCTCTGAGGGATACATTCAATTATTCGTGTTCCCTGGGGGAAGGAACTGGGGAACTTGGGGATTGTTTCAAATTTCCAAGATTTACAAAATCTAATTCAACGTTAACTTCTAATAGAAGCAGTCATTCCCAGATCCGACGGCTTGTGGTGCGTGTGTGTGTGTGTGTGTGTGTGTGTGTGTGTGTGTGTGTGGCGGGGCTATAAACAAGACAGTGATTGTCCAGTAGATGGAAAGCTGCACAGTAATCCCCACCATCTATATTTTCATGTTTATTCTTTTATTTTCTGGGTATGGGTGTTCAGTCTGTGTTCCACATGCGTGCCCACAGAGGCCAGAAGAGGGCACTGAAGCCCCTGGAATTGGAGTTACCAATGGTTGGGGGTTGCCATGTGGGCCTGGGAATCAAATCTGGTTCCCCTGGAAGATTAGTCAGTGCTCCTTCCACCCCGACATTTATAGAGACAAACAGAGCGAGCATGTGTGCACATTCATGACTGGGCCAGGCACACGGGTAGAGATCAGAAAACAACTTGCAGGACTCTAGCTCTCCCTGCGGCATGCGGACCTGGGGGCTGAAGCTCAGCTTGGCAGGTTTGGTGGCGAGTGCCTTCACCTGCTGAGCCACGTCACCCGTCCTTCACGATCTGACTTTGGAGCATTTCTGTCACCCCAAAGGATCTCTTTTTTATAAGAAGACGTGATGTTAAAGTAATCTGAATACATGGATCCCTGTGTTTGCGTCCAGTACAGTATATTCACAGTATTGACTGACCTTGACTTGTTCCTCCCCCAGGCAAACGGGAGACCGCTGGGGCGAAGCTACTGCAATCTTATCAGAGGCTGAGGTGAGTGTGGGAGGACAGAGCGTTCCATGTCAGCAGGAGCTCAGAGGACACCCTGAAAGAGCTTACATACCCCGGCCTTCTGAGGTCACTGCTCTGAGACGCAGCTTTTTCAATTATAAAGCTCCTGGAAAAGGTTGAAAGAAACTTGGAGGTTTTCATAAGGAACCTTCTAGCTATCCCATTTTTACTCACAACATTTTTTCCCCTCAAATTCTTCTGAGATGCTGCAAAGAATGAAGTATGGTTTTGACTGTGTGTCTGATGACACTCTGCACCAAGCAGCTGCTTCTAGTTCCCTTCTTCCTCTGGCATCTTCTCTGGTGCCAGGCATATACCTAATATGTTTGTGGAATTAAAAAAAAAAAAAAAAAACAAACAACAACAACACCCACCCATTGGCTGTTGCTTGCAGCCTTGAAGTAGCTGGAGTCACCCCCCACCCCCCATCTCCTGAGTTTAGAGACCATCGCTGAGAGTTCCCATGGGTGCTACATTTTTTGGCTTATGGTGAAATGTATCCAATCTCAAAACTTAGAACCTCTTCCTCCTGCTGCTCCTCCTCCTCCTCTTCCTGCTCCTTCATCTCTCCCCTCCTCCCTTCTCTCCCTTTAACCTCCCTCCCCTCCCTTTCTCCTCTTCCTCCTCCTTGCCTAGGGTCTTGCCATGTGGCCTATGGTTTGGTCATCACTATTTAGTCCAGGCTGGCCCTGAAGTCCTGACAGTCTTCCTGCTGCAGCCTACCAGCACTGAGATTACAGGGTCGGGACCACATCCACTTGTTACTTTTCTTGTTTTCCCTGCCCCCATTTGTTCTTACCTCTTTTAGCTCATGCTCCCAGTATTTCTCAAAGTATTTAATTTTTTGGTTTTTCCTTTGGCTCTTCTGCTGGTGTGGTTCGCACTAAGAATGCAAGAGTCTGAATAGGATTCCACATATGAAGTCTGGGTTCAAGAACAGTTCAGTGGGGGTGCCAAGGTACCCTCGTGGCTTCAGAATGTGCTGGAGAACTCAGTGAATGACTAGACTGCAGACAGTGACAGGCTCATGTCCATACCCAGACCCCAGCACACAGGGAAGCGAGATCAAGCAGTCCTGCTGCTGCATTTCCTTCCTTCCTTCCTTCCTTCCTTCCTTCCTTCCTTCCTTCCTTCCTTCCTTCCTTTCTTTCTTTCTTTCTTCCTTTTTCTTTTTTGGTTTTTTGAGACAAGGTTTCTCTGTGTAGCCCTAGCTATCCTGGAACTCACGTTGTAGACCAGGCTGGCCTCGAACTCACACAGATCCACCTGCCTCTGCCTCCCTGAGTGCTGGGATTAAAGATGGGCACCACCACCACTCAGCTGGCATTTCCGTTAAAAGGAAACTTGATAGAAACAAAGCTAGAGCTTGAATGATTAGTGCACACATGAGGAGTTCTAACCCATTACTCTTGTGTTTCTCCTTGGCAGCAAAATCTCTGTGGTTCCTCCAACGCCACCACCTCTCAGTGAGAGCCAGTGCAGCCGCAGCCCCAGCAGGGTAACTTATTGGTCCAAGGGTCCCTGGGTGGGGGGCAGGGCAGGAAGGCTGGAGATGGATGCTGCTGATGCTGATGCTGGAGAGTTAGCCCAACAGCCTTGGAGCATGCATATCTGACTTAGCTAGAGACGAAGGTGGAAAAGCAATTTCCTTTTCATTTTGTGGCCAGGGACCATCTGCAGTCACTGCTGGCTCCTTCTGCTTCTGCCCTGAGACATCTTGTCCTGAGTCTTGTCGCCAGCTTTCATCTCCAACTCTCAACTGTGCTTTCAAATGTGTGTGGGTCTGGCATGTGTGTAGGGCAGGTTGTGTGTGTGTGTGTGTGTGTGTGTGTGTGTGTGGTGTGCCCGAGAGATGAGAACTGTATCTCAGTCTTTGCAGGCTCTAGGGGGACCAGAACCATTTATGTCCAAAGAATGTAGCTGCATGAAGTGGAAATAACTCTTTGTCTGACCTGTGTCCAGGTCACAGGATAGTGTCTGGGTGCACTTGGAAACTGAAGTGCTGTGAAATTGCATGGCTTTGATTATCTTCATCAATCCATGTGTTAGAGGGAACAGCTGTGTCTTACATGGATATAATGCCATGTCTGTTTGAGAGACAAAAGCATGTTCATTCTTTTTCAAGTTCCCAGACACCCTGGAGTGAAGCTTACAATCCAATTCTGTTTTCTCCTGTGACTGTTCTGAGAACATGTTTTGGGGGAATGGATGGACACTGGAAGGGTAGATAAATGGACTGTTGGGTGGGTAGATAGTTGTATGGGTTGATGGATGAAAGCAAATGAGTGGATAGTGAGAAGGTGACCAAATCGGTAGTCAGTGAGTGTGTAGATGGACAGATGGTCTCTGGATGGATGGATGGATGGATGGAGTGGTGGGTGAGTGGATGGTACATAGAATGTTGAGGAGGCAGTGGATAGACAAGTGGAAACTGGATGGATGGGTGGGTGGATGGCTAGATTGATGGTCGTTGGATGGATGAATGGATGGATAGGTAGATAGGGGGATAGATAAATGGGTAGGTAGGTAGGTGATACATAGATAGACCTAGACAAAGTTACTGTTTTCCCCTTTTCTGCGTTCTCTTTTGGGAGTGAGAGCTCTTTGTTTCCCTAATACCTCCAACCCCCATGTCACCTGCATTCTGTTCCTTCTATACAAGGTTTGGGCAGGGCTAGAAGAGAAAGGAGGTCAAACAAGCAGTAATTAACTGAGTACCATCTTTGAGCCAGTGAAAAGTCAGTCATTATGTCTAGGGGGTAGTTATCTTGTGAACTCCTTTAATGAGGCTGCAAAACCCAGAGAGTGATGGTTGAGTGCCAGGGATGCCTACTTCCTGGGGGCTGTGCCCTATCCCCTAGACACACCCACACACTTTCCCACCCCTTCTCGCCTGCAGGGTTTAGAGACTGGCAGCCTGGAGACATGGGGGAAAGAGGGGTGGCAATCTAACAGTGCACTCTCCCGTTTCTGTTTTAGTTACAGGAACTCGGTCACTTTAAAGGATTTAATAAGTCCTTGGAAAACTTGTTTCTATCTGTCACTACCCAGATGAAAAGTAAGTGACACTTGGGATGTGTTCTTCTACCCTGCCCTGTAGAGACCAGCCCAGGCAGCCTCAGATGGGAAAGCCGTGGGTCAATGGTGCAGCCTCCACCTCCTTGTGGAGGGCAGGCGCCATTTCACTCTATCAGCCTCACCCTGACTCCTGCTTGTCTTGCCCAAACCTCAGCTCAGCAGCACAAAGGATTCCAGAGAAATGAAAATGTGACACACACACAAAAAAATTCGCAATGAATCCAAAACCAGGGCCTTTCTAGCTGGCTGAACCCAGTGTCTGCTACTTGTCCATTCTTCTCACTGGTAAACTTTTCCGCGGGTGGTAGAATCCCCCAGCTGTGGTGCAGTTAACCCGGGCCTGCCGTCGCTTGGCACGCCATCTCTGTCAGTGGTTCTTCTCTTCAGATCTGCTTTCACCTGTTTCTGTTTCTCGTGCTCTGTGCAGTGTTAGCGTTGGTCCAAATGGACTTTGGGCGCACATTTCTCTCTCTCTCTCTCTCTCTCTCTCTCTCTCTCTCTCTTCTTTTATCTTCCATTTGCTGCCATCTTTCTGTAGTTGCCTGTGGATAGTCTCCTTGTTGTTGACTCTGAGCCAAACTCTACAATTTAAATTAGTTGTCTGTATTCCACACAAGCTCTTCTCCACAGACAGCTGAAATGAGAGCCCTGCTCTTCAGATAAGCAGTGGGCTGTCCTGGGTCTCTTTCAGGAGGAGGAGGAGGAAATCACTGAATCTCATGAGCCTATTTTCCCCTCTTTGGACAGGAGCCCGGCTGTGACAGCTGTCTATTCGCCACATGGCTGGTGCTGGTCCCATGGCAGCCTCTAAATGAGACCCCTGCCCAGGTCCATGTGGCTTACGTGATTTCTCTATCAATGCAAAAGCACAGCTCTTAAGGATATAAGAGATAGTTTGTTCCAGAGCCAAAGATGAGTGGTCCAGGTTACCCCAAACACTACAATCAGATGTGGTAAAAGTTTATGAAAATATGTAGTAACAACACAAGGAAAGTCATAAGTCGAAAACACTGCAAATGTTGGTGGGAACATAGACAGGTGGGTGGTGGCAAAGTGGGGAATCTCTGTTATAGGCCTCACGCGTTATCTGATGGTGTTCTCAGCCTTTGGGTCAATGGAAGCTGGGAAAGGATTTACCTAACAGCCACAAGGATGAACGTTAGATCACATGTAGAGGTTGGCGTTAAATGTCTATCAAGGGTACCAAAGAGAGCCTAACATAATTTGGCTCTGAACCTGCAGTGTTCAAACTCTGAACAATCACAGACTAATTGCAATTAGCCACTGGGGCTCATACGGTCTTTAACGTAGGCAAGACTTCTCTCTGGACATTCTAGTTCACACCCCTCAGGCCAAGACTGCTATGGAATCAGCACCTCAGAATTAATCCCAACACCGAGATCCCTCAGTCACTATAATCCCAAGAGGCTGCACACCCATGTCACATCACACTCGCCCTCCAGGCAAGGGTAGCTCTAAGTGCAGAAGTGAACCTGATGTCATCTTGTCTACACGCCTGCCCTGACACCTGACACTTGTCTGGGTAGACAGCGTGAGCTGACCTTCGGATGGGGTGACGGCCCCACCTGTCCTCAGAGAAGGGAAGTCAAGGGCAGCCCGCAGCCTCTGTCCTTGGCCTGCCATCAGCTGTAGACTAGGACAGCCACAGCCACCTGTCTGCGCCCTGGGAATGGACAGCTAGCATTTGCTGAGCTGATTCCCATGTCCTCGTTTTGATTCTCTGTGTGTGTTCGTCGTTCTGTTTTCCTGCAGAAGCAGGTACAGAGGAGAGCCCAGCCTTAGAGGGGGGAACGTGGACAGGACAGCTGTTTGCTCCTTTCACATTAGTGCCTGGGGTCCCCAGGGGCAGGCTTGCAAAGGGCCTGGAGCCATTTGAGGACCAGTGGCCCAGGATGCCAAAGCTGGTTTGGAACCGCAGGGCTTGAGAAGAACTATCCAGAGTGGACATCCACGGCAGCTGGAAGAAACCAGAGATTCTGTTCATTTGTTCGTTCATTTGTTTTTTTGAGACAGGGTTTCTCTGTGTAGCCTTGGCTGTTCCTGGACTCGCTTTTGTAGACCAGGCTAGCCTTGAGCTCAGAGATTCACCTCCTTCTGGACCCCTTCAGCGGAGGGGTTGATTCTTCCCTGGGAGCAATTTGTTTTTCTTTCTGCTCCTTCACCCTCCCCCCACCCCTATTCAACCAATCATACTGACATAGAACCTACTTATCAGAACCCCGAACTTCTCAGAGTTTCCTCTACCTTGAAATGGACCAAATAGGCACAGCCCAGGCTAGTGTGTACAGACTGATGGCAAACAATTTCTCCCAGTGACCAGATTTGACAATCTTTTGTTCCTTTCACATTCAAGCTGCTAAGGTGGCTGTCATCAAGGATCTCCACCATATGCCAGCTTTTTCCGGTTGCTGGTATCAACTGATGCCCCCTCCCCCGTGCACACACACAAGATATTTCTGGATAGACTTGAGAATGTTGGGGTGGCGTGGCTCCCAGAGAAAAGCTAGAAAGTAAGGTTGGCAAACTGAGTGCTCCGGGCTTGGGAAGCGGGTCTAGGACAGCCGCAGGCTGGGAAGCCTGGGATCTTCCCAATGATATCTCCATGTGTGTACCAGAAGGCTGACCCAGCACACATGCTGCTCGTGTGATCCGGGGGGGGGGGGGGTGCTGCAAGGCCCGTAGCTGGGAGTGAGCTATACCTTAGGCTTCAGAGACATGGTGTAGTTGGTAAATGATCTCACGAGTAATTTTAATATTCATGAGCTATCTTAATAAGCTGAATGTTAAATGTGGAGTTAAAAATTAATGTCACCTGTTCTTAGTGTTAAGGGAAAATATTTAGAAGGTAATTCAGATTTCATCTTTAGAGAACACGGCTATAAAGATGGTTGAGGGGCCTTTCACTGGCATGGGGTTCCCTTCCTCATACTTTGTTCATAGTCATTTTAATGTGTGTCCCAAGACAACTCCTCATTCAGCATAGACCACAGAAGCCAAAAGCCTGGACACGATTATCATACTGAGATCCAAAGTTTAAGTGATTTTTTTCTTCCAGGGCATCATAAAACAACTATTAGACCACTTCAAATCTTACTCCCTTCCAGTAGTCACAAGAGAAAGCAGTTTGTCAGCAGTCTGTCAGGAACACCTAGAAGGCAAGCTGCTTATGTCTGGACAGGTGGTTTATCATACAGATGGCCTGGAAAGCTGGGGGGTCCCTTTCCACAGTGACCGCTCACAGAGCACGGGACAGTGAGGACTCCGAAGGCTCCGGCCTTTCCTCTTCCTGCCTCAGCACAGTGTCTGGTCATCCTGGTGTCCTTTGTTCGGCTGTGGGCCTGCCGCCCTTGCCTGGCCATCTTTCCCTGCTTTTCTGGGCCCTAGGATTTGTGGCTGGTGGGGACTCCAGAGGAGGGCTCCCTCGAGTCTTTGCAAAGCTTTGTGCTCCCGACTGTCATCCCTTGTCTTCTAGAGCTCTCCAAGTCCCAGAATGACATGACCTCCGAGAAGCATCTTCTCGCCATGGACCCCAGGCAGTGTGTGGGCCACACAGAGAGGCGGAGCCAGTCAGACACTGCTGTCAACGTCACCTTCAGGGTATGCACTGAGGTCTACCGGTCTCGGCCCTGACCACCTTCATGTCCTCTTTCCTGAGTTTTCTGGCTTGTTTTCCTCTGCATTTACTTTTCTTTTTATAGAAAACGTCAGTCAGCCAGGAAAACCTGATTCTACATAGTCTGTTTGGGGGTACACCTGAGCAAAGGAGGCACAGAGTTTGAGATCCAAGCCAGGGGGCTCAGAGGTTAAGAGCACTGACTGTACTTCCAAAGGTCCTGAGTTCAATTCCCAGCAACCACATGGTGGCTCACAACCATCTATAATGAGATCTGGTGCCCTCTTCTGGCATTCAGGTGTATATGCAGGCAGAGTACTGTATACATAATAAATAAAATCTTTAAAAAAAGAAAGATCCAAGCCAGAAGCGATAGCTTGTGCCTGTATTCCTGTATTCCTCGTTATTTGGGAGGTTGAGGCAAGAGGCTTGCCTGAATCAAGGAGTTGGGAGCCAACCTCAGAAACAATCTGAGACTCTCCTTCCCTGATGAGAGAGAGAGAGAGACTAATAACGATTCAAAATCACCATGGAGATTTTTTCTATCAGGGGCAGGCTTTAACCTGATCCCTTTGGGAACTTTAAGCAGCTCCCAAGGCTGCTTGTCTTTGGCTCACTGGCCATTTTCTGGGTCTGCAAGTTTCCCCTCATGATCAGGAGGCCTTCCTATGTCCATTCAAGGCAAAGACTCTGCCTGGGCCCCTGGTGGAAAATGAAAAACATAAACTCTACACAAGTGTGGGCAAACAGGAGGGGGGCTCCTGCTGGGTGATCTAAGGCAAGAAAGCTCACCACTGGGGAAGAGGAGCTGTTAGGGAAGCCATCACTCTGCTTTCTACCTCGTGGGTTATGTCAAAAGCAGGGGCCTGGACTCCAGAGAGTACTAGGTTTGGAGTCGATACCAGGGTTCCAATCCAACCCAGGTGGCCTGGCTGGCAGGGCAGTGCCTGTTGTTTGCAAGCCAATGTGGCTGCCTGTTGAGCCCTGCAGGACCTATGTCCCTCCTCTGTGACTGTGGGCTCCATCCATGGTGCCCCAGACTGTCTGTTTTTTGAGATGATGGTGAGCTTAAGCTACTTTCCTTCTGGAACAGGCTCTACAGCGGTGGTTCTCAACCTATGAGTCTCAGCCCCTTTAGCAAACCTCTACCTCTAAAAATATTTATATTACGATTCATAACAGTAGCAAAATTACAGTTATGGAGTCACAACGAAAACAAGCTTATGGTGGGGGGTCAACACAGCACAAGGAACTGAAAAGGGTCACAGCATTAGGAGGGTTGAGAACCCCTGCTCTAGAGATTTCAGGCCCTGCCTCCATCTGCTGCCCTTCACCTGAGCCCAGGATGTCCCTTGGTAAGACGAAAACAGTAGGAGTCTCTGTTTGCCCAGCGTGGAGTTCCTGTATGCAGCCAGCGAGACAATGCAGCCTCTACTTTGCTAAGTCCCCTGATAGAATCTCTAAACTTCAGCATTTGTTATGATGTGCTAGACGCTGAATGTACACAGAGCTTTTCATGGGCTGCCAATCCTACAAAATGGGTATTAAATGTAGTTCTGTTTTACACTGAGAGACACGAAGGCTTAGGTTAGGGCCGGTGCCCACAGTTTCACAGTGGAGGTGGGAATGCTGTGTTTGAACTGGTCTCGTCTGAGCTCTGGAGTAACTGCTCCGGCTGTGCGCTGTGGCTGGAGGAGAGCCCCCAGGCTCTTCAAATGCAGACTCCCACATCATGGAGTCCTCACTGGGTATGAGCTTCAGAGGCTCCGAGGCATCTCTGCTGAGCCTCTGGGCGATAAGGAGCTGCCAGAGCTGGTGGTTTTCCAATGACTTGTGTCTCAAGGTTGAGATTTACTCTTCAGGCCTTTTGAAGTTCCTAAGTGCAAACAAGTATCAGCTCACAGTGTCTTCCCTGGATCCAAACCCTTCTCTTCAGGGGGATAGGTGGAAGCTAGTGTAAGGTCCATTTCCAAAGTACTTTGTCCTGGGCAGATGGTACCTTAGCTGCTACGTTATCGGAGACGATAACCACGTCTCCCGTGACCATGATAAAAAACCTGAGCTTCACTTGGAGGCCAACCAACACACCCAGCGGCTCACGGCTAGGGAAAGACGGTGCCAGGCGTAGAATCTAGGTTTAGACATTGCTAATTTCTAGGCTGCTTCAGTTTTCCCTGCGAGGCCTGATGGAGAAGGGTTCAAGGAAGGGAACTCCAGAAGTACACTGACCAGGCAGATGAAGCTGGTGTGATGGCGTCACTGACCGGAGGCTAGCCACATGCCGCATGAGGACACTGGGGTGGAGAGATGGCAGGAAACAGTGTGGTCAGAAGGGGCCGGCCAGCGTTCCAGCTCCTGTGACGAGACATGCTGTGTCTTTTCCCCTGTGGTGCGATGTGCTCCATGAGGGACATCCCAACTTTCCTCAGGCCTCACACCTGACAGTCTGAATGTCGGTGTCACGGTGCATCCTTGGCATGTCCCTCCGCTGCTGCCTCCCAGGCAGTCACAGCCCAGTGGCTGCTTGATGGGTTGTGGGAGTTGAGGGATCCAAGCAAGGAAGGGAAGGCTGTGAATAGACATTGCCGACCATGTGGACCCCACCCCTCGGATGTCCTCTGTGGCCAAAGTCTCAGCATGGAACCTCGCTTATCAATTTTATTTTCCTTCAACTAATTTGAATGGGAAACCACCTGTGAGGTCAGTGGTTAGCTCCGAGAAGTACAGCTGTAACATTATAGAAGAAATACCAATCATTAGCAAAAGAAAAAAAAAAAAAAGGAATAAATACAATTTAAAGGCGCATTTCCCTGCTTTACGAGCACATTGGAAGTGAAGTTTCTCAGTATGAATACTATATTTCATGTGCTTACATGCCACAATCATTATTAAGGCCCGAATTTAAACTTCCTTAACATAGTCTAGAGTCCGAAGCAGCCCACCCGTCAAATTCTTCTGGCTATCCCTAATGCTTGTGTCTCGGGGCCCTGCTGGTGTGTGGGGTATACACTCATCCGAATACATGTCTTGCTCCTCAGCCACTAGAACTGTGTGTGTTGGAAGCATCAGTTCACAGGTGAAGGCTGGGCTCGCTGGACTCGCAGTCGAGTGGGGTGATGGGCTATGATGTTTGCTTTTACCCTCTCTAGAAGGCCAGCACGCCCGATATTCTCAAATTGTGCCATCAAGAAGATCCCAAGGACCCTCCCAGCCCTGTTTTGAAGCAAGATACTCTCCCAGCCAGTCCAACACACAGCACTGTTTTCTCTGGAGGCTCGAGACACGTAAGTCCAGTCCTAATACCTTACACAATGAGCCGTGTGGTTGTGAAGATATCAGGGTATAGAGAGGTAGCTCAGCAGCGGGGCACAGGCCCAGCAGGTACGCAGCACGGCTCTGTGCTGATCCTCAGCGCCAGGCTAGACAAGGTGCGGGGCATTGAACGTGAATGGCCCCCGTAGGCTCATATATTTGAATGCTTGGCCCTCGGTTTGATAGAACTGTTTGGGAAGGATTGGGAGGTGTGGCCTTGTTGGAAGAAGACGTCACTGGCTTGAACTTTGAAGTTTCAAAAGCCGATGCTGTTCCCAGTTAGCTCTCTCCCTGCCTCATGCTTGTTGAGCTAACAGGAGCTCTCCTGTTGCTCCAGCACCGTGCCTGCCTGCTGCCAGGCTCCCCACCAATGACTGTCATGGACTCACCCCCTGAAACCGTAAGCTCCCAAGGAACTTTCTTCCATAAGCTGCCTTGGTCATAGTGATAGTGAGAGAAAAGTAAAGACACACAGGAAGGAAGAGACTATGGTCTCGTGGTCAGACTCTAAGGGTAGAGCTAGGAGGTGATTTCTGTGAGATTTGGAGCTAGGGAAGGCCTCAAAATTATGTTGAGGCCAGCTTGTCTTTTCACCTTTTAAAAAATGTCATCTTGTTGAGAGCATTGTTGTATCCTCAGAAAGCAATTGGTGATTGTGCTTGTTTTTGTCAACTCGACACGAAACAGAGGGAACCTCAACTGAGGAACTGCCTCCATCAGATTGGCTCGTGGACAAGTCTGTGGGGCATTTTCTTTGGTGATAAATGGCCAGAGGGCAGCCCAGTCCTTTGTGGGCGGTGTCACCCTTCGGCAGGCGGTCCTGGGTCGTATAAGAAAGCAAGCTGAGCAAACCAGAAGCCAGTGAGCAGTGTCCCGCATGGTCTCTGCTTCAGTTCCTATCTCCTGGTTCCTGCCTTGAGCCCCTGCCCTGGCTTTCTCCTGATGGATTATGACCTGTAAGCGGAAAGAGACCCTTTCCTCCCAACATTGTTTCAGGTCACGATGTTTATCATAGCAACAGAAAGCAAACCAGGACAGTAACAAAATAAGAGTGTGTTTCAAGGAAAAGTTTTAAAGTTTGTTTTGTTTCTTTGAGACATAGTCTCTGTGCATAGCCCTGGCTGGTTTAGAACTCACTATGTAGACCACACTGGCCTGGAACTCAAGAGATCACCTGCTTCTGCTGCCCAAGTGCTAGGGTTAAAGGCATGCGCCACCATGCCCAGAGGAAATGTTTTAAAGTCTGATGATCTCATTTATCAAGGTTTTCTTCTCTGAGTTTTCTTGTGGTATATGGCTTCATGAGCTGTGGAGGTAAAGTTCTGTTCTGTGTAGAAGCTTTAATAGAATTTTCCTTTTTACATTTTCATCTGTGCTCTAAGGCTAATTTTATTAGGCTATTTAATCAGTACAGTATTCCTTGTTTTAAAAAGACTGTCTTTCCTTTAGAGACTTGATCATTTTGTCTCATCAAGTCTTATAAGGGAGATTCCTATCCTAGACTCTGTCCCTGGTCACAAGGTCTTTCCTTATGCCCAGACCACCTTGTCTTGTTTGTAAGTTTTGAGATGTAAGTCTTCCAATTTTACTCTTCTTTTTTAGGATGGCTTCATTATATTTAAACTCTGTCTTGTTTCGAGACTGGCATTTGTAGTCACCTATTCACTCATTTACTAAACAAAACTAAATGCTACTTATGCCTAGAATTTTAATGAGGAAACACTGCCTCTCTTAACAGTTTTTATCTGTTTTGTGCTGCTATCACAAAACACCACTGGCTCGGTAATTTGAAAAACAACAGAAATGTACTGCTTACAGTTCTAGAAGATGGGATTCCAAGATCAAGGCAGTGGCAGACTCAACCTGTTAAGGGGTTGTTTTCTCCTTTATCCCACCATCTTCAAGCTGTGTCCTCACCTGGTGGGAGCTCCAGGATTATCATATTCCTGGCATCTTCTGCATGAGATCTATTTTGCTTACCTGCCCTTTATCAGCTGTTCGTCAAAATGTAATTCCCAAGTCCCCTGAGTGGTGTCTCACACCCGTGGGATCCTTGATAAGCACCAGATGACCGGGTCAATCACCCATCACAGCTCTCATGCTCTGAAAGCCTACATTGGTGGCTTCTCATCTGAGACGTTCTCCTGTGACCCCGTCCGTGGAGGGCACTGGTAGTCCACTTCACAACTGAGCAGCCTGAGAGTCCAAGGGTCAGATGGCTTACCGGAGTCCTTCAGGGGCTGTGGGATTTGTGGTCAACTTGGGACCACAGACTATCAGATATGCTTGTGGAGCTCTTGTATGGACTGGTTTTTCCTACTTGCACTGTCCCCGTTTCTTCTCTCCCTATAGCTGATCTCTGCCTGGGAAACGTTTGAGAATTAAGGTTGGGCAGAAGAAATGGTTCAGTGGGCAAAACTATGATCCTGATAACCTAAGTTCAAATCCCTGGGACCCTATGAAAGCCAGGTGCTGTAGCATGTGTCTCTAAACCCAACACCTCTACTGTGAGATGGGTGGTGGAGACAGGAGAATATCCCAAAAGCTCAATGCCAGGTAGCTTAGTGGAAGGTGGAAGGTGACACCCAGATTTGTTCTCTGACCTTCACATGTGCACTGTGGTATATGTGCCTTCACACACACACACACACACACACACACACACACACACACACACACACATCATACAAAAAATTATTTTTGTTGTTGTTTTGTTTTTCGAGACAGGGTTTCTCTGTTTTAGCCCTGGATGTCCTGGAGCTCCTTCTGTAGACGAGGCTAGCCTCAAACTCACAGAAATCTGCCTGCCTCTGCCTCCTGAGTACTGGGATTAAAGACACCCGCCCAAGAAAATGAAATTTTAGAAGGTGTTCTGGGAAGAGTTAAGGCCATGACACTGAGGAGAAAGACACTGTCGTAGGCCTTTTTTCTTAGGAGAGTTTCTCTTGGCTTAAACTCAATAGGCATTACATTCTCATCTCTTCTTACTTTTTTTCCTGGGATGTACCCTTCAAGTTTATGATGGTGAGTTTAGATTGTTGTCTTGTTGTAACATCTTTTAAACCGAAGCAGTGCTTGCCTGAGGGATTCAAACTTGCATAAGGCAAAGAACCCACTGTTTTAGTTTTTTGAGACAGGGTTTCTCTGTGTAGCCTGGGCTGTCCTGAAACTCATGCTGTAGACCAGACTGGCCTTGAACTAACAGAGATCCCCCTGCCTCAGGATTACAGGCGTGCACCACTCTGCCCAGCTTACTTTGTTATCTCTTGTCCAAATGCATTGCCTGCCCTTCCTAGAGGAATTCACAACTCTGAGAAACAAGGAACTGGGCTAGGAAAAGCTTATGAAATCTCCACTTACACATAGACATGGGCAAAAAAAAAAAAAAAAAAAAAAAAATAGAGACAATTCCCTCCCAAGTAGTTGAATCGGGACAAAATTATAGCAAAATGTTATTTTGGGATCATGTTAATAACGTCTAAAAAATTCAAGGCTGGGGCACGGAGCAGCAGGCATGTGGAAACCACATGATGGGTGGAAATGGTTGTAGCTTCCCCAGAGGGCAGTTAGAGATACATGCATATATTCAAAAGCCTTGAGGTGTCTTCTTCCTGCTTCTGCCACGAGGGCCTTGTGTATGCTAAGCACATCCGCTACCACCGAGTTTCACTCCCAGCCCTGTGGCTTCTCTTGAATAATTTAACAGACAGGAGACATTTTTAAAGAGCGCCCGGAGTATACAGTATGGATGTCCAGGGCAGCGCTGTTTATAATTGTTTTAATTTTGGAAATTTGGCAGCACAGCAGCCAAACAGAAACAAGTTATGGTTCATATGTACGTAAGATGCTTTTAACTGTGTGAACACCAGGATAAGGCAGAGTATTTGGGAGGGGCTGGTAGCACACGGTTTCATAAAGAAAAAATAAGGTTGATTAGATAAAGTCGATCAGCAGGTGGTTTTGAAGCAGCCTGCGCTCAGACAGGAAGGAAGGGAGTAACTGAAGAAGGGGAATAGTTCTGAAAGCCTGGTGGCGCTTTTTTCCTTTTTTAAATCTCGTGTGCGCACGTGCTCATGCCTGTGACAGCGGCGTGCACGCCTTGTATCCCACGTGTGGAAGTCAGAATAACCACAGGCATCGATCTTCACCCTCTCCCTGCTTTGAGGCAGGGTCCCTTGCTCCCACGGCTTGTGCGAGGCCAGCTGGCCTGAGAGCTTCCAGCGGTTCTCCTGTCTGCGCCTGTAGGATCAGTGAGATTACGGATGTGGCTGTGTGTGGGTTGTGGGGACCTGACCCCCCAGCCCCAGGGTTCTTAACACAGGGGTGGGGATAGATGTTATTCTTATTGTCGTTATTTAACCACTCTTGTACAGTACACACATTGTTTGATACCCTATACATTTTGCAGCCAAGAAGAAGACAAGAGCGAAGAAGGAAAAGGTCTGCGTGGCTTGCAAAGGGCCCGTATGGTGCCCATACACTTGGGCACTGTCCACAGGCAGGGTTCTAAGCCTCTTTATCCTTATAACTGAGCCAACACAGCCTTATGAAAGAGATTCTGTTTTACAAATGAGGAAACTGAGGAAAACTGCTGGAGACCAGATGGCCAGCAGGGCTTAGGCCAGGGTGAAAGTTCTCCTTTGTAGTACTTTGCACTACTTTTGTTGTACTTTTTCATGTGTTTTTGGTTATCAGAATTTATTACTTAAAAAACAAACAAGCAAACAAACAAACATTGCTACAGTTTTTTCTAGATTTTTTGCCTTTGTGACATAGACAGGCCCAGGATGACCTTGTGACCTTCAGGGGGTCCTTGGCAAGTGAGATAGATTCCTGATCACTGGTGGGTGAGCTGGGTTTCCTTTCTAAGGCAGACAGTGCCCGTGGCTCTCCTGGGAGTCAGGCAGCCCTTCTCCGTTGCCCCCTTGGGCCAGAACCTTTTGATTTACTTGATTTGCTGCTCAAGTTGGAAGCTTACTCTGAAGTTCTGTTCTGGCTCTGGGGAAAACAGAACTGAGCTCAGACAAGGCCGTGGTAGAGTAGCAGCCACTGCCAAAGGACTTTGTGCAGAGGGCAAAGTACTTCTCCTTGGCTGAATTCTAGGCAAAGGGCTCCTTGGGGTATTTCCCAGTCCTGGGCATGGAACAAACCTAGGACCTCCTGCCTGTAGGCAATTGCTGTGTGGCTGAGCTATAGTCCCAGCACAAATGCTGTTTTAGTGACTAGAATTCTTTAGTTCTTCCATTTCCCCACCTCTTCCCTCTCCTGGGCAGCTCCCTTCTCTTGCCAACCCCTCTCCCCATCTGTCCGGTCTTCATTTTTAATCTTCACTCATTCTCCTTGCCTCACTATCCATGTGTCCTTGAGCATCTGCCATTTCAGAGTTGTTTTCTATTCTGGCACTCATGTGGTTTGGTAAGAAGACATTTTTCTGGGGCTGGGTGTGGCAGAGCTGGCTGTATTCTTGGCTGGTTGGTTCAGGTTCCAGGCCCTCTGAGTTGGTTTGGTTTGGTTTTTCTCTCAGTCTGCTGTAGGGTTTCTGGGTTTCTTTTCAGGGAGTTTTTTTGGTACAGAGGAGCCAGTCGGGTATTAGAAGCAGAAATTACTTAAGCTTCATGGTTCCTATAAAGTCAACGTGATGAGATGAACTAGTCCCAAATGGTGGGAGCCAAGTAGATTTAACAGTGGGAAGATGACTTAATCTTTCAGTCACAGGCATCCTGCGACACTTCATCTATCATTTAAGCTTAGACTCTTCTAATATCTGAAGGTAATTTCATGTTTACTTTAGGTGCCCATAAAATTTAAATATAATTTATTGTTACCTTTGTGCAGTCCACATAAGTTATTTTGTGAAGCCTTCTTCGTAACTCTGAGATCAGTATTATGTTTTTCTCTGTTAGACTTTGACACAGCCAGTGAGTAGCAGGGTCAGCCCTGGATCCCATTTCCCTCTGATCCCCAACCCCAGCCACTTTGTCTCTCTGCTTCTATGTACACACTGTCCGGCCAGGAAAGCCACCTGGCCCAAGAGTTATTCTCGCAGAAGGGCACACGAGCAAGTCCACTTCACCCGGTGACCTGAGGTGAAGACTGACTGGGTAGCCCTTTGTTGCCAGGCAGAGGTGTAAGGAGGCAAGGCCTGCTGAGGATGCCCATCACCTTGCGGTTCACTGGGTGGCAACTTCGGTTAGCAAAGTACAAGCTGGGATGTATTTACCAGTGTAACGTGAGTCAGGGCACATGCGCCGTGTGAATTGTGATGATTGTGAGAACAGAACTGCAAGATATTTATAAGCAGTGAAGTAATTTATTTTGTCTGCCGTTGATTTCAGGGAAGCTTAATTAGCATTAACAGCACCTGCACAGAGATGGGTAATTTTGACAATGCTAATGTCACTGGAGAAATAGAATTTGCCATTCGCTACTGCTTTAAAAGCCATTCTTTAGAAGTATGCATCAAGACCTGTAGGAACCTCGCCTACGGAGAAGAAAAGAAGAGAAAGTGCAATCCGTAAGTGGGTTTGTCTTCTGTTGTTTTTAATTGAATTTTTGGCGTCAGGCAGCTATTGCACCTAGATGTGTGACTCACGGAAGGGCAAAGATGGGTCAGTAGAGAATCAAAGTCTGGCTTTAAGGCCCTTAGGCTCTACGGGCCTTTGGATGCTCAGGGGGTATTTTAGACCATTGGAGTTGCTGTAACAGAAGGCTGGTGTTTATCCTTGCAGTTGAGGATGCTGGGAGTCCAGGTGCTGGCAAAGCTAGTGTTCGTGGAGGGCCAGCTCCCCGGTTCATAGGTGGACAGCTGAGCCCGTCATCCCACGGGAGAAGGGGAAAAGGGCAAGCAGTCTGAGGACTCCTTTATGAGAGCAAATCCCGTTCCGTGAAGGCCACTCGTACGCCTATTCACCTCCCAAAGGCTCCACTTTCAAATATAATCACGTGGGAGTTAAGTTCCAACAGAGGAGTTGAAACTTAGGGGCACAGACATTCCGAGTACATCAAAGAACCACAGCCAGTCGGTGGGGAAAGGAGGCCTGCAGTGAAGGTTGTTGGAATTGGAGTTCACACAAGAAAACCAAAATTAGCATCTTCCTTCCCGCAATTCATAATGACTTCCTCTTGAAGATCTATTTCTTTTATGTGTATGGATGTTTTGCCTGCATGTATGCATGGGCACCACATGTATGCAGTGCCCATGTGTCCTGATTACTTTTTTGTGATAAAGTACAATGACCATGGAATTTTATGGTTTCAGAGGGCTAGAGTCTGGGATGGAGTAGTATGGGCTCACGAATTGACCCTCAACCACAAGGCCGAGGGAGGAATAGGGAGAGAGAGACTGGCTGAGCGTAGTGCTACACCTCCTCCAGCATAGCCATGCCCCCTAGTTCTTCCCAGAGGGTGCCACCAGCTGGGGGCCAAGCCGTCCCACATATGAGTCTATGGGAGCCATTCTCATTCAGGCAATCAGGAGACGGTGGAGGGAGTCAGAGCCCTTAGCACTGGAGTCACGGCCACTGTGTGGCTGCTGGGAACGGAGCCCAGATCTCATGCAAAGCAGCAAGTGGTCCTAACCACTAGGCACTCTCTCCAGCCCCTCACAAAATAATTTATAAAATTTCCCCCACTGATATAAAAAAGAAATATCACTATTATGAACAAAGTTCCCCATAGAGGCGTTAGCCACTTGGATTTCCCCTGTGGTAAACCTGTTCATATTTTTAAAAATTGCTTTGTGTGGGTGTGTGTGTGCATGAGTGTTCGTGCATGCACACACCTGCCTGCATGAAGCTAGGAAGTGATACAGGGCCTCATGCATGCAGAGCATGTTCTCTGTCACTAACTTACATGCTCAGTCCTTTCCCAGCCCTTGGGAATGTGTTTCTTGGTGCAGAGGGTTAGGCCTCAGCATGCTGGACATACACTCTATGGCTGAGCTAGACCTCAGCCCTAGGGAAATGGTTTTTAAGCCCTATTTCAAATAGACTGGATCCCCTGTTTACAATAGGGCACTAAAAGTTCTGCTGTGTGTGTGTGTGTGTGTGTGTGTGTGTGTGTGTGTGTGTGTGTGTGACTTACTCCAACTATTGCTCCTTTTCTAGGTTATTTGTGATGACTTTTCTTGGAGAGAATTTGATATGATAAATTTTTCAAGCCTTTGCCTTCTAAGGCCTGGATTTTGAGGTTAGGACTCAGAGGTGGAGCATGTTCTTCACATGGACAAGGCCCTGGCTGTGACCACCAGTGCTGCAAGAAAAAAAGATAGAAAGAAAACTCAAAACAAAAGCAAAGTATGTGGGAGGGTGAGACAAGAGGCCTTGTGAGTCAAGGCCAGCATGGGCTCTATAGTGGGTTCTGGGACAGTCTGAACTGTGTAGCAAGATCCTGTCTCAAGAAACCAAAACCAAATCTCTTCAGCAACAACAGTTTTTATAAATCTGCTTCTTTGTGTGTATGGAATTCCCATGCCACTTGAAAATTATTGATGCATGATTATGTTTCTATTTTCTTCTAATATATGAATGCGTGTATATGTGTATATATATGACATATATACAAAATTATGTGTGTGTGTGTGTGTGTGTGTGTGTGTGTGTGTGTGTGGTATGTAGATCATCTCATATTAAAAGTAGAAAATTGGTTTCCTAGCAAGGCTTAAAGCAAGGACTTCCCCTCTCTAAATTGTTTTAATTTCTAGTTGTCAGGGGATGGCAGCAAAAGCAATGGACTGATAAGCTAATCAAACTCGCCTCCATTCTGAAGTCTTCAATAGCTCCTCAGTCATGCATACCCATCAAAATACAAATTTATAGAGAGATTACAATTTTTCATAAAGACCCTTTATTGCCTGGTCTCAGCTTCTGTCCTTCTGTGGACCCCATAGCCTGGGGATCTGGGATAGCCTTGGTTCCCAAAAAAACCCTCTGACTTTCACATTTCAAAATTTGGGATATTTTGTCAAAACAATGTTTGTTTTTACAACAAAGAAAGACTTAAATTAATTTTTTTAAACTTTAACCTTAAAATACTAGAAAAAATTCTAAGGATATTAATTTTACAAATAACAGAAGAAATAAAAATAAAACACAATAGAGAAAATAAAAAAACACAAATGTAGGCTCTCTGTAAAGGAAAACGTGTAGCTAATTTATCAAGATAAAGAGAAAAGGATAAATATCAGAAGTGAAAACAAGTAGTTCTTTTCTATTTTGGTCTTATTGGCTTGTTTGTTTTTCAAGACAGGGCCTCTTTGTGTAACAGCCCTGGCTGCCCTGGACTTGATCTGTAGACCAGGCTGGCCTTGAACTCAGAGATCTGGCTGCCTCTGCCTCTCAAGTGCTGGGATTAAAGGTGTACACCACCAAGCCTGGCCACTAAATTGTCCTTTTTATTGTAAGGAGATTGAATTTGGCTTGATGTATTAAATTACGGGATAGGGTTGCATGTAGTCAGTGGGAAGTGCTTCCTGTTAGCATTTGCCCTGTCATTTCTAGTTTTATGGCATTGTATGTATGTGTCAGGAATATAGGCTTCTACATAACAGCAAAAACTAGGACATAGGAGTCTTTAAAGGCTAATGAGTTGTGATAATTAATAGAGTATAATGGCATGTCGGAAAACAAAGGGATCACAGCTCCATCAGCATGGGGGATGTTGATGAGGAAAAAAGCAAGTTACAAAAGCGCAGATGAAGCCAAGCACTGTGGCGCATGCCTGTAACCCCAGCACTCAGGGAAGCAGGAGCAGGTGGATCACTGTGAGTTCAAGGCCAGCCTTGTCTACATGGTGAGTCCAGGACAACCAAGGCTACACGGAGAAACCCTATTTCGAAAACAAACAAACAAACAAACAAACAAACAGTGTAGATGAGCAGTTCTACTTCCATAGGTTCAAAAACAGGATCTTTAGCTGGGAAGAGTATAGTTTTTGAGGTCTCTGAGAGCAAAAAAGTATGAGTCATGAATTTCCATTTTCCTCCTTAGTTCTGAGGGCTCAAGGGTAGCAATGGGTGGAGATGGGAAGAGGGGGCTTGGCACATCCTTGGAACAACTGGTTCTGTGGTCGTTATCAGACTGGAGGTGAGGAACTGAGACATTCTAGACGTGGGGTCTGAGAGAGCAAGGTCGAGACCTTTGCCCAACACTTGGCTGAAGCTGTGTGAGTCAGAAGTTGCTCACACAGCACGTGGCCTGTGAAGGGATCTCTCAGTCAGTGAAGGGCTTGCCCTGCAAGTGTGAGGACCTGAGTTTGGATCCCCAGTAGTCATGTAAAAAGCTGTGCACTCGGAGGCACCTCCATAATCCCAGTGATGGAGAAGTAGAGACAGGAGGAGCTCTGGGGCGTACAGGCCAGTCTAGAGACCGGATGATGGTAACAATGTTAAAAATAATGTAGAGGGCAGTTAAGGAAGACATCAAACACCAGCCTCTGGCCTACACATGAAGGTACATATGTTAGACATACATGTGCATGTGTATGCGCACATAGGCACAACACACACACACACACACACACACACACACACACACACACACACACACCAGAATGCCATGTGTCTTGCCTATCAACTCAAGCTCCAACAGGGAATCAGGGCAGAGAAAACGCTGATGCTGTATTCTGTTCACCCAATGTTGAATTGCCTCTTTGTCCTTCTGGCTCTGCCCCATTAGGTATGTCAAGACCTACTTGCTGCCTGACAGGTCCTCCCAGGGAAAACGCAAGACTCGAGTCCAAAAGAGCACTCTGGACCCAACTTTTGAGGAAACCTTGAAGGTACTTGCTGGGCGAGCAAACATTCCTGAATCCTCCCCACCCCAGGTGGGGCCCAGGGTCAGAGTCCAGTGTGCCTCTTTGAAATTCTTGAGTCAGTTACATATAAATGCAGACACCTATACTTTTCTTCGTGGTTCTGTCAATCAGTGCCCAGTTGAAGAAAGGCAGACATGAGCCTTTGTACTCTGCCTGACTTGGAAACAGCTTTGGATTAATGATTTCTAAGGAACTGCACGTCTCACGCTAACAGCTGGGTGTGCAAGGAGACCCGAAAGATCGGTATGTCTTGTAATGTTTGCCTGAGTAGCAGAGAGGTGTTCTCAAGCAGAGGATTCTGGGAATGAAGCTGATGCATTTTAGTCTTCGGAGAAATGACTCTCTTTTGAAATACATGAAAGCCATAGGTTTCTCCTTTTATGAAAAAAAAAATGTCATTTTTATTAAGAACAACAAATTGCATGACCAGGGAGATGGCTCAGTAGGGAGAGTCTTCAGAACCCACATAGAGCCAGACTCACAGCACTTGTCCGTAGTCTCCTTCAGGAGGTGGGAGGTGGAGAGAGCCCAGAAGCCGGCAGGCCAGCTAGCCTGGTGGGCACAGCAGCAAAACAAGGGACCCCGTCGCACACAAGGTAGAGGGTAAGGGACGAGGCTGTTCTGTGACCTCCAGAGGTGTTTGTGCGTGTGCTCATGTGTACCCGTATTCATGGACACGCCCACCCTACACACCCATCCCCATCGTATGCCTATCCTATACAGACATTATATACATATCACACGTGCAGATAAACAAGAGGTTCTAAAGGAATTATTTGAATTTTCACTTTCTGTCCTACTGAAAAACGAGGTTAAGCTTTTGAGCTGAGCCAGGGGCCTCAAGCCTCATTTGAGGTGGAGGAAGTCCTAGCCATGAGCTGTGGCTGCTCCAGCCATGGGCTGCCTGGCCTGGAGGAAACCCCCGGCCAGCACAGGCAGCAACAAAGTTGCACTGGCAGGTGAAGAGGGCTTTGTCTGCCTTTCTTGGCAAGTAGTGGCAGTTAGGGGCCATGTGGGCCCTGGAAGGGCGCCTTGAATTCATTAAATCAGCATCATAATAGCCATTGTTTCCAGTGCTTCGGGTAAGCACTGAGGACGGTATTAAGAAGCTTCACTTGCCAACAGGAAATTAGACTTGGGGAGCTGGAGAAGCTTAGCAGGAACTCACAGTGGAGAGGCTGTCCTTGAAAGGTTGAGGTGGGAAGGGAGGAATCCCCAGTTTTGTTTTTAGATTGCAGATTCTGACTCAGCAGGTGTAGGTAGGGCCTGAAATGCCCTGTTCCCACAGACGCTGCAGGCCACTTGCTTCCTGGGAGAGAATTATGTGCTGCCTGGGACATTTAGGTTGATATTAAAATATTCGTCATAAGTCTAATAAGCTATTCTGTGTAAGACTGAGGCCCAAGAAATGAGATGTGAACTATTTTAGATAAGTATTTAATTAGGTAATTCAACTTAAAAAGTCTCACTTGCCTTATTTAAATTACATGCACAATCTCAAAGAAACCACAATTATAGTCTGTTAGGAAGAGTTTATGGTCTTTGGGAAACTTTTAGATGTTTGTGAAAGAATAATGTCTTTAACTTAATTATACAGCATTCTAACACAGACCAAAGTTAATCTTGAAGAAACTGCTGCAGCCAGGCATGGTAGTGCACGCCTTTAATCCCAGCACAGGAGAGACACAGGCAGGCAGATCTGACCAGCCTGTGAGTGCCAGGTCAGTCTTTAAAACCTGTGGCAGGATACCTGTCCCTCTGGCGTTGGCACTCAGGAGGATTATAAGGCGAGGGAAGAGGGCCGTGAGAACCACCTCCGGCTGGTTTTGAGAGAAGTGTGTGAGTCGACAGCCGTTCCGCCCTGACTCCCCCGTCTTGCCAGAGGTGTGCATATGAAAGTTGAGCCTTGGGCTAGAGAGGTGCTACCTGCGGACCCAGCACCCACGTAGAGAGAGCTTGGCATGTGCGTGTTACCTCAGTGCTGGACAGTAACGGGGACCCAGAACTCAGCCAGCCCAGCCCAACAGCTTTAGGCTCAGCTCAGAGGCCCTGTCTCAGAAGAGAAAAGGGAGAGCAATGGAAGAAGATGCTTAATTCAGTCTCCGGCCTCCACGTGAATCTCCACAATACATCCTACAGCACAGAGACACACCAGTCACACACACACACACATCCTACAGCACAGGGACACACCAGTCACACACACACACACACACACACACACACACACACACACACACACCATTCACACTTCACACGGCATACACACACCATTCACACTGTACACGGCATACGGCACCTCACACACACACACACACACACACACACACACACACATACCATTCACACTGCACACACACACACACACACACGCCATACACACACCATTCACACTGCACACACATACACACCTCTCACCTACCGCACACACCCAAATACACACCCTCACACCCATACCACATACATCGGGTTCACCATGCGCACACACATACACCACACACCACACACCACACACACACAATAACACACATACCACATACACTGCACACATATACTCTACTCACTGCGCACAAACGCACACACAACCCGCACCATAACACAAATGCACACACACAACACACATATCCTGTACACACACGGCACACACACACACGCACACACACACTGTACACACACACTATACCCTGCACACACACAAGTCTAAAAAAGTCAGTTGTCAAAGTGCTCGGGACAGAATGTCTCTGGGGTCCCTCTAGGCTCCAGGGAGGTTTCCACTCCCTTTGAGACCGTCTGAATGGGAATCGGAGGGGACAGAGACAGCACATTTGGGGGTTTGGTCCTTGTCTGCTCTTGTCCTCTGGCGCCGCTTATGTGCCAGACCCCGTGGTGGGCAGCAGCCTCGGGCCGCTGGTACAGCTTTGGAGAGCCCAAGGGGACAGAGTGCTCGTCCAACCAGTCAGCTCAATTACAGTCATCCTTTAGGGGCGAGCAGCCAGTGGGAACCTAGGAAATGCAAGCCTGAGTGTCTCCTGGAGCGCCCCAGGGGCCTGCAGGGCGGGAACCGGGACGGCCCTCAGGCGGCACCCTGGCCCCACTGCACCATGGGCCCGCAGCTGGCTCTTCTGGAACAGCTTCGTTTCTCACAGGGAAGCAGGCACAGCCTGAAGTCAGGGCTTAACTGACCTCTCGTGAGGGAAGGGGCAGGATGAAGTTTGGGATGATTTAGTCGTTTGACAGAGGGAGAAACAGAGCAGGGAACCAGTGTGGTGGCACAGACCTTTAATCCCACCCAGCATGTGGGCGGCAGAGACAGGTGATCTCTGTGAGTCTGAGGACAGCCTGGCCTGCATAGTGAGTTCCAGGACAGCAAGAGTTACACAGTCAGACCCTGTCTCAAAAACAACAACAACCACAACAACAAGGAAATGAAACAGGGATGTGGAAAGCAATAAAAAACAGAGCCAAGGACTGTGGAGCAGGAACATGGCTAGAGTGTCTAGACCCTTGGCCACGCAGATCCCAGAGGGAAGAGGAGGTCAGCCAGATGGGTAGGGACAGCAGCCATCACCACCACCCTTCTCTGTCTGCAAACGCAGAGAAGTCAGTATTTCGGTTCCTGTCTCCTTCCCTCTTGTCCCTCAGAGAGCGGGAAAGATGCAAAATTCAACTAGACTGCACGTGTACCCTCGGTGGCCGCGGGTGTCTGCTCACACCACGCCACAAACCCTGAGTAAGGCAGCACAGTGCAAAGGTCAACGGTGAGAGGTCAGGGCATCGCCACCCTCCACCGGTGGCTTCCAGATGGAGGTGGCATACCCACCTTAAGTGAGTCACTCACGTTAAATGGTACTGACCTCGCCAGGACTTGTGGAGGTCAAAGATGCCTGGTACAAGACGAGGGCCCGGCACCTGGCCTTTGTGTTCATTATCGAAAAAGTACAACGTACAGATTACAACGCAGGTTCTCAGAGGCTGAGAAGGGTGCTGCTCCCTGTGGCACAGCCTTCACCCACAGTCCTGATCTCTGGCCCCACGTTCCGCTCACATGCATTTTCTATTCAAGGTAAACACACTGGCATAAAAGTGTTATGTTTTGCATTTATTCATTATTTGTTTATTTTACTGTGGCACTGGGGACAGATCCTAGTCCCCATATCTTTTATACACAGCTCTGGTTCCGTTGCATTTTTAAGAAATCAGAAGCCCGGTCTTTAGTATTTTGGCATAATATTGGCTTGGTGTGGTGTGGCCCTGTGCCAGGCAGAGCCTGTGTTGACACAGTTCTTGGTTTGGTCTGCAGCAGTCCTGAGCTAGGCCAAGGGTGTCAGGTGGGAACAAGGGTGGGAGGGGATGAGAAACGGGCTGTGAGCGGTGCTGGGCAAGCAGACAGAGAGCTCTGTCTTGGCCCCTGGCTCCACACAGCTTGGCCCACCCCAACTACACCTGGACTCTGGCTGCAGCAGCCTCGGGGCACAGCCCATGTGGGTTTTGGGGGTGGTTCTGGGGCACCTGGCTGACAAGCCTGTCCTTGCATCTGCAGTACCAGGTGGACCCTGCCCAGCTGGCCACTCGGAGGCTTCAGGTCTCTGTGTGGCACCTAGGCACCCTTGCCCGGAGGGCATTCCTTGGAGAGGTGATCCTTCCCCTGGCCACGTGGGACTTTGAGGACAGCAAGACCCAGAATGCCAGATGGTACCCACTTCGGGCCAAGGTCTGACTTTGCAGGGGTGGGGTGGGGGTGGGGTGGGGGTGGGGTGGGGGTGGGGGTGGGGGTAGGGGTGCTGGCTGTATCTGTTACTGTTCTGTTACCGTGATAAATCATCATGACTGGAAACAGCTCAGGGAGGAGTTTATTGTGGCTTATGGTTCCAGGGAGGCATGGCAGCAAGCAGCAGAAGTGGGAAGCTTGGAGGTCACATCCCGAGGCCACACAGGGAGCAGGGGGGGCAAACTGGACATGGAGTAAGGTCACAAACCGTCAGAGCCCACTCCCCACTTCCTCAAGCAAGGCTCCACATGCCCAAAGTTCTGTGACCTCCCTAAATAGCGCCACCAACTTGAGTCTATGAAGTGGCGTTTTTCATACACACACACACACACACACACACACACACACTCGAGACATGAGAGACATGAACATGGCTAGGTTATCTCTGGCTGGCATCTATGAGTGTCCCATCCTGCCTCCTTTGGTGGAATGGGCTCGTGCAGAGTGCCAAGCTAAAGTCACCCTACCTGACGCCGGCTAAGAGTGTAGCATCCTGCCACTGAACAGGAAGTGAATGCCCACAGGCCTGCCACGGAGCTCCACCACTGGGGTACTCTGGGGTAGGTGCTTGTTCCCTAGACCTTGAGGGTCTCTGTTGGTACCCAAGGACCTGTTCAATGCTTCTGTGCAGGCCCATGCAGGCTCCCTGGCATCCTGGGTACCCTGAGGGCAGCTTCTCGCTTCTGGTGGTGGCAGACATGACCTTCCCTCCCAGTAGACCTCTCCATACCCAGGATGGAAAGTCCATCAAATCCAGGATCATCTTCTCTCTGGGCTTCTCACTCTGACAAAATCACTCATGACCAGAGAAGCCACTTCTGTAGACTGAATGGCATCTCTACAGGGGCTAGAACCCACAGCCTACACAGCTTACCTATAGCTTCAGGCATAGTCTGCAATGCTCTCTGCCCTCAGCGCCTGAAGGAGACCCTGGCATGGGAGGCTAGCTCGACCTAGAGCTGGTGAACAGGGAAGGACCTTAATCGTTTTCTGGCCTTCCCGCAGCCACGCTCTTCCCAGTGGCTTCGGATGTTGTCAGGACAGTGAGTTGCCCCTCCCATGCTGAGGGGCTGAGGGTGGCAGGGATGGGGCAGTGCGGGTAGAGGATGAGTCCACCAGGAGTGTCCATCCCATGTCTTGGCCTTGAGAGGGTCTGTGGGGGTGGGCCACCTGTGGGCTGCGTTGAGACTACCTGCACAGTACAGGTGCTTCTGAGGGGCAACCAGGAAGGATCTGGCTTCTGAGCTTTGCCTCTTGCCCCCAGGCTGAGAAATACGGAGAGAATATTCCTCAGAATAATGGAGAACTTGCTGTTCGAGCCAAACTGGTCCTTCCTGCAGGGCCGAGAAAGCTCCAGGAGGCCCAAGAAGGTTGGTGACCTCCAGCCCTTTGAGCATTTGTTTGTGGCACTGTCCCCAAAACCCGGAGGGCAGGCAGTCTGAGGTAGGCAAAAGATTTCCCCACTGCCCACTGATCCTACGCATTCCAGTCCCTGGAACTCGTGACTCGAGGCAATGCAGGTGATCAGAACAGGAGAGGCCTCCAATGTACACAACATCCTTCCTAAAATATAGACCGGCCAGTCTCCGGTGGCCTTGTTGGGGGGAAGAAAAGGGACAGTGCAAGAGCATGAATCCAGAGGTCAGAGGTAGGCTCTTTAAGAACCAAGGGTGCATCCGGGGCACTGGGGGCCCCAGTGCTCAGACATCAGGATGGAGTGGGTCAAGGGCATATCCTCCAGCTATTTAATTTAGATAATGCAAGGTATGTGGACACTAGGAGGGCCGAGGAGGACATGGAGAGAACTCACAAGATGACAGGTAGACTGGTGACTTTGGCAGGAGTGGGACACTCTGATCCTGAGCTCCCGGGGCCAGCAGCGTGCACCCTCAGGTGGTCACCAAAGCCTTCCCTCAGCCGCTCCTCGAGCCCTTCTCCAACCAGCAGCTACAATCGGCTTGCACAGCTTTTCTCCTCATGGTTTCCCCAGTCCTCTAACTGCCACCTTCCTGTGGGCATGTTCCTGGTCCTCTCACCGTCCGCACTCTGATAGAGGCAGTGTGCACCCAAAGCCCATGACGCTGGTGGGAGAAGTGTGCCTTTTCCTCCCACTGTCTTAAGGCCCAGGGGCTGTGGGTCCTCTCGGAGCTACCACCTTCTGGGTGTCAACACTGCATACTCACCGATCGGGAAAACAGGCCTAACTCAAGCTCTGACTTTCCTTCCAGGAACAGGTCAGCAAGTGCTTAATGGTCAACTTTGTTTGGTCGTGCTGGGAGCCAAGAATTTACCCGTGAGGTCGGACGGCACCTTAAACTCATTTGTTAAAGGGTTAGTATTAGATGTGTTGGTGAGTGTATATTGAGCATGGTCCAAAATCTGTAGGAAACACCAAAAAGGCCAGGCTGTTTGAATTCACCTCGTTTTAGCTTCCCTATGAAAACCTTAAAACAGGGCTGGTGAGATGTCCCAGTGGATAAAGGCACCTGCCAAGCATGATGACCCGAGGCCAGGCCCCTGGAGCCAGCCACACGGTTGGAAGGAGAGAACCAACTCCTGCAACTTGTTCTGTGACCACACGTGTGGGGCAAGTGCACCCGTTCTTACGTGCGTGCACAGGAAACACTAAAATGCAATTCGATTTTTGAAGGGCCATGGTTTCCAGGAAGTGAAATTTGGTCAAGCAAGGTTTACCTGGGAATAGCACATTTTAACCAGAAACCGAGACCTTATCAGTTCTTGAAATACCAGGAATTGGTTTTGAAATCAATTAACGTTTCCCTAGTTTCCCTAGCTTAGCACCTCCTCCTGGATTAAGCATCATATGGTCTTTGTCATTCTTAGTCACTACAGGTGTGCTAGGGTCCTCAAAGGAAACACTAATAATTACATGGTGTCTTGTCAGGACGGAACCCCTCACTACCACTGTGTATACCCTATGGCAAGTTTGCGTTTCTGAATCTGTTTTCCAGAGACTGGAGCAAAATGAAGCCATCTGTATACAGAGCCCTAGTCCCTAGGCATTGGTTTTAATGGTGGTGTGGCCATGAGGAGAGCTTACAGTGAGAGCCCTGTGGAAACAGGCACATCCCAGGGAGAAGGACTGCGGACAGGCCCTGGGATGCTAACCCAGTTCAGCGTAGAATGGGTGGGTACCTGTGGGGAAGGAGGCTGCATGTTGAGGTTGGCCTCAAGGATCCTGTTTTCCCTTTTCAGCTGTCTCACTCTGCCAGATCAACAAAAACTGCGGGTGAAGTCCCCCGTGCTGAAGAAGCAGGCCTGTCCCCAGTGGAAACACTCCTTCGTGTTCAGCGGCGTAAGCAGCTCTCAGCTGCGGCAGTCCAGCTTGGAGCTGACTGTTTGGGACCAGGCCGTCTTTGGTATGAATGACCGTCTCCTTGGGGGAGCCAGGCTCGGTTCACGTAAGTCTGTTCACTTTCTGTGGATGGGAGTTTATCAGGTTTCTGTCCTTGGAGATCGCCCAACATGGACACTCGGTTTCTATAGTGGAAATGATTCATCTGGCTTTGAACCTGCCCTGTCCTGCCATAATGGGAACTCCCCAGTCCAGGTCTAACTCTGTAACAGAGTGCTGATACAGCCAAGTATTTCAGCAATTTAAATCAGATTTGGATCAGCTAAAGAAACAAGCTCCAGGCTTCAGAAGTATTTACTTCTGTTCCTGGTGTCGATCATAAGAGGATTATTTTCTTAAGGAAAATCTCTTAGTCCGGACAAACATAAATGTGGAAGGACGTCACTGAGGCGACAGACAAGGGCGCCATTCAGTGTGGCTCACGGGGAGGTTGCTGGCATTGTGTGCCCGGCTTCCTACTGGGAACAGGCAGGTCTGAGCCCCATCTCGTTCTCAGCAGGGCCCTGACGCAGGCAGTCACCTACCCACAGTTCCACAAGGCTGCCAGGCTGAGTACTAAACCAGACTTGGGGCTGTATTCCTTAGAGAGCAAACAAGAAAACCCTTCCTCAAAAAGAACAAACAAACCTTCCCCTCAGAGCCGTGGCGCTCAACCTTCCTACCGCTGCGACCCTTTAATACAGTCCCTCCTGTTGTGGTGACCCCCAGCCAGAAAATTTTTGTTGCTACTTCATAACTGTAGTGCAGGATACCTGATCTACGACTCCTGTGAACGGGTCATTCGATCCCAAAGGGGTGGACCCATGGGTTGAGAACTGCTGCTTTCGAGCGTGGAAGCCTAGGGCTAGGGCTTGGGGTGAGGGAGAGAACAGGGTTAGCCTTCTCACCCATGGCCTTCTCTCTCATTGCAGAGGGAGGCCCTGCAGGCTGTACTGACTCGTGTTCGCAGTCTGGGCTTCAGTGGCAGAAGGTATTGTCCAGCCCCAACTTATGGACAGACATGACCCTCGTCCTGCACTGAGCGAGCCTGAGGTGACCGCCTACCTTCAAAGGTCAGCAGGCTGTGGGGTCACCAGACTCGGACCGCTGGATCCCCGGGAACCGCCTACGGCTGCGTGTGGTTAGAGGGACACACAGTTACTGCTGTCTCGGGAGTCGGGGAGGGTTACTCCCGCAGACGTGGAAACGTCCTGATTTCAGTTCGTGCTCACCAGCTGTCCACGGCTCCTGGCATTTTAGCAACAGAAATTTAAGCTTTGTTGTATGTGTTTCAGAGGGGAAAAAGAAGTGGTGAACATTGGCCACCTCCTCTCCTGTAGCGAGCCTCCCAGGGAAAGGAGCCCGTCCAGTTAGCAAGCTCCGCGACGCCTGAGGCAAGTCCCGAAAGGACCCCGTGCAAGCGGACGCGAGGCCTTGGAGAGCTTTCACTGTGTGTAAATCTGGTGTGGCGCACAGAAGGGAGACAAGCTGAGAACAGGAACAAGGCGCTCACAATAAACAGGCCGGACTCCCTTCAGGGCTGGATCGGAATGCTCTCAGTCTGTATTTTTTTCAAAGAAGAAACTGACAGGAAATTGAAGTGTGCATTTTACATGCACTAAACCCACTAACATTTTGTACAGCGGTGATTGATCAGTTGTTTCCCAACTGCCCCCACGTCAGATCAAGTGTCGCGATTACATGGTTCTTAATATTTACTTCTTTTATTCTGTAAAAGGTAACAAAATATACAGAACAAAACTTTCCCTTTTTAAAACTAATGTTACAAACCCATATTATCACTTATATATAAATACTATTCTCTACAGCAGATCATTAGGTATGTAAGTCCAATGACGTATGCTAACAGGTAAGCATGAAAAAAGCTTTGTATCGGAGAGTCCTGTACCGTCCACTCTGAAGGGGCCGCCGCGGACTCTGCCAGCGCCCTGGAGGAAGGAGGCTGTGCGGGAGCGTACCTTAGGCCCAAATTTCAAAATCATTTTCACCCCTCAAAACACAGAGATGGATCCTTCATAGAAATCAAGAACAAAATCGATCTGAGCTCATTTCAAACCTAGAGAAAGTATGGCACCCGTGTGTGAGCCACAGTGCTGTCCCTGGTGACAGCGAGCTTTGTGTCACACGGTCCAGCTTGAAGTTTTAGACTTTAGAGCCACCCGAATCCCTGCTCCAAACAGGAAGTGTCGGTAGCTGTTCTAACAATCTGGCCTGTTTGGCACTACGATACAAATGGAAGTAACCAGAGAGGACCCCCCAATGGGTCCTGGGGCAGAGTGCTTCTGCTGGTAACTGCAAGGGACTAGAACACGTCAGGGGGTTTCTAGACTTAAGAGCTACAGGGCCAAGGTGACAGCGCCCTGCCATGAGGTGCCCTCCGCCCTTGGTCCCAGCCTGGTCTCTACATGGCCTCGAACTCGTCGATGCGCTGCTTGGTGTTGCCCTGCCTGATCTGCCGCAGCGTCTTGTACTTGTCCCGGCCTTGCCGCATGTTCTCATTGTGGATGATGTCATTGTGGGTCCTCTTATTCTCATCCCGGGCCTGCGACAGCTCGTTGCTCAGGGTCTGCAACACGAAGCACGTATCTGTTACCCACCTGCCTCCCCTGCGGGCTGAGGGCGATTCCACGGTGACCTCGGGGAGTGGCCAGGAGATAGGGATTCGGAAGGGCAGGAAAGGGGTCCTCACTAACGCCTGCTGGCAGAGATGATTGCAAGCGATGCCCTGAGGGCCCGAGGGCCCCTGCCCACTCACCAGCAGCTGCCGCTGCACGCGCTCGTTCTTCTCCGCCTCAGTGATCCGCTTCTCCTCGTTGCGGTCATCCAGGATGCCCTCGCTGGACAGCTCCGCGCTGTAGCCCATGGGATCTGCCCCCTCATCCTGCAGTCCCTCCTGCACATGGTAGTTCACAGGCTCGTACACCGGGGGTGGCGGGGGCGGGGGAGTCGTCATCACCAGGTGTAGCTCCTCCTTAGTCTTCACCAGGTCGTCCTGGGCTTCTTTAGCCTTTGGGGAGGAGACCACTGGTCAGGTGAGAACCCATAGCCCGTCCTGGAAGAGGTGGTGTGGTCTGCCAGCAAGGAGCCCAGGGTTCTGCCTCCACTTGGCTCTCACCAGAGTGGCAGCACACATGTCCACACACACACAAATCAGGATTCCAGATGCTGGAAAGCACCATTTCTTTCTGCCTGGAAGAACAGGCTCATGGGCTATGTTCTCCAGCTGCCGGAAGTACCACCACTTGGAGTAAGTCTGTGCATGCATCTAGCTCTCAGGTTGTCAGTCAGGGGCCCAGACCCCGTCTCATCCGCCTGCACCCCCTTTCTAGATGTGAGCTCAGTCTGACCTGCCTTATAAATGGATTTCTTCACCTAATACTTTTACAATGAGGACTTTCCCTGAATCTTATGTTTTCTGCGTGCCATGGGTTGGAGAGCACGGAAAGAATGGATGGGAGACATAGGCCTGAAGCAGCTCCAGAAAGAGATCCCTAGAAGCAGGATACATGGAGAAGGGGCTTCTCAGAGCCTAGAGTTAAGTCCATGGTAAGAACCACAGCTAGACGCTCTGATGTCCCGTTCTCCGGTATATTCCACGGGCCACATTCTGCTTCAGGCTCTGTGACCCCATCGCAGGGAGTACCCAAGCAATTAGAATCAAAACCAGCTTCCGATCAGGGGGGTTTGATCGTGGCTGAAGAGCGTGGGATGTGGAACACAGGGAGGAAAGGAATAAGTGGGCCTTTGTTCCTCTGCTAATCCAATGCCAGCGCGCCGTTCTACCTCGTGAACAGGGCCCAGGCCATTCCTCTGGGGATTTCTGCCTTGTTAAGAAAGAAGGCATCTGCAGAGGATTTGAAGAGGTTCCAGAAATTTGGGATGTGACCTGCAGCTGAGCTCAAAATAATCTTCCCCCAAGATGTACCCCGCAGTCACGCACGGTTCCGGGGTTCAGACTTACCCGGTGCTGCCACTCCTCCACCTCGTCCTCCTTGCGCCTCCGAGCCTCCTCCAGCAGGGCAATCTTGGCAGTGTACTCAGCCAGCTCTGCAGCCTGGAGGAAAGGCAAATCCTTCTGGCAGAGTTCTCTGGTGAACCAACACTCATCCGCAAGAATGAATGGCCTCCTGATGATGCCTTGTGCTCCCTCCATCTTCGTGGTCAGGGGACCCTATCCGCACCTCCCTCTGTGTGTCTGTGAGGCCCTGAGCACCCACTCCACCTCCCTCACTGAGGACGCAGACCAGTCCAGCCCACCCTACTCCCTGCTGCTGCCACAGCAGATCTGCTTACAGCCCTGGCTAAAAGCTCTGAAAGGCCTGCGTGGCCTGTTTGATTCCCTAGGAGCAACCTCTCCATAATTCAGCATCTTGAAACCAGGCAATCCCTACCAGCTGCTCCTGACTCTTTATCTGATCCTGTGTCTGTCTCTCCAGTTCTTCCTTGGCCCGCAGCGCAGCCACACGGTCAGCCTCCAGTCGCTCAGCCTCCTCCTGGGCTCGCTTCCGCTCTTCCTCCAGCTGGAGGGCCTTCTCAATCTGCTCGGAGAGCTCTGCAGAGAACATGGAGTCAGAGCTGCTCAGACTCCCAGGCAGGAAAGGAACCTTGGCCTTCCAGTCCCACCCAAAGTGGGCTGAAGGAGAGAAAGCCAAGCTCACAAAGCCCTGCGCCGAGTCACAGGGCGGCGAGCAGGGACAGCTCAGGGCTCATTCCTGCTGCTGTTATAAATTTCAGTATGGTTAGAGACCACTGAAGAGCAACTAGTCAGAAACCCTGTTTCCGGGCCAGGTCTGACCTTGCTACACCCTAATGGCACCATAGTCCCTAATGGCACCCTAAGGTGGAACACCCTTACAACTCACTCATCACCTGGACACTGACTCGGGACACAGAAATAGCCTGTGTTGTCCTTCCAAACACTGCCCCTCCCCCATTCTAAAATGTCCTCAGAGGGCAGGGCTGCTCCTGTGACCCTGGGACGTATGGTGGAGGTGCCACAGGCTGGCTGTGATTGCTGTGTATGTGCCGAGGGGACGTGGCATCTACCTCACTAGACTTGAACGTTCTCAGCGAAGTAGGGGGGAAAAGCTTTCTACCCTCAATGACGAAATTGTCATGGCTCGACCGTCTTAGGGGGATTGTGCTAAACAGACAGCACTCTTGAACAAGCTCCCTCTTGGCTGTGAGCCAGCCCTGCCCAGCTCTCTTGGGGGAACAGCCAACCCCTTAGTGACTGTGGGGGCAGGGTGGGAAGGGGAGGCGGCGTGACTGCTGACCTTTCTCGGCCCTCTTGGTCTTTTGCTCATAGTCCTGCAGCCGGAGCATCAGCTCCTCCTTCTCCCGGAGCATCTGCTCCTTTTCTCTCTCCACCGTCTCTCTCCTCTTTTTCTCCGTTTCCAACTGTTGTCTGGTGTGGGGAAGAGGCAGACATGAAGGAAGGGTGAGGTTCAGGCAGACCAGACCTGCAGACAAAGCTGCTGCTTGCTGCAGCAAGCAGAGGGGTGCCACAGCCTGTGCCTGATGGTGACGAATCAGGTGGCAACAGCTCACAGGACAGTCTCTGCTCAGACTGGGTCCCATGCTGCCAGGCTGTCTGTCTGCCTGGCGTCCCCGACAGGAGCTGTGTCCCGCCACAGGCCCCTCACTCACCGCTCCAGCTGCTTCTGGTGCTTCTCCTCCCGAGCCTGGGCCTTCATCTGCTGCACCTCAATGGTGTCGGGCTTCCTACGGCGCATGTACAGCTCATGGTTCCCCATACAGAGCTGCAGGATCCGCTTGTTAATTCTCAGGCGTGGGGCATAGAACACAAAGTCCTACAAAACAGAACAGGGTGGGCTCAGCCTCCTCTCCTTCAACAGCCTTCTTTCCCAAGACCACACTTCTCAGAGTTCATGAGCCTACCTCTAAAAGGCCAAAAGCCGCAGGCGATCAGAAATGTCTACTCCTCGTATGTGGAGTATTCACTCGGTGGGTCAATTGGGGGGGGGGTAATCTGTATATGTACATGCGTGTACATCCATTTGTATATGCGTGGTCTGCGTGCTGTGCCTAGCACAGGTGTGTCTATGCTAAATCTCCACCTACAGCGCTCTATCAAGAGGCCCCTCTCGCACTGAGAAAGCTGGTTCGGGTGTCTGCTTCTCCAGGCCCCCATCCTGTTACCAGCCATCCTTTCCTTTCCTGTTCCTGCATGTATGCTACCCCTCAACTTCTGAGCTTCCTGTCTCCTGCCAAGCCTGTCACCTGTCACACTGCTACAGACTGGTCACTGCCTTGATCTCCACTGCTCCAGATTCCTGGGCCAGAGATACACCACAGCCTTACAGCGCCAGCCCTAACACCGGTGTCAACTCCTGAGCTGCACTGTCGCGCCTCCGAGCATCCTGACCCAGTTCACCCCATCCACCCAATGATCCCAGCCCTGCTTCTGTGCCTGCTGTATCGGGTAGAGGGGTCTGCCACTGTGTTAGCATGGCACTCCACTGCCTAGCTCTGCATCTGACTCCCAGTTCCCCGAGAACAGGGGCCGTCCACTCATCTGTCTTTCTAGGACCAAATCAACACTCAGTAGTTACTGGTGCTCAACAAATATTTGCTGGGTGACAGCTGCTAATGCTCAGCACCACAGCTGAGTTGAGTTCTATAACCCAAGCAAGCCACTCCATCACTCAGCCTCGGGTCATGGAATGGGGGTGACAGTATAATGGAAACGTAAGTACTGGATCAGAGAATGTTCATAAGAGATTTAAGTAGGACCTGGGACAGGAAACACTGGCTGCCACGCACAGGGGCTACTAGTGCAAGCTGCCCTGTGTACTCACAATGCAAGCAGCTGCTTTCTCAGAGAGAGGGCAGAGCATGGTATTTGGAACTTTGTCACCAGTGGCTATAAGAGTTTTAGGGCCATGAAGATGGCAGACAGCTGTCTCCTAACTTCTCGCTCCTTCCAGAGCTAGTACAGGGACAGAGGGAAGGCACGGTCTATCTGGAAACGCCTCCTGGCTTTCCAGCCATCTGGAAGGAAGGTGATGGAAGCCAGCAGTGTGCATCCCATCCATGGCCACCTCAGAGACTGACAGCATGCTGGAACAGCCAAGGGACAGGCAAAGGGCAGCCCAGCTAGTCCCCCTTGTCTATGTGAGGCCACCTGGAACCCTCAACTTCCCGGGTGGGGCTCTGGTTTCACAGACTGGCTTTTCCTGGGAGGAGTCCATAGCACTAAGACAAGGAGGAATTTTTATGAGCCACCTATCTCTTATTACACAAGAGAAAACAACCTTGGCTCAAGGCTTCAGAGGCACACAGCCCAAAAATGTTCCACTGTGACTCACAAGTACGTGCAAGGAAATGCACCAACTCCCCTTCAGGAAAAAAAAAATCACAAAGATTCAAGAGTCAGAACTACAAGTTACAGGAGACTGCCTCAAACCCCGCCTGCAAGAAACGGACCCAGAAACTGGAAAACACTCTAGAGTTAGCAGCTGGCAAGCTGGATGGGTGAGGGGAGAGAGTTTCTCCCATGCCTTTGAAAGAGCCAGTTATGACTTCAAGTTAGAGTCCTGAGTTCATGTCCCCAACGTGCCTTTTAATGCAAAACAGAAGGGTCAAGGGGAGACTTTCTCAGTGGACAGGCAGTCCATGTACTAAAAACTAACAGCAGGCACAAGAAAAGCATGGAAAGGGGACCCCCAGACACCCCAACATCCTCTCAGGCAAAGAAGACAAGCCACGGCACACTCCCAGGAAGTTCCCATGAGGCCACAGCCCAATTCCAGGACCCTCTGTTGTGTCAGAGGGGCTCCTAAGAAGGCTGCTCTGAGCCTTCTGCTCAGCAGAGTCCAGATTCCTAACAGTTCAAAAGCCACTGAAGGTGCCGAGAGCTCTCTGCCTTTCCCTGGCTGCTTTAGGAATGGTAGGGCCTATTCTGAAGGAAAAGGTGACTGCTTGGCCCTTCACAGGCTGCCTGGGAAAGGAGATTGGAGATCTCACCTAAAAGTCAAAACCAGGCCCCAAAGTGCCTCCTGGCCCTCTAGAGAAGCTTTGTAAATTCCCAGGGTTCCCTTCACAAGGCTATACCCAGTAGGAAATCCTATGCCTCCTTCATCACCTTCAGGGTTTCTGCAGTCTTTTATGTCAAAGCCTAACGGTGAAAATGTGACTTTCTTGTGCACAAAGTAAAACACTGGGACTGGGCATGGCTACTCCACAGCCCTGGAGGGGTAGGGAGAGTCACCTGATCACTGCCTCCTCCATCAGCTCCCGAGCTAATGCTGCCACAATTCGGGCCTACACTGAAAGGCCCAGCTATCCCCTTCTCTCTCCTCAGCCGGTGTCACTTTTCCTCTAAGAGGCATTGTTAGATTCACCGTGAGAATCCTACTCTTTGCCTGGTTTTAGCGCTTTTCCCACCACGATGCAGACCTGTGACTGCCCATGTCCACGGGTCAATCCTGGAACACAGCCAGAGGGCGTGTGCTGGGGGAGGGGTGTACCGATGTCATGAGGTCTTCCTCTATAGCTCTCCCTCCCCACTTTTTTTTTTTTTTTTTTTTTTTTCCTGAGGCAGGGTGTCCTCCAACCTGGAGCTCAGAAACTGAGCTAGACTGGCTGGCCACTGAGCTCCACGGAGGCGCCTGTGTGAGTCTCACCTTCCCCTCAGCGCTGGGGTTCCAGAACTGCACCTGGCGCTGATGTAGGCACTGGGACCCAGACTCAGGGTCTCATGCTTCTCAGCAAGCATCTCCCCGGCACCCATTTCTTTAAAGCTTCCCACAGGGCTGCTGACAGTGGCCTTGTGCGCACTAATTTAATCACACCAACCATGGCTGCCTCTGCATTCTTTCGATTTTCCAAAGCTAAAATGTATAGCAACGTGCAACACCCTGGCCCTAAAGACCTCCTCTATTGTCAGCTGAAATAAAAAGAGAAAAAAAAAAAAAAGTTCTGCAAATGTATCAGCACCACACTGAGCAGAAACCAAGCTCCCCAGACTTCAGAATTAATTGCCTTGCTTTTCAAGCCACGCCACCTCACTGCCCACAGAACATGGGCTCGCTGTGACCCTCGGCTAGTGGGGCTGCATACTGATGGCGCCATCACCATGGAGCCCGAGTCTGTAATAAACACAGTGTAATTTTAAAGAACCATGCGAGTGCCAGTGGAGTGGAGGGGTCACAAGTTTACAAACAGCAGGAAACATTTCAATAAAATACTTACACAGCCAAGTCCAGAGAGACCTGCTGACTTTACAATTCTGATTGCCTAGCCCATGTGGGGGGGTGGGAGGATGGGGGAGGCAGGGCGTAACTGGCAGTACCAGAGTGTTCCAAGTGGCTCTGCCATTGCCAGGCGGCCCTCAGCCCTAAGAGGCTTAGCAGACATCTACAGTACGGTCACAGCACATGTTTGCTCTAAGGTAACCACTGTAACTAGGTAACAAAAAGGGGGGGGGGCGGGGCGGACACACAGACTCAAAGTCTTTCCCAACCTAGAACTGTGGTAAAAACCAGAGCAAACTCTTAAAACACACACATACTTAAAAACAAAAAAATGCCTCCAAATTAGAAAACAGAATTCTTGCCATGTCCACCGTGCTACAGTTGTATCCATATGTCTTCAATATTCTGAGCTAACATCAGCTAAAAGTTTACGTGTTGGCAGAACAAAACTCAAATAAACCCAAAGAAGCTAAATAACAAGGAAGGCCTAAGGGAAGGTGCCAGAATGTCACAACGAAGGGGAAATAGAATAGACGGCAGACGTGGATGAAGAGCAGGAACTGGGGAGGGAGACAAGGATGGAGATCAGATGTGGGGAGAAAAGGGGTAGGAAGTAAGAGGGCTGGGAACAAGAAGGGAAACTGAGGGGGACATCTCTTTGTCAAGCTGGAGGCCTGCAGCAGGGTAGGGTCCTGGGAGGACATGGGTTTGACTCTAGCTGAGACTCCTAACCGGAGGGGGTGGGGGAGGAATGAAGACTGAGGTGACCACCTCCTAGCCAGGCAGGGCTAGTGGAGGGAGGGGAGCAACAACCCACTGACAAAATTTGATCCAAAAATCAACCTGCCTACAAGTGCAGGGATGAAGGGAAAACAAAGATTGAGGAAATATCCAACCAATGACTGGCCCAATCTGAGACCCACCCCACGGCAGAGAGCCAGCCCCTGACACTAATAATGATGCTCTGCTATGTTTGCAGACAGGAGCCTCACTTGACTGTTGTCTGGGAGGCTCCAGCCAACAGCAGATCGAGACAGATGCTGGGACTTGCAGCCAAGCATGGGGTAGAGCTCCAGGGGTCCTGTGGAAGTATTGTGGGAAAAAGATGAAAGACCTGGAGGGGACAGGAACCTCACAAGAAAACCAACAGAGACAGCTAACCGAGTCCCATGGGGGCTTACAGAGACTGAGACATCAACTAAGGAGCATGCATGGTAAGGACCTAGGCCCCCTGTACATATGTGGCCGATGGTGGCTTGTTCTTTAAATGGGGGACGTGTGGAGGGGGAGGGGCCTGTTTCTAACATGGACTCTGTTGCCTGCTTCTGGCAGCACTGCCTTGTTGCCTGGCCTCAGGGGATGAGGATATGCTCAGCCCTGATGTGACTAGATGTATAGAGAGGGTGGATACGAGGGAGGCTCCCCTTTTCTAGATAAAAGGGGAGAAGGGAAGGGTGAAAGAGGGGAAAGGGGAGAACTGGGAGGAAAGGAGGGAGGGGGCACCCTTGGGATGTAAAATAAACTGAAAAAAAAAGTGGAGAAAAAAACCTCAACATTTCATAATCCATTGGTCATTTCAGCTCTTACTTTACACTCTGCTTCCCACGTGGGCAGAGCACAGTGACTGAGTAAAGAGCATGTGGTGGACAGACTGACCACAGGGGAAAGGTGAGGTGCCCCAAGGTAAGGAGGAAGCAAGAGGGAGAGTAGAAACCTGGGGACCACCAGGCTCTGAAACACTTGGAATGTTTGGCTGTTAAGCCCAAAGCCTTACAGAAAGCCCCATTTTTGTTCTTTGGACTTGAAAGTCTTATTATCTATGCTCCAAACAGCCACTGAGGAGACACTAGCACGAGCTCCACCCACAAGCTGGTATCAGGGGTAGGCTGGCTGCCCACACGAACATTGGGCAAGCTGGGTGCGCCTCGGCAGAATTGTGTCATTTTGGGAAATGCTTATCCTTGCTTGGTCAAGGTCGATGAGAACTGAGAACTGCCTTTTCTCTGTATGAAGACTAGGATTACATCATGTAGCTTTGGATGGCGCCATCTGGTTTCCATAGCAACCTCCCACTGCAGTGTCAGTCCTGTGACTCAAAGATCTCTGAGCTTCTATTAGAGGGAAGCCTGAGGAACACTGCCTTCTCAGGACACTGGGGAGCCTCAGTGTTCCGAAAACCCAGTCAGCTATGAGACCATAAGCAGTGACCCGGTCTACACTTGAACTTACAGGTGCCTTTTTGTCGATGGGCTTAATGACAAACTTCTTGTCATTGAAAGAGATGTTCCTGATTTCACTCCAGGGAAAGCCGATCTTCGGGGTCAACCTGAGGTTATAAAAAGAAAAGCAGCAGTAAGTTAGATACAGGTACAGATACAGATACACACAGACGCACACACACACACACACACAGACACAGACACAGACACACACACAGACACACGCACGCACGCACGCGCGTGTTCTTGGACTGAGAGACCTTAGCAAACCTCTCAATTTAAAATACAAAACAAGCCCAAGAAGTGTAATTAAAACAACAACAACAAAACACACCACGTTTAAACCGCCTTTGCCATCCCAGGTTCAAACAGATGTAGGAGTAACTTTGGTGCAGCCACTTTCTAGCTTTTCTGTCTCAGGTGGCTGCGGTGTGTCACCCCTGGGTCACCTTGTGGTAAAGGATTCTTAATGAGGACTATCTTCTGTCCTGTTTGACCTTCTTCCCTGGCACCCAAACCCCCACACGTCTGCACTACCCATCTTCTCACACGGCCAGAGCCCACGTCCATCCTGCTGGTCTCATTATTCCCTATCAGCCAGCCAGTTCTCTCTTCAGATATGTAACAGAGTTTTTACTCACCCGAGAGCATCTCTCAGCTCTAAAACTACACTGCTGCCGACACGTTTCCTTGTCCTCTCCCCCTTCTTTCCTCTCCAACAGCAACCAGTGAAGTGTTAAGTCCATGCTACTCCAAGCGTTATAAAGACACGCCTGGTGTTCCATATGGGCCTTCCTCACAGAGAAGGTGCTGACTCCCGGGGTGGGCAGGGGTGTTTTCCACCCTCCGGCTCTCATCCCGGCCAGGCACATGGCCTGGCTAGATGCTGCCCTGTCAGAGACTACACAAAAGCCCTATTTGGCCTCACTACTCAACGTCATTACCTCACTGGCCTCAATTCGGACTTTTCCATCAAGAGATGTCAAGACCACACTGCTTTGCTTAACTGTGTCCCACCCTACTCTCCAACACCTTACCAGAATAAGGCCGGATTCTAAAACAGACTCTCTAAACCACAAGTACTGCCATCAAAAACAGTCCTGGGTCAGGGAGATGGCTTAGCAGGTGAGGTGTTCTCTGCCTAAGTGTGAAAATTAGAGTTCGGGCTTCAAATCCACAGAACTCATATGAAAAGCACCGTGGCTACAGAGAGAACAGGAAAGCTGAGTTCCCCTGGCCTCCAGACTAGCTTCAATGACAGACCCTGTCTCAGCGGGATAGTGAAGCGTGATCAATCATGACACCTGATGTCCTCTGGATGCTGTACACACAGCCACACCCATGTGTGCGTACACCACCCACGCATTCTCTCTCTCTCTCTCACATACACACACACACACACACCTAAAATAAAAATAGTTTTGAAACCTCAGTCATTTCCTATGGTTTCCACTTTGAGCAGATGACAGCCTGGGGTCTGGGGTAGAATTCAGTGCCTAACATTAACGGGCAGGACGGGTCCTCCTTTGGCAGTGAAAGCTGGGTCAAAAACCCAAGGTAGCCTCTGAAGGCCACAAGAAGACTTCTAAAGACGCACGGCAGGTGGCTTCCAGGGACAGTATCCAGGGCACCGCAGAAGCTGTAGGACACTGGGCAGCCTGGTGTATGCGCCAGGCCTTTGGCCTGTCTTCACTGATCTCTCACCTTTGCTGGTAACCCCATGCTAACATGCGCCACGGCGTCAAACGCAGCACAGCCGTACCCTCACCATCACCCCTGGGATCCAGGGCTTTCACCAATATAGTCTTGCTGACAAGTCGAAGAACACTTGAAATACAGCTATGACCTGGCACTGCTACCATCTTCTGCCTATGTCCCCCTCACAGGGAAAAGCTGCAGCTGCAGCTGCTTCTGGAACACTTACCCCAGACCCTAAGAGCAAAAGCTGGCCACAGAAGAGCTAGGAATCAGGAGACAGTTACTCAGCCCATAACCGCATGGCCACACAGCCAGGTCAACAACACCGACTCCCCAATCCCACGGAGGCCAGGCTCTGTGCTGCAGCTCCTGTCTACAAAGGTCTCTAGTTTCTGACCTAGAAACGCCAGGCCTGCAACCTCAGCTGGTGTCTGTTTTCCAAAGGCTGGGTCCAGCATGGCCCTCAAGACTCTGACAGCCCACACGTGTAACAAGCCGGAGCTGCTCTTAAGTGTAACTGTGGTACCAAGCAGGGGCTAAGCGTGAAAGCGGTGACTCACTTCTGAGTTAGAGAACCTCTTTTACTTCTTAACGAGTTGGAAAATGAAAGCCTACGAGGATCCTCTTTTCCTCTCTCTGTCTAAAGAGAGATCGCATGTAAGATGTGAGCGTTGTCCACCCAGAAGGCTGTCGCAGGATTTATGTGCCTCATGTGTCACCCGCTTAAAAGCTGGGGAGAAGAGTTGGGCATGGAGGTTTATGCCTAGATTCCAGCACTCGGGAAGCTGAGGCAGGAGAATGGCAAGCTCTAGGGTAGCCTGGTCTACTTCTAAGCCCTTGAATTGGAGGAGGAGAGGAACAGGAGGAGGAGGAGGAGGAGGAGGAGGAGGAGGCGGCGGCGGCGGCGGCTAATGATGATGAGACTTCTCCTCCAAGAACCGGAGGAATGTGGAGATGGCTCATTGCTGGACATGCACAGAACAGGGTAAGGACGCCTCAGCACGATGGGGTCACTCGTAAAGAACACGTGTACCAATGCCAAGGTCTTCTACGTGCTGAATCCCGAACAACCTCATTAACAAAATAAACCCTACTGCGAACAAATGCCCACAAGTTCACGCTAATACAGAGAACCGAATAAACAGAAAAAAAGCTGGTCCCTTCCAGTTTACCGTTTTTTTTTTTTTTAAATATACTTGTTAAAGATTTATTTATTATCTACACAGTAGTCTGCCAGCATGTATGCCTATGTACCAGAAGAGGACACCAGATCTCATTATAGAGGGTTATAAGCCACCATGCAGTTGCTGGGAATTGAACTCAGGACCTCTGGAAGAGCAGACAGTGCTCTTAAGCTCTGAGCCATCTCTCCAGCCCCAGATTGCCATTTCTTAAGACAGTACTAATCCCAGGAAAGTTCTATCCGTGAACATTAGAATCAATAACTGAAAGTTTAAGAACGAGTGTCAGTAAGCACAGAGCTTCACAGAATCTCACCAAAATGTATTTACCAGCTACACTGAAAGGACAGACATGTCAGAAGGGTCCCGGCCGGCACTGGCTCATCCGCTGGAGGCTGGCCTGACCTAACGACACCACACGTCGCTTTGTGGGAGGCCCTGAGGCACTTTTGTGGGATTCTCACCCAAAGTGCAAAACTCAAATCTGACTGTGAGCAAATCTCAGGCAATGCAAGCTGCAGACTTTCCAAAGCAGCAATGACAAAGACCACCTCAGTCCAGCCCCAAGGACAGCTGTGCACTGTGTCGACGCTGGTTAGGTTTTGGAAGCGGAAACAGCTGTTAGCAGAACAAGCAGAACAGAGACCCACAGACTGTCACCACAGGGCAGCGCCACTAGTATTCTAATGGTTACACCTGGGTCTGCCGATGTTAGAGTCGGAGGATGATGGGTAAAAGGTGTATGGGGATTCCTCATACTATTTAAAACTTGAGTCTGAAACAGCTTTTTTATTTTTTTAATTTTTCAAGTCAAAATCCGCAGCTCTGAAGATGATAAATATTCTTTGTCTTGGTAGAATTTGTGATTTTTTTTTTCAGGTGTATTTGTCAAAATTCAGCAATTAAAATACAAGGCTGTGTTTTATTACCCTTCAATCTGTGTTTCCATTTCTTGGGATGAGTACAGATTCCACAACTCATGGGGAGACATAACACCAGCTCTAGGCTAGAGTGCTCCAGGCCAGAAAGCACTACTCTAGTAAGCCTTTCTCAGTGAGCAAGTAGCTGGAACACAGTCTCCAACCTGTCCACAAGCTTCCCAGGTCCCGCTCTCCTAAAGATGTGAAGCCCTGAGCCAGGCTGCCCACACAACCACCTCATGACAGAGTGACACAGAAAGTGGTTATACTAAGGGAGTGGGGGATAGTCGCTGGCCAAAGACTACGGATTTGGGCAGCCTCGGCGTCCTCAGTTTTAATTTACCTTTGGGTCAGAGTGTTTTGGTATAAGAGTGTCAGGAGGAATTATAATCCAGCTCATCTGGACTTCTGTAAATAATGCCTAGGAGAGTGGGGGGAGATTTGGCCTAGTTTCCCCTCGTCTTCCCAAGCCAAGGGTTAGAGAAAGGGAGAGACAAAGGCCTTTGGAATCCACGCTCCCATTGAACTGTGTGACATATAACCATAAAAAGGGGGTCCTGGGAGACATTGCCCAGCCAGAGCCCATTTAATTTCAAAAAGGCTAGGATAGAGATATATCTGTTTATTTGCGTATCAGATTGCCCTTATTAACAATGCATCAAGAATATCCAATCCCACCATTAGCTCTATTGGTGAAGGATGCAATCCGATACCCTGGCCCTTAGAGCCCTGGTCCCTGGGAGCCCAGAACCGTCTCTAGCAGCTACTGCAAACTGGGAAAAAGCGGAGCTGTCAACTGATTCAATGCCTACTTAAACGCCTTTCCTCTGAGGAGCGGGTGTGCCTTCTTTAGAAGGTTTGGTGACGGGGCTGGGCCTGCTGCCCGCCACTGAGAACCACTGCCGAGAATGGCAGCTGGCTGCTGAATGGGAGCCCGAGGGGCAACGGGAGGGCCCAGCACAGCACAGCTCAAAATTTACGTGACATTTCTGTGAACTAAGGTGGTTACAGACTGACATCAGCAAGTTCCTGCCTATCGCTGTTTCTTACGGCTAGAAAAACCTGTTTGGACAGCCCTTGCCAGGGCTTGTTACAAAATCTGGCCACTCAAAAATGGAGCTGAAAGACAGAGGCAGTTTCCCACATGCATTTCCACAAAGACCAGGCAGGGCCCTGTGCTCTGACTTTCTGGTGCCAGGCTGGGGCTTTTTGGCATGGTGACAGTTCATGGGCCCGGCCTCCACTCCGAGACAGAGGAAGGTCTGCGGGCTGGCTCTGAGAGCGCCCTCCATAGCTCCTCTGGACAACAAGGGTTCAGGGTGCCTGGGACGTCCTGAATGGTTCTAAATGTCATTCATTCACTCATTCATTCCTTATTTTAGACAGGGTCTCACTGTGTATCTCCTACTGGCCTTAACTTCACAGAGTTTTGCCTCCTCAGCACTGGATTAAAGGTGTGTGCCACCATGCCCGGCCACTAGCTGCATTCTTTATGTGCATGTCATTTGCTATCAGCAGGGCCACTCTCCTTGGTGACTCCAGAGAGACCCTGGGGACAGGGTGAGTGAGAGATGGGGAACTGGCAGGAGTTGAGGGAGGGCGGCACACCCTGACGCGCTTCACGGGGCTTGGCTGCATCTCAGGGCTCTAGGCCTCCATTTCACAAACCTGTCCTATGAATTGGACATCAAGAACCTGAGGCATCCTGTGTCACACCTCCTCGGCCAGAGCCTGTCCCCTGCGCTCAGGCTCACCTGGAGCGGCTCACCTGTGGTAAAGTGGGCCGATTTCTCGCCGGTGGGAAGAAGGCGGCCCAGGGATGGAAACCTGCAGCTGACAAGAGGCTCCCAGTGCCAGGCAGCTGTCTGTCTCGGCTCACAGACCTAGCTCGACAGGGTAATGGCTGTGAAGCAATTAGACACCTTGTGCAGGCTCAGGGGATTTAGCTAATTGTTCAGACTCGAAGGCTGCTCTGCTGCTTACAGGATCCTGGGGTGTCTGGTGGCATTATCAACATTCCTGGTTGGATTAGCACAAGCCTGCAGCCAGGAGTCCACTCTGGCTAGCAACAGCCTAGGAACAGCCGTGGAGGGGGAAGTCATTTGTCTCTCTCTAATTCGCAATGCTCAGGGCCCTAAAGTCACCGCATTCTGGGCCCTCCCTTGCCACAGGCTCCTTGTAGTGTGGAATAGCCTGGGATGGACAAGGTGCTAACTTCCAGGCCTCCACATAAGATGCTTCCACACAGTCTAACACATGTACACATGTAGACACGTACACACACACACACACACACACACACACACACACACACACACTCTGACACTTCACCTGTTTTCCAGGCTAAAATCAATGATCAACTCCAACTCACTTGTCATCTTTCTCGTAGATATTTAGTCCAAGGGCATCAACTCCAAGCCAGAGATCTGTTCCTTTCTTATTCTTGATCTCAAAATAGTTGATCCCATACATTTCCAGGTCCTGGGCAATCTTCAGGTATTCCAGCATAGCACTGTCCCTAACGGGAAAGAAAACAGAGGTGTTCCAGTTAGCAGCATTCACCCCCCGCCCCCCAGCCTCTGCTTATGCTGGAAATGCAGGCCAGTCATGTGGAGTAGACATGGAGACATGTGGAGGTATGACGGACAGGCAGGTGAGGTGTGGAGCACCAAGGCAGCCAGACAGCCTGTAAGCAGCTACCTGAGAGGGGCCTGTGCTATCCTGAGCCCTGGAATGTATCCATCCCACACATTCAGGAAGAACAGACTGATCTGCTCTGGCTTCTGAGGAGACAGACTTCCTTCTTTTTATTCTCTTGCTAGGATAACCCTGTTTCTTGCACTCATGGAACAACCTGGGATCCAACAAAGGACAATCAAAGGCTCCTGGCCTACTCAAGGTCTCTGTGGCACAGTCCCCAAGCCCCAAAACTGCCAGGAAGTAGTGAGGGCTGTGCACAAGGCCAAAGGCAGGGACTGGTCTTCATTTGAGTGCCCTAAAGCCCCGCTCCTGTCCCTCAAGCTTCACTGCCCTTCTAACACGCAGCCCACGCTTACGTCATGATTAGTGTCGAATCAATAACTTTAATAAGCAAGTGAGCTGACGAGGGGTGGGAGACCCCACCCCTGTGGCGATCAGTGCTCCCCTCAGCGAATGTAGGCCCTGGCCTTCCCTCTGAAGGGACGGGTAGAGCCAGCTGAGGGTTCAACCGCGTTGCTTCCTCCCCCAGGCAAGACCACCAGGCCTTGTTTAAAAAAACACAACTCAGACAGTCTTCTCCCGAGGGAGCCCTGCTTGTCTGTCTCGAACTTTACCAAGCACGAAGACCAAAAGCTGACCTCTCCAAGAGTGCTGCCCGGAGTCCCATGAGAAGAGAAGCTGAAGAGGCCCCACTCACTTGAGCATTCCCCGGTGCTCCGCGTGCCACACCTGGATGCGGTCCTCCCACTGGTCCCTGGTGAGCTTGTGCTGGTCCATGACTCTGGGATTCAAAAAGAGAAACATGGGCCTGTCAACTTTCAGGGCTGTGAGCTGTGAGCCACGAGGCCACTTCCCACACACTTTTTTTTTTTTTTTTAATATTTTTTTCCCTGGGTCCTCTGGAAGAGCAGTCAGTGCCTTTAAGTGCAGAGACATCTCTCCAGGCCAACCTTCTCCCCATTACTGTTCTTTTGAATGAGACCATCATGGCAAGTTTTTGTTTCTTCTGGTTTTCTTTCTTGAGCATAAACCTAAAGGTTTAACCTTTCAATGAATACAATCCCACTGGAAGTCTTTAAAAAATATTTTAAATGACCTTTTCTTCCAAAGGGGGTATCTTTTTTTTTTTGTCGCCATTAGTAAGAAAAGACAGGCTTGCCAGAGGCCAGGTTACTGTATACCTGGCAGGTCAGAAGGGGCCTGGTCAACAGACCCATGAGGAAGGGACAGTTAATCATCAGAGGAACGTGCTGGCTCAGAACATTCCAAAGGGAGCACTCAGGAAAGTACCAGCCTAAAGTTCACTGGACCTTGACACAGTTCCCTGCTCCCTTTCACACCTCTCTCCTCCCTGGGCCGGGGCCTGTGCTCACCCAGGCCAACCTCAGCTCACCTCTGAGGGATCAGCCGCTCAGAGCTGAGGTACCCAGCTTTGTGCATTTCCTTGTTATAATCTCCGAACTTGGCCTGCACTGCATAGGAGCCCAGCAGCACGGCCGTCTCTGGGGGGCAGTAGATCTCATCGCTGAGGATGCCCTCCTTGACCTGAAGGAAGAACAGCTTCTGCGTGATGTCCTGGATGAGCTCCTCAGCCACATCCTCGGGGTAGAACTTGGCCCGGAATTTGAACTGGACGGGGTTCTCCTTCCGAACCTCCTGTGCAGAGACCTATGAGACAGACGGCAGTGCTCAGAACCAACTCCAGGCCATCAATGAGCACCAGTGACTCAAAATTATCACATAATCATTGCTGTCATCATTCGAGAGTATCCCAGATGTCGCACTATGGAGGGTGGTCTTGAATTTCTGATACTCCTGCCTCTACTCCTGAGTCCTGGATTGCGGGACCCACCATGCCTGGTTTACATAGGGTTTCATACCAGGAAGCAACTCAGCCACATTCCCTCGCCCTGGAATCCACTGCTGTAGCCTGAGGCAAGCAGGCAGGCAGTCCATAACAGCCCCCCATGCTGGAAACCCAGCTACTGGGCTGCAGGACCACTCTCCCCATCCTCATTTCTTGGGAGCATGCTTTCAAACTGCAGGGAATTCATTTAGGAGTGATGCATGTCCTTCCTGTTATGCACGGTCCTAAGGCTGGTCTGGTCCTGGACCATGAATGTCATGACCCTCCCTCACCCTCCTTACAGTAACATGGAAAGTGAGGTGGGGGAAAATGCACAGCCTGCCAAGGGTCTGAAGAAAATACACTTAGCTGATGATTTCATTACTGGGAGTAGGGTTATCTAATCTTTGGAGCTAGAAGATAATTTACTATAGTCTCAAACAGAGCAGCATCAGGTTCTGACAATATGATGGGTGACTCATAAAAAAAACAAAACTAAGGCCAACTAAAAATGAAGCAGTTAACCATTTCCTGCCTTGAAGAGGGCGCCAGGAGGAGGGGTGAGAATTAGCCGAGATCTAATTCTATTCCATATTGTCCCTTCCTGGAAGCCTGTAGCCTCTGTCTACAAAAACTTTATATAAATAACAAGGAACAAAAAGACAAAAATGCAGTTAAAGCATTCTGGCTTTAAACAGAATCGGCTTCCGATTAATAGCCCGTAAATAGTTAACTCTACTTACCTTTTTATCAAGTTTCAACCAGGTAGGAAATCCTTTATTGTCCACATACTGGAGACCAAAGTACCACACTTCCCGGAGGCCGATGGTCTTTACCACCTGCGAGAGAGAGCGAGAGGCCCACTGTGAGAGAGAAACCCACTCAACACAGGCAACAGCAGGTTCCCCCATGAGCTCAGCAGGCCCCAGAGACTGACACTGTGGTACAATGAACAGGACTAGAGTCTCAACCTTAACCTCTGAGCCACAGATGTCAGGTGAAAACACAAACGACACATTTTTAGCCTGAATCTGGACAGACTCAGGGTTATCTAAGTTTTACAAACTCTCACCCAAAGCCCCTTGCTTCAGGCTGTGGTGAGAGCACAGAACCACCAGTCCATCTCCAGGAATGTCCAGGCACACTGCCCCGCACCAGGGCACCCAGGTGGGAGATGGCTGTTAATAACCAGCACAACACTTGATCCATCTTCCCGTAAGCCAGCTGGAGTCTACCTTCCTGAGGACAGGCAAAGGCCCTTGGCAGGGAGTAGGTGGCACTGGTTCCAGGGTTGTGAGAGCAATGGCTAGGGGCCATGTTCACATGTCAACAGCCTCCAGAAACGTGAAATCCTCATCGCACGCTAAGATCTCAATCCAAAACTGTAGCAAGAACACCACGAGGGGGAAAGCTTCCTGTGTTATGTCGTTAAAGTTCTCCAGGCTGGTTATCCTAACGAGTGTCTTGGGGACAGAAAAGCAGTGTCCAAACATCTTAATCCAAACATCATCTGGATTAAGTCCCCGAGGGAGGAGAGGTGGCAATGTGGTTAAGAGCAAATGCTGTTTTTGCAGAAGGCCTGAGTCTGGTTCCCAGCACCTAAGTCATGAAGCTCACAACAGCCTGCAACTCCACCTCCAGGGGCTCTGACCCCCCTCTTCTGGCTTTTGCAGGCACCTGCACTCATATGCACGCACACACATGTAATTAAAAAAATAAATAAATAAAAGAACTAAGTCCCAAATCTTAGATGTTGTGATTTTAAATGCCATGACTGGCAACATTAAACCTTTAGAAAAGGTTTCCATGCTTCTCAAGAGTTCCTGTGAAGTTTAAGGTAAACACACTAGACTGACAGGAAGCCAGGTGTGATGGTATCTAGCAATCCCACTTTAAGAGGCGTGAGGCAGGAAGGTGGGGGTTAGAGACCTCCCCAGATACACAAGGCAACGGCTTAAATTAAGCCTGAAATCTCCAATAAAACCCTGGCCACACCTGTTACCTTCATTTGTAGGGGGCAGATGCTTGCTACCACTCCAGAGTCTCTGCTTATTAACTGCCAAGGGCTGCCCTGTTCATTTTCTCCCTCTACTCGCCTACAGAACAGCAGGGATATACCAAATCCGTGAAGGAATTCGGTCTCTTTCACAGTGCTCTGCTCCCAGGGCCATGTGAAGTCCATGCCCTTTGTGCTGAGCGCAGATGTCCTACCCAAAAACCCGCGCCTTATCTGAGGTGACACAAGGTTAAGGTTGCACAGGAAAGTCCCACACATGCTAACAAGCAGGCGCTGGCACTAATCTTTCCACCCCATCTACCCTACTGCAGCTCCCGCCTAGACCTGAGCGGCTAGTCAGAGCTTCCTGTCCATCTGACCTGCTCCTCCACTGCTCTGAGTCCTCTCCTGCGTCTGTGTGGATGGACAGACATGCCAGTCTGCAAGCATCCAGCACAGCCAAGGCCAGCACACTCAGTGACGTGCCGTCCGCCTCTTACCGTTCCTGGTAAATGGTCTTCAGTGTTTCGTTTCAGAACTTGGGCTTCCTATCCCCTCCACAATACCATATTAAACAGCTTGCGCCATTCTGAAACCACCCCATAGGTCACAGGTCCTCCCTATAGGGGAATCCCACACTCCCACGAAGCCATCCGTTCCCACTGCCCTGGGAAGGGTCTGCATGACCAGCTTTGGACGGCAAGGACAGGGATGCCTGATCAGTCAACCCCAAGCAGCAGCTGAAGCGCTGTGTCCCAGCCCTCCTGTCCCACAGAACATCCAGGGCCAGTTCTTGCTCCGTCTGGCTCTCCAGCTGCAGCCCAGACTGAGAGGGAAGAGGCTTCTGCAGAGGCAGGATGGTGGGCGCTGACTGACACAGTGAGGGTGATGACACAGTGGGGTGCTGACGTGGTCCCTTTCGATTGGCTCTATCAGGCTAGAGGGTTGTTCTGGAACAAGCTTCTTCTACCTTGGGTTTATGACTATGGTCCTTTCTCCACTCACACTACAGTTCCCTGCTCTGCTCTGAAAGCAGTTCTGCCTTTGGGCCCAGCACTGGATTACAAGGAATGGTGGTGCTCAAGAGCCAAAGCTGGGGCCGGGCAGAGCGCTGCTCAAGCTCAGGTCCTGGACGCAGTGCCTCCCAGTGTTCAGTGCCTGTGTCCAGCTTCTTCTGGGGCTCTTTCAGGTGACCCTTTTAGATTTCATTCTTCATCCAGCCTCACCCTGGAGCAGAAAATATCTAAAATCTCACTAGAAGAGAACAACCTTCAAATAATAGTGACTGACAGCCCGGACCCACACCCAGCCCTGCAGAACAGGTCTGGGCATGCCCTGGCACCAGCGTTCTGCTGCAGGGCCACCTTGCTCTACCCTGTGTCACTTTCCAGAGAAGACTGGATTGAGCATGGGCAGTGAGCGGCACCTGGAGCCTCCAACGGTGCCGAAATCCCCTTCCCAGGTCTCCTCAGCGTCAGCAGTCCCATCTTCTGGTTTGGACCTTGAATGCTACGTGCCACCCCTGAGGCAGTGGGGCCACTTGGAATGACAAGCTCTGGGGAGAGATCAGGTGCTGTGTGACTCACCTTTGGCCTTGTATGCCAAGACCCTTTTCTACTCTCTAGAATTTGCCCTCCTTCATCTCTGCCATTCACCTCAGGCTTAAGGAGGTATGGGCACACTTCCCCTGCCACCTCCCAAAAAAAGGTTTCTGTAGACCCCACTGAGGGCCCGGATGCACTGAGCAGCATTACACAGGCATCTTTGGTCATCCCTCCCCTACTGTCTGGGCCCATTTAGTCTATGAAGTCGGCACAGAACAAGGAGCCGAAAAGGGTTTTCTCCAAGCCCTGCACCACAAGATGGGAACAAGGGGTGATCCCTCTCTCCATTCTATGTGAGAGCCGTGCAGAACATTCCGGAAAAGCTGCTTTCCAAAACCAAGTGTTTGGCAGAGGAACCGCCTGCTGGAGCCGGCTACCTGAGGTATTTTGTTAAGAAACAGAACACAGGATATTCTGTTTCCTCACAAAAGCAAGAGGGACCACAGGGCGATGCACTCAGAACCACAAGGTGTCAGATGCGCTCTGCCCTGTCCTTGTCACAGTGCTCACATTAGCAGAGCTGCTTCCGTCTGGACCCCAGAAGAGGAGTCTAAACAAGGCGGCAGCAGACAGCCTCTACCAGGCTGGACGCCAAATCTTTGGCCTGTGGACTATCTGTGTGGCCCACAAGATAAGAATGTGGTTCTCTTCTTTTGTTTTGTCTTGTTTTCTTTTGTCTCTTTGGAAGGTTCAGGAAATCCCTTTTAAAATTCAGTGCCCCATATAGTTTTTATTTGAACAAGGTCATGCTCATTCAATTCACGGATTTGTGGCCAATTTCAATAACAGTGGAAAGAATGAACAGTTACAACACAGACCACATGGTCTTCGAACCTAAAAGACTGCCTATCTAGCCCCTCTGCAAAAGAGCCTTGCTGACCCTGACACACAGCTGTCGGACAACGCTAACTAATGCTTTCTAGTCCACTTTGGGAAGGGCTGAGCCATTTGACAAAACTATATTTGGAGTAGTGGTGCTATGAACAAGGCCGGTTACCAAATGAAAGCTATCAACTAAGAATAGCTAGCAAAAAGACCCGGCTTTCCAGGTATCTCCAAGTGGATGCCATCGTGAACCAGAACAGCACTCAGCTTTCTCAAAGGCCATTTTCTTCTGTCAACCTCAAGGGAACAAAACAAGTCAATCTGCTTAGAAGACGAAAGGACTGGTCCATCACAGACCTGTCCTAAGCGGTCAGTTCCCTCCCAACGTAAGAGACTGACCTGATCAAACAGCTGCTTTCCAGTGGTGTTCGGCTGGATAGCAAACTCCAGCTCTGCATCCATGGTGGTCACCCGGACATTGATCTGGAAAACAGAAAAGAATAAAAACCCTTAAACTTCCCCGAATCTTCTCCTGGCAGCCTCCCCCCCTCTCCCTCTTAAACTGTTTGGCAGTCGTACAGAAGCTGCACACTCTTACCACGTCTTCACGCCAATCACAAAACACCAGCCACAGACCCAAAATGAGGGACAGCTGGCAGAAGTAAGGTTCAGCAAGTACAGGTTCTGGGCATCAATAAAGCATGTTCATGTTGAGGTCTGCAAAATCTTTTTCCCCCCCAACACAGGGTTTCTCTGTGTAGCCCTGGCTGTCCCGGAACTTACTCTGTAGACCAGTCTGGCCTCGAACTCGCATCGATCCACCTGCCTGTGCCTCCCGAGTGCTGGGATTAAAGGCGTGCGCCACTGACGCCCAGCTAGGTCTGTAAAATCTTCAATAACACCTTTCCCCATACACTATCTCATGACCCCCATAACCGCAAGCTGAGGGAGACTGGGCTCCTGAGGTGCCAGCTGGAGGTTCACACCAAGGCAAAGCATACAGGAGGGAGGAGGGGCTATGTGCCTGACAGTTTGGTGACATTAGTAACTGACAGAAAAATGGTACAATGAGTGAAGATCAAAGAGGATAGAACACCATGCAGCCATTTAAAATGCTAAAGCAGAAACAAGAAAAAGGACGATTGAAATTAAAATTGTGATAAGCAAGCGGTATAGAGTCTATCCACACTAGCTCATATGGTAGACATGAGAGCAAGTAGAGGAAGCTCCATTAGAATGGTACCTCACAAACACTCCCGGGATCTGAGGTGGTCCAGGTGATGGGGAGGACCTGAACTGAGGGGGTCCAGGTGATGGGGAGGGCCTGAACTGAGGGGGTCCAGGTGATGGGGAGGGCCTGAACTGAGGGGGTCCAGGTGATGGGGAGTTGGCTCCAGCATTTGTTGCTCTTGCAGAGGACCCAGGTTCAGTTCTCCAGCACCCACATGGTGGCTCATGACTGTCTGCAACTCATTCTAGGGCATCTGATGCCCTTTTCTGATCTCCATGTCCACCAGACACATATGCAGACAAAACACACACACACACACACACACACACACACACACACACACACACACACACACAGACACACACACACAGACACACACACACAGACTAAAAAGTTTAGTTGGGTGTGGTGGCAGCATACTCCTTTAATCCCAGCACTCAGGAGGCAGAGGCAGGTAGATCTTTATGAGTTCAAAGTCAGCCTGGTCTACAAGGCGAGTCCAAGATAACCAAGGCTACACAGAGAAACCCTGTTCCGAAAAAACAAAAAGTCATCTCACTGGAGATAACACGAAAGCCAGTAAATTACCACAAAAAGATGCTGTAGGGCTGTGAAGATAGCTCAGGGTAAAGTGCCTGACATCAAAGCATGGCAACCAGAGTTTGGGTACCCAGAAGCCTACATTAGTTGGAGTTGGAGATCTTAAGAGTTTCATGAGAGACCCTACTTCCATAGAGTGAAGAACAATTAAGGACAACTACCAACATCAACTCCAGGCCTTGGCAGGCACAGGCACACACACACACGCCTGCACACACAGATATGCGCACACCGCACACTTGATATCACCCCTTCTGGAAATTACACACAGCACATTATTAGTAATTTAAAATGTAATCCCCATCTCCTCTTGAGGCTTGTTGGAGACAGTCTCACTGTGTAGCCCTGACTGGCCCAGAGCTCACTATGTAGACCAGACTGGCCGCTAACTCACGGGCAATCCTCTGGCCTCTGCCAGAACTAGAGGCATGTGCCACCGCACCCAGCTATGTGCCACCTTAGGTTTCTGATTAGGCTTTATTTGAGTCAAAGTTCAGACAACTCTGGAAGGAAAGTGTGTAGCTTCATAAACACTTGTGCGGGTTCAGGCTATCATAGCTCAGCTGAGTGTACAAAGCATACCTCTAAAGCTTGCTCAGGTCTGTGAGAATCTGTAAATCCCCATCTTCCATGGCAGAGGCTTAATCTCCACAGCCTCAGCAACACAAGATGGCTTCCCTCCACCAGCCCTATCCAAAAAGACAATCCCTAGCTCTGATTTGGGCATACACCAAACTTTTAAGAATCCTCCCTAAGCCAGGTGTGGTGGCTCACTCCTTTAACCCCAGCACTTGGGAGGCAGTGGCAGGCAGATCTCTGAGTTTGAGGCCAGCCTGGTCTACAGAGTAAGTTCTAGGACAGCCAGGGCGACACAGAGAAACCCTCTTTTGAAAACCCAAAACCAAACGAAAAACAAACAAAAGAACCCTCCCTGAAGGGGCCAAGTCAACATACACATACACATACACAGTGCCATCTCCACAGTCCTGGTCCTCATGACAGACGGGTGTGCTGGAGCTACCCCTCAGGCAGCGGTCCAGCAGAAGAGCAGAGCCCTGAAGGCCCAGGGCTACCCTGCTCAGCTGATGGGTGTGCGCCGCTCAGCACGTATGGCCCACCTGTGTCCCACTGAGGACCCTGCTGGCATCAGGACACGAAGATCTTTCTACAAGACTATCCCAAGAACCACAGAGCCGTCAATTGTCCTTGGAGGAAGTGTCTAAATAAGCACAGGTGTGACAAGTCACCTAAAAGCACATCCAAAAGCACCACTCCCCAAGCATACATTCCCAGATACGGCGTGCACCGCCTTCGCCTACAGCACGCTAAACCGTGCTGTGTTTAGAAAGACCATTAGGGTTGTTTTCAGTTTCTAAGTCTTTAACAATGTGCTGCAACGCAGCATAAACTTTCATCAAAATTTTAATTGGAGCTTTACTAAACGTTAACAGGACTGTTTATATACACGTTACGGGAGCCTGAGAGAGATCAGTCTTCGACAACTGAGGGCACACATGGACACCCATCGCTTCGTGTTACCCCAGTGCTGGGTTTGTGTGGTAAATGATGATTTTTAATGAACTCTGAGGATTTGGATGCACCTGGTGTCTGAATGGCAACAATGTCACAGAAATAAAGGGGCATTAAATGGTCCTCTTGACAGGAGGATGGTCCCACAAAGAATTTAACTGATTGACAAATCCAAAGACTCGAGAGCAGTGGGCCCATGGCAGTTCTTACTGTCTTGATAATTTGCATCTAATACTTGTCAGAAGTGATGCTGAAGGGCTGGGGTGCAGCCCAGGGCTCTTCCACTTGAGCTCCTGGATATTCATCTCAGCATTGCCAGTATCGATGTCAGCATAAACACCTGTACGCACACGCACGCACATGCACACACACACCCACCAGTTAGTCATTTTAAATCCAACCCCAATACCCAAAAGAGTACGATTTATCTCGGCTTACCAACATACTATAAATCACTCATTTAGTTCCTATCTGGGTGGGGGTGGGGGGGACAGGGACGCAGTGGAGATTAAGATTACACATGTGCCTCTTATGCCCGTTCTACGATGGTGAGTCGGATGTGAGAGAATTCAAACCTAGGGTTCTAAGATGTTGAAATCCCAAAGCAACATAATCACACTCAACTGCTTCAAATGGAAAGGTACAGATGCGTGCACATAGGCAGCGTTCTTCAGGTTAATAATAATGGCGGCTTCCTACAGCTCCTTTAGAACGACTTCTCCTGACTTGAGATGGCTCAGCACGTTAAGTCAAGGCGCCGGCCACCAAGCCCGACTTGACTTTAATTTTAGCACTTACGTGACTGATGGAGGAGAGGGCTCTCCTGACGTGTCCTCTGACCTCCACATGCACACCAGTAGCAGGAACACACTCTCTCCACCCCAAATTCATTCATTTAGACTTCCTTTCTAAAGGAGGCAGTCTTGAACGCAAGCCACACTAACATGGTACTGATGGTAGCCGAGCCCCATGAGGAAAGTGAGTCTCTAGCAAACATGTGTATGATCCTAGCGGCCCAGGCAGCAGCACAACTTTGATCAATGGTTTTGGTTTTGGTGGCAAGGGCTAGTTTCTTCTCATTTCCTGCCGGATCAGGGTGCTGGGCTTCCTTTGAACCAAACTGCCTAAAACCAAAAATAAGGATCAAACTGGCCAGTAGAAATTAAATTTAAACAAAGCTTTGTGGTTTTGTTTTTGCTTTTAATGAAAAGCAACTAGCCTTTCACAAGCATTCGCAAGAACCACTCAACCACAAAATGCACACATTATTTAGTACCAGGATTGAATAGAGGCCTGTTCACCCTGACTCCACCCGCCTTTGCAGAATAATAAATCTTTTCAAAGCACTGTTTGCCACTAAGTCTAGGTTAGCTCAGTTTAAACCTACTGTTCCCAGAAGTGATGAGTTTAAACAGGCCTGACCCTACTGATGGGCATCTCCCATGTCCTTGCTCATTCAGGATGTATAGGCATCTGTGGGCACCATAAGCAGACAGCACAGCCCCCCCCCCCCGCAAACATACAAACACACACTGTCCTGTCTCCTCTGCCCCGTCCTCTCCCTTGGGGGAGATTTCAACAGCTTCCCTGGACTTAAATACCGACCCGTCAGTCTCAGAGTCTAGGAACCTGTATCTTCCTTTTGTTATCTTGAGACAAAGTCTAAGCATATAGCCTAGGTTATTCTAGAACTCATGATCCTCCTGCCTTGACCTCCAGAATGCTGTCGGTTACAGGTGTGTGCCACCACGCTTGGCTCAGGGATTTGTATTTCTTAAAATCAAGCCAAGAGCTTCTGAGCACAGGCCAAATGCAGGCATCACTGGGACACTAGCAAGAATGGAGGTGTCAGGGACTGTTCCTCAACCCAGAGCAGAGGATGTTCTGTCCTTGGGCCTCAGTCACCTAAGCTGCAAAAGGACAGCTGTGAGTCCTGCCTTTCAGGTCTGAAAGAAAGGCTAGATGCAAGTTAGGTTGATATTTTCAGCTGGCTGGGGGACCGTTTCCAGGGGAAACAAGGTCTGTCCAGAGATGTGGGGTAGGAAGTGAGGGTGCAGATGGCCTGCCTTCTTAGGGGCATGCAGATGGAACACAGGACAGCCAATAACATCACCACAAGGAAGAAAATAACAGTAGATAGAGGCTAGTAGCAGGCAGCCAGCAGAACACATTCATGGACATCTACTTCAATTTTAGGGATGACCTTTCCTGGCAGCCACGCCACAGGGCAGGCCAAACCGCTTCTGTGCCATGGAGATTAAAAACCTAGTCACCCAACCTGGTTTTGTTATGAACAAACCAGTAGCAGCTACCCTGCTAAAGCAAATAAACCCAGCCTCTCTTTTTGCTGGTCTCCCAATAACTAGGCAGAAAGGCCAGAGTCGCTCTGTTCTCCCACACGACCCACTCTTCAGCTACGTGGACTCCCCAACCTGAGTCACATGTAAGGTCTGAAATCCGCCTGGCAACTCTTTCTGGCCGTGTCAGTGGCTGTGTGGTTCTCTAGACGAATGTGTCGTTTGGTACACACCTGTAATCCCAGTACTCGGGGAGGCAGAGGCAGGTGGATCTCTGAGTTCGAGGCCAGCCTGATCTACAAATCGAGTCCAGGACAGCCAAGGCTACACAGAGAAACCCTGTCTGGAAAACCTGAGAGAGAGCAGGAATAGGAATACATGGGGATGGGACCATGTCTCAAGGTCATCTATTGCTCCTTTGTTTAGCTAAGGCAAACTGTGAAACTTTGTGCCATCTATTCCTATCTGTCCCATGTGTAATTACCAAGGTTGATTTATGTTAAATTATCTCCCGGCTCTTTCTCTGGTAAATCAATCTTGTTACTCAAGTTTCCTTTGGATAGTATCACTGAAAGACTTGAACTTAGCTTAAGATTTCTTCTACACTTTGTTTTGAGACAGGGTCTCTCTACCAGGTAACCCTGGCTGCCCTGGAACTCCATATGTACACCAGGCTAGCCTCAAATTCACAGAGATCTGACACCTGCTTCCTGAATGCCAGGATTAAAGCTGTGCACCATCATGGCCGGCTTCTATGCTCACTTCTACAGTCAGTGCAAAACACCCGTACAAGTTCTGTCTAAAAACAACAACAACAAAAAAATCAACCAAACAGAAAAAAAACCTACAAGTCCTGACACAGGGATACATTCTGGACTGACTCTTCCAGACACACAGTCGCCAAGGGGCAGGCCGAACTTCAGTGGCCACTGCGGTGAAACCTCTCCTTTCTGCTATAGGCAAGTATCAGGAACACCATGGAACGGGAGGAAATTCAAACAGTGGCTCTTGAATGTTTGGATTTCAGGCGGCAGGGGATGCAGTGATAAGATTGCGCCCGTTATCACCTGCCGGGGCTCAAAGCTCAATGTGGGCCCAGGATTGTGCTGAGGGCCCAGCTTTCCTTATCACCGCAGTGTCCCTGCTGTTTCCCAGCATTCCAGCCGGGGTGCCACTTCAGCAACTTCTAACAACCTTCAGGTATCTGGGTATTACATGCTTGGAAGTGTTCGTCCTCAGAGCGGGGTGTGGAGGGCACAAATGACGCCAGCTGTGTGCCCGCTCTTTCAGGCTACTGGAGGGATAATTAAGACAAGTCTATATTTTTACTTTCCTGTTGAGTCCGTGCTTTTTAAAATGCTTTGAGGAAATATAATTTACATGCCATTAGATTCACCCATTTGTAATATGCAATTTGGGGTTTTTACTCATTCACAGACTTACACAATGAACACTGCTATCAAGTGTTAGACTTTTTTATTGTTTGAGACAGGGTATTGCTACATAGTATGGTCAGCTTCAACGTACAATCCTCCTGCGCCAATCAAGGCTTCCAGGTGTGTGCCGCTATACCCAGCTAGTTTTAGAGTGTTCTCAAAAAGAAACCTGGTGCCTATTCGCACCCGCCCCGTTATCCTTAAGCCCCTAAACCTTGATGGCCAACAACCTATATAAAGTCTGTAAAATTGCCGAAGGGCAACTCCCAGGCCTTGTTTTCTATTGTTACTATTTCTAGGAAGCACTTACTTGTAGCACTTCACCCCTTCTTAAAATCCCACAAAGCTATCCCTTCTTTTGGAGAGGGCCAAAGCAAGAACTACTCTGCTGAACCAGAGCTGACCAAAATATCACAAGAGTATTGCGGAGAGAATTTTGATGATATGGGGTCCTTTATTTAAGAAACTTATCTGTTACATTGTTGGAGTGGTACTTGTTAATCCAGCTGGCAACGGCGGCTCTTTCCCACACTTCCTACCCACAGCTACACCTGTCACCGGGCATCAAGGGCAGGCCGGCATATGTCTAAGCTCTTGCTGCTAGGATTCTGGAACACTTTTGCTGATGTGTGGAGAAGGAGAAAATAGCAGGAGAAACACACAGTAGGGATGAAAAGGCCCCGAGGAGAAGCCACAGTTCATCGGAAGCCAGGGAGCACCCTCGGCTGGGCTGGTCACTTACACCAAGCTCTCCATCTCTCTAAGTCAGAGCTGGTCCCGTGTCATACTGCCTCCCCAACAGTGTACAGTGCATCGTAATCAACACATTTAGGAAGTCTGCCATCCGTAAAAGCAAGCTCAGCCTTGGGTCCATTACTACAAAAACTGTCAGTCAGGCAAGCAGGAACACCTGTATGTATCACTGTCTCTAACACAGCAGGCCAACAAAGACATCTGGCGAGGATGCATGGTGTCAGAGACATACAGTGTCCATGGGATGATACAACACCGGGCTATACATCTTTTACTGCCTAAGTAATAGTAATAAAAAAATCCAATGTCAAAGCCGAGAAGATTCCATTTGTCACACAACCAGAGGGCAGCGCCACAGAGGTCAAAGTGCTGGCCTGCAGTTCTGCTGTCTCCTCAACTTTCCCAGGAACCATGAATGCCAGTCAGACCATTCATAGAAATACAGTCAGAGACCTGGGGGCAGGATTTGGAGCACAGGCCGGTGTCAGCTTTTCTGCTGAGCACTCTGTTTTTAGGGCTCACCAGCAAGAATGCAGGAAGGACAGAATTCCTGGCGGGGGATGACTTAAGACCAACTCCATCGAGCTACTGCCTCCTTACTGCCACAGTGCCGACTGGAGCGCACCCCGGCACTAACCACCAACGAAGGGCAGAGCGGCACCCACAGAGGCCAAGGCCAAAGGAGCCAGCCTGACTCCATGAAAAGCAAGCAGCTCTCTCTCTGTGTCTCAGTTCATGGTAGGTACTGTCTTTCCTCGGTGTTTAGAAAACATGAGTATGAACTTTAAATCAAATGAAAGTCTCAAGTCATCATTTCGATTTTTAATTGCAAGCAGGTCTGGCAAAACAGAAGCTGCCAAATTTAAGGGTCCCCCCCCCCTTCATGATTCATGCTTATGTTCACCACCACAGCTGTCTACAAACACCTTATACCCAACCCCTGGGATGCTTGGATACTTATAGTATATTTCAGCATGACAGACTCTCCCAACCCCCCCCACCCCAGCATGAGAAGCCTTGTACATCCCTGGTGTGGGCAGCCAGGCTGATCCCGGGACTCAGCAGGTGCACGTCTCCCTGAACAGATAACTAGTGCACTCCGAAGGAACGTTGTGAGTAACGTGAATTATGAAATTTAACACAACGCCCTTCCCACGTCCCTCTCCAAGCTGTTCTCACTGCAGCACCATGGTATTATAAACACTAAAGTCCTAATATCCTAATATACCGGCACGGATGCTGGGCCTGGAAACCACTACTGACTGTCCCTGGGAAGGTTCCCACCCTGCAACATAAATATGTATGTTGTCACTACAACAGTGACAAGGCTAGCCCTTCTGCAGGTGACGCTCAGTGGCTGCTGTTTCCTTCCTAGGCATTCCTAGTGTGTGGGGGGGGGGCGTGCACACGCGTGTTCCTTCCGCACACCCACCCCATGAACAAGCATGAGTGCTGGCGTGTATCTCTGCACCTGTGTGTTATCTCTGTGTCTGTCTCTTTAAGTGCCCAGTCAACCCTCAGAGTTCCCAGCCCCCTGCCTCAGCCCCCTGGGCAGCAGGCAGGCACCTGGCCTCATGACAGTCAAATCTTTTTAATAACAGAGGGAACTGAGACCCAGAGGTCTTAGGCAACTTTCTCAACTTCTGATACTCACCTCTCCATATACAGCCGTTGTGTTTTATCTCTAAGGTTGTATCTAAGTCAAGGGTTTTAAGCTTCTGAACTGAAAAATCTTTATTAGTGAATTCCAGAGTGAAAATGGCTAAGGGCTCAGATGGGCTTTCCCATAACTTTTGAGAACCCGCAACGAGATCCTAATTCTTCTCAGTAGCTCCTTTTTGTCTCAGAATGCAAGCTACTTCCTGCCCCCAGTCCCACTTCCTGTCAGACCAATGCTGCTTAACAGTCACAAAGAGCGGACAAACCAGTCCTGTCTGTGCGCATTATGATCAGGGAAAAAAGTCTGACCGTAGAACCCGAAGGGAACTTTCTGAGCATCCAGATTAAAAAGAGGGTCCATTCCCCCTCTATCTGGCTGGGAACAGGGTGTGCTGAGGCCTCCCCGCTGATCTCCGGGCAGCCCACACCAGAGCAGGAGGCCCTGTGGGCAGAACAATCTGAAGGACGCGTTCTGAACTTCGAGCCCTCTAGGCCACGGCTCCCTGGTGCCTGGCACCTGGAACTTCTCACACCCTTGGGTGTGCTTGTCTACCAGGACAGACCCCATTCCTTCCAGCCTGGGATTCCCATGGGAATCAAACAATAATTCTCAGAAACCACTCTACATAGGGCAGGGGGGAATAACCAAAGCATTTCACCTGCTGCTAAGGAGAAGCCCAGATAGCTTGACCCCCACCTCCCTCCACCAAGCTAGACAAAATGAATTCTCGCTCAAGGTCACTTTCTCTTTAGCGGAGTCTGGGTCCCGTGACATCTGATTTTGGTTTCACTAGCTGTGTCACACATACGTCAGCTTGGATGCAGCTTGCCGAAATACCTGCCTAATTATACACACAAACTGGAGATTCCCGTAAAGACAGAGGTGGGGACAAGCCAGGGCAGCTACTACACACTATCCTAGGTTTTAATTCTCGGCTCACAGCACAAGGAGATGAAAGGCCTGCAGACTAAACCCACCTGGGACGTCCTATTTTCTTTGTAAACTTAGAAGTCTATAAAGTCTTTTCCAGTCAAGTGGAGGCGGACCGGCTAGGAACACATGGAGACGTTAGCAAAGCCTGATTTCCTTGCTAACATGTCATTCTGGGGCCAGGCCTCTAACGGAAACCACACTGAGATCCAGTGTGATTTCTGAGGCAAATCTGCCCCCAGTTAAGGCCACACAAGCGGGAATGTTTTGCAATTTAAAGAACGTTTTTCCTAAAGGAGGCTTAGAGGAGAGTTAGGCTACTCCTATGAAGTCTTTCCTTTTGCCTGAGGCAATTACAGCCCAGCCCCCAACAGCTTACTTTACTTAAAAAAAAAAAAAATCCACTGTAAATCAGCATGTTTATAAACTCTGTTTGAATAGGCAGACTTTTAAAAAAATATTTTTAAAACTTCTCTGCTTTTGAAGTTATATTAGGTTAAACCAAGCTCTTCAATTTCCATGTTGTCACAACCAGCGACCATAAAGGGGTTACGTACACAAGTAATTGGCTTAGGGGTGAGAACACGATCAGCTCCTGACCTCCAACCCTGCCCAGATCATCTGTGTTCCCTGCCCCTCCCCCACCTGACCTGCCTCCCACACCAGGACAGACCTCCTTAACAGCTGCAGAAGACCTCCACTCAGTATATGCCTCATACTTTATGATGCTCATTTCCAATTTCCAGTCCTGGGACACCTCCTCCCCACCCCAAGTACTGGATTCTAGACTAACAGCAGGATGGCTGGGAACCAACAGTTTGTGGGGTTCCATGTCAACTGCAATTCTGATGAGAGGCTGCCTTAAAAATATGTTTCGGGGCTGGAGAGATGGCTCAGAGGTTAGGAGCACTGGCCGCTTCTCCAGGGGTCCTGAGTTCAATTCCCAGCAACCACATGGTGGCTCACAACCATCTATAATGAGATCTGGTGCCCTCTTCTGGTGTACAGGTGTACATGCAGATACAACATTGTGTACATAATAAATAAAATTTTTTTTTTTAATGTGTGTGTTGCACTGAGCATGGTGACACATGCTTGCAATCCCAGTGCTCAGGGAGGCAGAGGCAGGCAGACCTCTGTGAGTTCGAATCCAGCTTGGTCTACAAAGCAAGTCCAGGACAGTCTAAAGCTACACAGAGAAACCCTGTCTGGAAAAAAAGACAAGAAAAAGTGTGTGTTGTGGGGAGGCCGAAGGCCCAGGTACAGTGACATCAGCTGTTGATTAGATCAGCACCTACAGGTCACCTACAGTGTGTGAAGTGACTTCAGGGCCTTGTCTGGATTTCCGGGTGGAAGAAGATGCAGATGCAAATATCTGTGCCAGTGCGTGTGTGCTCTGTGTATGCACGGCAGAGGACTGCTCCTCTCGCTCCACCACGTGAGCTCTGGGGATTCTGGTCCTCAGGCTTGGCAGCAAGCTCCTTCACACACTGAGGCCACCTTGCCTCCTTTCCCGTAACATACTTGAAAGGCACAAACTCTCCTACAGACAACTGAAACAGTCACAAAAGCAGAACGGCAGTGAGCTGCTGTAAGACTGCGGCGCACTTCCTATTTTCTACCACCACTGACTCTCCGGAATGCTTCATCTACTGGGGGGTATGAATGAGAGAAAAGGAGAGCGAATGTGTGTGAGAAAGAGAGGAGAGAGAGAGAGAATGAACTTTGTGTATTTTAAGGATGTCAAATCTTATCACCTATACACTTAGCATGTGGCCCCACAAGTCCTTTTATGGCTGGTCTGTCCAAATTCAGCTACTACATTTTGCTGCCCTGCTTTCCGGCACTTCCACTGACCTCTCCAGCCAGCTCCTTAGGAAGATGCACAGTTGTCCCAACCCTCCCTCCCTGGCTAAGGCTCACCGAGGAGGCTCACCCAAACAGCGATGCTCTACTTATGCCCATACCTCCGCACCTCGGGGAGAACACAAACAGCACTGGGTCCGTGAAGATGGTCCGCTCTAAGCTGTGCTGAACAACACCATCCCAGGACCAAGACTAAGGACCAAGGCTGGATCCCGTAACCAGACACACTGAGCAACCACAGCCACCCCAGGGAGACACAGGCAGACGCTTCTCAACCAATACCCCTGACCCACAAGATCCGACAGATGATGCATTTCTCAGGGGACCTGGAAGATACGGACGTACACCCACCACCAAATCTATGTGAAAACAGAATTTTCAAGGCAGTGTGTGCGCTCATGCACGGACAGCTCTAGTGATTTACTAGGAAAAAGCAAGACCCGCTTCCCACCCACCCACTCTGATCACTCCGCCCCAGAGCTGTAACTCTTCACCCAAAAACACTTAATAAATGAATGAAGGGTAACCACCCCTTGACAAGGCTGCAAAGTATGTAACAGCCATCTGTCTGCTTTTCCACATCTTAATAAGAATCTGTCTCTCCACTCCCTACTCCCGTCACGTACCAACCTTTCTTGAGAGCTGGTAGGTCCTTCCCTAGGGAGGGGCAGAGGGAGGTGCTGCTCCCCATGACCCCTTGGCAGAAATGCTATCTCAGGCCTGTACTAACTCTCCTTGGCCTTTGGCCACTAAGAGAAGGTGGGGCATGCTCAGGAAAGGCTAGAATGCACATCGGCCATGATGTTTGTGGTGACTGTGTAGAGGCAGGGAAGCAACAGTGATCCAGGCTTAGGAGGCCTTCTGTTGTTAGCTGATGTAATTCCAGGACCTGAAAGCCTAGGGTAGTAGACGGTGGCCATACCGTCTATGGCGGTTGGAGGGTGTGATCAGTACTCACAACGAGAGCAAAAAAGCAAAAGCAAACTTTATTATCTGTCTAGTTCATTGGGCTGTCTAAGTGGGAGGGAAAAGAATGACTGTCACAGGATGAGAAAACTTCCAATTAGATGAGAACTTCATATTTGCAAGTAGAACCCACCAGGGTCAGGCACAAGGCTAAGTATGTGAAATACCCACTGCACGTGCATAGACACACAGACAGACAGACACAGACACAGACACACACAGCCCTATCTCCCCAAGTAGGCAGTCAGGTTCTCGTTTAAGGGCACAGAGGGAGCTGAATCACCCAGGGAAATGTAGGCTTGTACCTGCTCTACCATCCCCTATGTATCAGTCAATAACACAAGAATTTAAAGGTCTTTTTGGAAGCAGATAATGTTTTGGGTTTTTTTGGTTTTTAAAGTGCCTGATATCTCACTGTACAGCCAGGAAAGGCACAAATGAACAAGTATCAAACATCAAGACAGGCAAAGCTAAGGTCTGTGAAACATAATGGAGAGTAAGGGGTCAGTGTCACTCCAGATAGGTTTAATTTTTAAGTTTTCAATGATTAAAAAAAAAAAAAAGCAACTTACTTATAGACATTCTCTTTCCAACTCAAATATCAGGTACAAATTGCTCTCAGCATGTGCCAAAGATCTGTCATTAGACAATAGCTTAGGAGAGGACACAAGATACTGCCACTTTCTCTGAGACAAAAGGCAGCCCTAGCCAGTCTTGTTACAATATAACTTCAGCCCCAACCCTGCCTGCACTCCCTGACAGTTTATCCAGCTGGAGTCTGCTCAGGACATGGGATGCACTTAGAACCTACTGACACAAACAGACTGTTTTATGAGAACAGTTTTGTAAAAACTAGAAACAGAGGAGTGGTTCTCCTTCCAAATATTGGCCTAGTTATAAAATATACACAAGGTCTAACAGAAGCTGGACACTAATTACCTTTAACCTGGAAGCAAGGGATTGGCTTTTTTTTTTTTTTTTTTTTTTCCCTTTCTGTGAAGGCCCACAGGGAGAAAAAAAAAAAAAAAAAAAAAAGCTTAGGCTTTAAGGGTCTTATTTGGCATTTACACACACTGTTGTTTTAAAACAAGGCTTCAAAAACCTAAACACATTCTTAGCTGGGAGACCTCAGAAAGAAAAGGTTGGCCTGTTCTTGATGCTTCACCTGTCCTTTTCCTTAAATGAAGAGAGAGACCTCCACCATCTACTGTGATGAGTTCCCCACCCCAGGCCAAAGGAAAAAACAAACAAACAAACAAACAAAAAAAAACAGAAAGCACTTGGTTGTGGAAAGAGACCTCCAGTTCACAAGAAAGGGCAAACTATGCCTGTCCTGTCCTGACATGTGTGGTGCCATTCCAAGAGACACCCGTTGACCCCTAATTTGCCTCAGAGAAAGCTAAATTGTAGTCAGAAAATTTGTTTCACCTTAGAAGTTTGTTCTCTCAGACATGTTAAACTAAAAGGGTAACATAGTCATGAAGTTTTCCTTTTCCTTTGAAACAGCACTGCCACCTATCTGTATTGGAAAGTTAAAAAAAATAAATAAATAAAAGGCCTTACTGAATTAAAATTTTTAAAAAAAGAAAAAAAAAAAAGGAACTAGCCAGTGGCCTGAAATGTTCCTAGCCCTCCACCTGATCCCTTATCTGTCCCCTAGCAACTGGCCAACAGGAGGCCTGCCCTGGCCCCACTTGCCCCTGGTCACTCTCCTACTTCACTATGACCTTTGTCAACACTCACCTTTTTCAGCAGAACTCCTCCCTGGCAAAGCCAGTGTTCATATCCTCTACACCCAGCACCAGGCCCACCACGTGACAAACCACACACACAGGAAGCAGAATTTCCAGGGGATCCTGACAGCAGCAGGTTGGGAGACAGAGGATTTGTTTCTTACTGAACATTTTCTGTGGCCCTTACCCTGTGAAGATCATGGGTAAGCTTGAATGAGAACTCGGTTTCCCTGACAGTTTATACCGAGAGGCACACGCCAGAGTCACACACCTATGGTGTGTTAAGATTGGCTGTCTGAATGTCACAAATTTAAGCCTTGCCTCAGTTTATCTAGGTAGCATCTTTTGCACTTGAAGCGTTTTTTTACTCAAGATGGCAGACTGAGCTCTGCAGATGCTAAAAGGCTTCTCTAAGGGCAAGCTGTATACTTGATGAGATTTTGTGGTTCTCTGCATTTTTATTAAGTAATAATGTACATTCGCTAAATAATAAATATCTCAGTCAAAGTCACATTTTAACAAGATGCTTTTGTTTGGTCCTTTATCTTTATTTTATATGAGTGTTTTGCCTTCACATCACACACATTCTAGAGGGTGTCACATTTCCTGTAAGTGGAGTTACAGAAGTTGTGAACTGCCTTGGCGGATGCTGGGAAACAAGCCCAGGTCCTCTGCAAGAGCAACAAGTGCTTGGTTCTTAAAAAAAAAAAAAAAAAAAAAAAAAAAGCTCTTGGCCTGGGGATGTAGCTCCGTTGGCAGAGTGCTTGCTTACTGAGCACAAGAGTCCTAGGTTCAATCCCCAGCACAGCATGAACTGGGATTTAACCTGAAACTCCAGTTCTTGGGATTTGGAGGTAAGAGGAGCAAAAATCCAAGGTCATCCTCTGCCACAAGGTGAGTTCTAAGCAACCTGGGCTACATGAGAACTCTCTGCCAACACCTGAATTACAGAAGTCAACCGCAATGGAGGGTAAACATGTTAGTTAGGATGCTACAGGAGGGTGCTTCTGGTCTCTTCCAAAAGCATTTCATATTTCAACAGCGATAGCGCAAATTAAAAATAAGAGTCAAGAATCTGCACGCAGTTAATGTTGCAGCGAAAGTAAAGGTCTAACTGTGTTTTTCTAATTTTGAGAGCAGACTGAACTTAGCTGTTTCATACAGTAGAGCGGACTGTCCCAAAGACTAAAGGAGACCCAGCACACTGTGCCATGCTGGGGATCTCCAAAAGGTCAAAGGGTCACAAAAGTTTCAGTCTCAAAAACTAAGAAAGAGATTTACAGTTCACTAGGTGGTGCTGTTTTCTTCTCCTGGGCTCTAAACATTAATCAAGATGGTCCACATTTATGGTAAGAAATCACAATGTTACCCTTTAGGGTGGCAACCTAACAGAAGCCAACACCGAAGAAATAAAGAGGGAAAGGATCAGTCCCCCCCACACAAAAAAAGAGCCATGGCCAAATTAAGCTCCAAATTAAGCTCCGTGTTCCTGGACCCCAGGCAGAGCAAAGGCTAGCATTGTCTTCCTGAAGTTAAGAGTCCCATTCTACGAGAACCTTCCCTACCTCAGTCACAAGCCACAGCCCAAAACAGCAAAATAAGGGTGAGGTCAGACTTTAAAAAAAGAAAAAAAAACAGAATTGTTTTCAACTTTATTAGCATGTTCTGGGCAGGCCCCATCACTGGTTCTTTCCCAGCACCCATTCATCTGTGCAAGACAGAAACCGGAAGGCCACCTACCCAGCCTGTGTCGCCCTGTGTATCCAATCTACCACAAATGGCTTTTTTCCCTTTCTCTCAGTTTTACCTCCCCTGGTCCCACTGTCTCTTATGCCACTTATCATGTTGCTCCTTCCAGAAGGTCAAAACCTGAGTTAAGAGAACGAGCTAGAGTAAGGCTAGCACAGCACAGCGCCACACCAGGCTCCGACTGGAACCCTCATTCCTCCCACTTCCTAGCACGGCTGAGCCAGGGTGCTTACCCCCTTTTAATACTCCTTCATTCCTCACTGGTCAGCATCCTTCCCACAACTGCCAGAGCCACAGCTCAGCATCTACTGCGATTATACACTGCCCCGAAACCAGACCTCGAACCCCCGGTGACAGGGTTACTTCTCTGTCTGCCATTCGGGGCCTCAACACCCCTCACGGGAACTTAGCAAATGTCTGCCAAACTCGCGGCCAAGCTATAAATATTCATTGAGGCTTATTGTGTGATGACAAGGCGGATCAGTAACCCTAGCCAGCATTTCCCAGTGCCACATGCCCAAACCTTAGCTACCTAATTCACCATCTGCCTTGGGTGAAGGGGATGTGGAGGGGGCAGGGAGCGTGTCCATGTGCTTTTCTCAATGAAGGGGTGTGTGCGGGCTGGCACGTGTGCACTTAAAACCTGTAGGTATATTCACTGAAATCTATCCCTGTTAAAATACCAAGTGAAAGGGAATATTGCCAACGAGGGGAGGCTGTCTCAGAAATTACCCTGACTCACTTGCCTAGCACGCACGAAGCAGTGGTGGGCTCTGTCCTCGGCAGTGCAAAACTAAGTTTTAGTTCACAGCGAGTATGAAAACATGCTTCCAAGTTCTAACAAAGGGTAAGTCTTGGGTCCATAGCACCACTCTGGACGTGAGCCTGGTTAAGGCATATTGGTGTGTCGGGGAGGCATTTCCCCTTGAAGCTTCGAGATATCTGAGACGGTGGCTTGAAAGGCAACACCCTTCTCTCTCGGGCTTGCCTGCAGCTTCCCACCAGACCAGGATGGCAGGTTAGGGAGAACAGAGAGAAGGAAGGGAGAGAGGAGCTCCCAGGCCACTTTGCCTGAAAAGATTGTGCAATTGCTTCCTGCACCGACTCATCAAACCAACCCCACCCGTGTCCCCAAGGAGGCCACAGAGCACCCAATCCAGGCACCCTAAGAGCACAGGCCAAGGCACACTCCAGAGCACTGGCCTGCCCTCCTCAGAAGCCCATTACTCCCACCAGATGGATCTCCAAAATGACCAAAGAGGTTCAAGCGCAGACACAGACCACAGCTGTCCTTCCTCGAGAACCAGACCCCCCTCTCCAATGCCTTCCAGGGGATTGAGCCAAAGTTCAGGCTTCTCCAGAGGTCCACGGTCCCCCCACCCCACCCAGAGGCTGTCTTAACTGGGAGACTGTTCCTTCTTTGCTAAGTTCTGTCTTGGTTGGAGAACCAGACTGTGAGTCTCCCCCCAGAAAAGAGCCATGTTGGCCCTCTGTGCCGCCACCCTGCTTGCTGAAGGAATAACATCCAACATTTTAATAAGCAGGGTGCAGATATCATGTCATTTGTACTGTTTTAGGAACAAAGTAATCTGACTCGGCAGGGAGAAGAAACCAACCACCATGTGGAAAGCCAAAATTCAGATGTGTCTGCGGTTAACTGTCATTGCCCCTTAATCCAGTAAAGCACCCAACCCCACTCAAGCCACACAAGGAAAATTCTCATTTTGGGCTTAAACAGAGTCAATAACCTTTTGGTTAAAGGACATACCTACAGAGTTTGCTGGTGGATGCTTCCTTTAACACTTACCCAGGCAGGAAATAAGCAAACCCCAATCACCCACACACACACCAACAAACTAAACAAATTCAATTTCCCAGTAACAGCCTTAGAGATGGCCACTAGGCCATTCCCAGAGGTCAATCCAACAGAGGTCTCTAACACCCTTCCCCACCTGCAGAGGGGCAGTGGGGATTTCCTTCCACAGGAGCACACCTTGCACCTAAAAGGGGCCCTCTCGGCAAAGTCTGGAGATGGTTAACTCTGGCTATTCAAAAAAGTTACTCTGTAACTGAAGCTGATAACACTCATAGACTATGGTTATCCTTCTTCCTCAACAGCTCAACAACTCCACTTCTTTTCAGAACAAGGTTCTTAACCACAGGAGACCTTTAAAATTGAAACTTATCAGTTATAAAAGGGGGAGAGGGGGTGAGAGAAAGCCTTTAAAATGAGGCAGTTTTGACATAGTGCAGGACCTGGGCTTATGACACTTTACACTAATGGAGACAGGATGGGCTGGGTAAGTTTCAGTCCTCATGAGGACTCAATACACACAAGTAGAATAGTACAGTGATTGCCAGGGTCTGGGAAAACGCAGATTTGTATTGCATGGGTGCTGAGAATCAGTTTAGAATAGCGATGTCGGAAAAGTGCACAACGGTGATGGCTGCTTAACAATACACTTTCTGCCACTAACTACACGCTTAAAGCTGGTTATAAAGATAAAGAATATGCTACGGGTAGCTCCTAATTAAAAATAAGGATAAAAGAGAAATTACAGTTTGTAAGGAGACAAGAAAAAAGGAGTAACTGGAAACAGGCTCCTGCTCCCCTTTAGCTCCCCCCCCACTATCTCTGTATGTTTTAATGAAATCAAGAAAACCACGCCCGGAACTAATGTCCTGACCCCCACCCCCACCCTCAGCAGCTGCTGCAGCCCACATCCTGGGCCAGCTTTACACCACAGCACTGTAGAGCCTGGATGAGTCACTTTTTAGTTTGCAATGCATTTTGTGTGGGGCCAAAATACTCTCTCATGAATAACTTAGATAAAAAACGATACTTTTTTTTTCTGGATAATTTTATGAGTAATTTCTTTAACCTGATTGAATTAAAAAAAAAAAAAAGATTTCCAGAGACGCTACTTTCAGAGAACATAAAATGTAAAAGTAGTAAAAACCAGGTAAGCCCTAAAGACTAGAAACAAACTGTAGCTTAATTATTGGTAGTTTTATTAATTATTAAAACTCTGTAGTTTTATTAATCTTGACTCTGTTCTCCATCTCAACTCAAAGACATAAAACTGCCCTCCACCCATTCACCAGCTCCCCAGTGTATGGGCAGGTGAAATGTGTACACTCAAGATCTGCCTTGCTAGTCGTTTCTCCCCTGCTCCCCAACCCCGTCCCGCCAGCAATCTCGACACAATCAGATTCAAGATCAGAGAGGCAAGCGCACAGCTCGTTAATTAGCCCAAGTTCACGACCGGAACCCAGCGAGCCTCCTTATCAAGCCTTCGGGACTGCCTCATCTGCAATGCATGTCCACGGCCAACCCTCCCCGCGATAGGGATCCTGCTGCGACCAGCAAAAAAAAAAAAAAAAAACCCAGCTTAGCCCGGCCGCTCCTCCCCAGCCTCCGAGAAACGACCGAGACCAGGCTAGCCCAGGCACAGAGCCGCTCCTCTCCCAGATGCCCTTCAAGCCGCCCAGGAAGGTGTGGGCTGCAGGTGGTTTCGGTCTCTCGAAGGAACCGGGCGAGCAGGTGTAGGGCGTTGGGAAGCTCCGTGCGATCTGAACTAGTTAAGGAACTTGGAAGTTCCATTGGCAAGACACTTTAAAAGCACCCGAAGACCCCGAGGGGTGGGCGCGGGGGCGGCCCGCCACCCGAGAGCTCCAGCCAACCGGGCTAAAGGCGTCTGCAGGTGGCAGGAGGGCAGCCGGCGCCCTTCGCCAGCAAACTCTGTCCCCAGAAACTGCCCACGCAAGCTGACTCCCCGAGGAAAGCCAGCCTGGCGCACGCCACCCGCTCCTTCGACGGCGACCACTTACTGGCTTGGGCATTTTGGCTGGCTGGTGGCTGCCCGGAGAGTCGGCTGTGCGGCGGCGGCGGAGGCAAACCCTGCGCGCGCCCCGCAGCCCCGAGCTTAAGAAGCGGCCGGGCGGCGCCGCGTGAGTCACCGCCCAGCCCGGCGCGGGGCGGGGTCGCGGGCGGCGGGGCCGAGCGCCCGGCGGATTGCACTTCGGGTAGCAACCGTTGCCTGGAGCCGAAACCGCAACGGCGGGACCTTTTTGAAAAAAACACTTTTTTTTTTTTAACAAACTGGTTGCAGCCCGGAGAGGGCGTGTCCACGCGCGGCCCGCGCTACGCCTTGGCCTCGGGAAGGAGCCCCGGGGAACGAGGGTCGCGGGCTGCACCCGAGGCTCGGCTCCGCTTTCCGCCGCGCGTGGGGACCCCCAAGCCCGCGCGCGCGGCCGGTCGCCCCGTCCGCCGCTCCCCACCCCCCCGGGCCCGAGCCATGCGGGCCCCCGGGGCCGCGCCCCTCTCCCGGCCCGAGCGCACGGCCGGCGAGGCGGGCCCGCCAAGATGGCCGCGGCCCGGCGGGACCCGGACGGGACGGGACCCGGGACGTCCCTGCGCGCGCCCTCGTTCGCCCCTCCGCGGGGTCTGGGGCCGCTGGCGGGCCGCGGGGCCGTGGTGCTGATGCTCCACGCTGCCCCGAGCGGAGTCGAGGAAATGCAACTCCACGTGGTGGGGCGGCGGCCACCAGGCCTGTTCGTGGGTGGGGCTGCCGGGTCGCGCTCCGGTCCCGGCCCCGAGTCTCGGTACACGTGGCCTGCGCAGCCCCCGAGACGGACACGCGCGTGGAAGACCCTGGGACGGCACGCCTTAAAGAACTAGTTTGTAGCAAAAGGCTCCGTCCTAAGAACTAATTCCAGAAATTGGGGTTTTGTTTTCCAGTAGTTCTCAAGGGGACACCCCCCCCCAACACTCCAGGCACACGTACCCGGATGATGTGTGGAATCTGTTGGACTGTGATTAAAGTATTACTTGGGGTTGGGGTAGGATTGAGAATCTTAGGTGATTGAAGAGACCCTAGCTGCTCCTGAATTTCTTAATGGTGTGGCCATTGGTGGGGTGCGGGACTGGAAGGGTAGGTTCCTCGGTTTTCTTAGCTGCAAAAGTGCCCGATTTTATGGCATCTGTTCCGTGGGTTGTAATGAGGATTAAATGTATTGAATGTGAAATGCGCTCAACCCCATTCCAGGACTGAGTGTAACTAAGGACTGGGAAAAGTTCCTTTGGGACTCTGTCTGCAGATTTGTAGAATTGGGCTCCTAGGAGCGACATCCACACATATGTAGACTTACATGAAATACACATGTGAAATTAGCGGAGTGCTGGGTAAATGGAAAAACTCAGTCTGCCATGGGTCACATGACTCGTAACTGCATGTCTAGGCACTTCAGAGGCCTGGCAAAGAGTGAGGCCATGGCTGAGATGACCTCTCACCAGCGGGGTTTATTCCCTCGAAAGACAGAATTTCTTCTTTATTAAAATAAATATGTAATGAATTGAAAGGAAGCTATGGAAAATGTTCAAATCATCTACAGCAAGAACCTCCCAGATTGGACATACCCGAACATACCCAGCCTAGGCTGCCTTATGCCCAGGATGCATTTTGGTAGAGGCATCTAATCCAGATTCAGTCTCCGTCGGTTTACAGTATACTGTCTTGAGTGGATGGCTGAAGTAGCAGTGGCCTGAGGCCTCCAGACCCCTTTTCTGAACCTTACCCTCCAGAGGAATTTTGGAAAATAGCCCTGAGTGGTGTAGTGACAAAGATGACCGGGTTTAAAGACAAAAGCTGTATTCCGTCTCCAGCACTTCCCAGCTGGTCATCAAACACCCCCAGTTTACATCTCCTCGATCCTCCAGTAAGGTGATAGTACATACCGAGCAGATTCCTTAGGCTGCTGAGTTTCAGGGGAGAGCACTTACAAATATTCAACGTCCGTATATTATTTCTCACATCAATCAGCATTACGAAGCCACATTCTGTATGGACTTTTCTCATGCAGCTCCCATTATTATAATCCCTAAAACTTATACTAGAATATTACTGTGCAGGATAAAAACCTCCTTCCAGTAAAGGCACTTACATTACATCATATGAGTGTTTTAGAAGGATTTTTCAGGGGGTCATCTGTGTTTATCTGACCTAAATTCCTTCAATCCAGCACTTTGAGGAGTCTGAACTCCAAGGCAGTCTATGAAACTCACACGACAGAAATAAATCTATACAATTGACAAGCCATCCCATTACCCCTCTCCTGGTGATTGTGATACACACGTAATTTTGAAATTTTGAGAACTTCTGACTTAGGACATATCTATGTCTCTTTACCCTTTGTGAGGTTCTTACCTGTATCTGAAAGGAGTGTTTTGATATTAGGATAATTGGTTTTGCCTCTGGAGGGAAAGAGAAAACAGTGTAGCCAGGACTTGCAGACACTGCCCCATTAGCTATTAGTCTGGCTGTGTACTCTGACTGAAGCCATGTCTTAGGCTTTTTGCTTTTCAGGCAGGGGAGCGTGATCACGTCTTCCTCAAGAGCCAGGAGAAAGGCTCCATGCACCTTGCTTTGGAGTTCTTGGGACAAGGTTAAACCAAAGCACACAGAGGCTCCCCTGGCCACCGGAGTTTGAGAACACCTACTTCCTCCTACATAGCCTCTGGTCTTTCTATCAGACCCCTTGCGAGCCTGTCTCCACACCGGTGCCAGGTTAATCTCAACCAATTAAAACAAGTCTGCAAAGAGTATGTCAATCTCTAGCTTTGAAAGGACAGTCAATAAGCCAGAGAAACAAACACATGTAGCGTGCCCTTGGCCAACCAAGGCTATGGGTGTGCCTTCAGCACTTAACCTTGGGTGAAAATTGAGGACAGGGGACTCTGGGGATAGAGAGCCGGGGCTTTTAGGGAACTGTTAGCATTAGTAATGCTATGTCAAGGTCTTTTATTGCCTCCTTTCTAGGACTAAAATATTTTTTTTTAAAAGTTATTTTTTATGTGCATTTGGTGTTTGGCCTACATGTCTGTGTGAGGGTGTCAGATCCTCTGGAACTGAAGTTAGACAGTTGTGAGCTGCCATATGGGTGCTGGGAATTGAGCCCAGGTCCTCTGGAAGAGCAGCCAATGTGCCACCTCTCCAGTCCTGAGATATTTCTTTTAAACATAACCCCAGGGTAAGCTTTTCACTAAAGTCCCGTGAACTGCTCGTGTGAATTCCTGATAGCATTGGAATTCCCTTCTGTTTCTTGAAAGGTAGCAGGTCCCCTCAAAGCAAGTGGGTGAAAGGTTGGTTAAACAACAGAGGCTCAACAGCCTGAAGGTGCCCCTCAGCTATTTCCAAGTGTGTGTTACATCTAGAAGGTTTGGTAAGGAGTTGTCCAGGACAGTGAGCCAGGTTATGTCCCAGGTCAGTTTTGACAGCACAGCTTGCTGAGAGGAATACTACCCATCGCTGTTCTATTTTAACAGTTTGCATAAATAGCCTTTTATGGAAAAGAGTAGTTGTTTGGCAAATAGCTCCCAGATAGCGTATCTTCTGATATTATAATGTTTTCTTGGCTTTTGATAATTTTCCCCTTGTCTTGAAAGAGAAACACTTCTCAATTCTGTGTACAGTACAACTGGGAGAAGAAAGGAATGCCACGTCACAGCTGTTCGGATGCCCTCATTTTACACAAAGCCAGCCGGGGCCATTGAGTGAATAGCTCTCATTCCTCTAGCAGACTTCCCTTGTGAGGGCTGCCATTTACTTCTTGCTTTCTGGTCCCAGGGTCCACACCTCCCTGTCTCACCCTGGACACATTTGAACCCACACTACTCTGTTCCCAGGGTGTCTGTGTTCTCTCCTCTGGCTTCATTCTTCTTCCCCAGCCTTTCCCAGTAAACAAAAAAGTAAACAAAGAACTCAATGAAAATGGTAACCAATGGTAAAAGGAATCCAAAAACCTTGTAAACACACATGTAAAATATGTTAATATTTTGGTTTGGGGCAGTGCCTTGGGGAGTCAAAGTGGTTAAGGAAAGAGACTTCTAGGTAAGCCATGTAATGGCTAGTCGTCATCCTAGCAGACAGGGGGGATGGCGAATGGAAGGTAACCTAACCTGAGAGCCCAGCTTTGGCAGTAAGTAGTAGTGTCTGTTCATTTGCTTATGAGACATTGCTCAGACATCTACAGGGCCCCAGGCACTGGCCCAGTGCTGAGGGCCTGGTCAGGAGACCAGACAGACAGGAGGGCTGGCCTTTGTTGGGGTGAGAGCAAACAGGAACCAGTAAGTGAGGTAAATGCAGAACAGCCAGGGGCTGGAAGGGAGTACCGCAGATGAAAAGCTAGCTGGAAGTGCTCCCAGAGCCAGGCCTTTGGAACACAGAAGGCTGCTGGGTATGGGTCCTTGCTGAGATGGCTTGAGGAATGGGAACCCTTTTGAAACAATCAAGAGAACTGGGGAAGGCAAGGTCAGAGCTACAGATGTGACCGAAGCCCTGGGAGCTGAGGAGATGACCTAGGGGGCAGCCTACCCAGATGAGGGCCTGATCTGGGTACACAGAAGTTGATACAGAACAGATGCCGATTTAGAGTGTACCACCTGAGCTCACAGGCATAGCACGTTCCTCAGGAGCTGGTGGCCCAGCTTGGAAGTGGATTGACAATCACAGTGATGTCTCGGGGCAAGGGCATATACCATCTCTGTACTGTCAGAAAATGCAGTCTTTCAGCTTTTAATATTTTTGTGTAATTTTGTTGTGTGTTCGGGTGTGGTGTCTACTGCATGTATGCCTGTGTACCATATGGATGTCAGGAAAGAGGACATGGGAGCTCTAGGGAGTTACAGGTGGTGCTGGGAGTCAAGCCCAGGTCCTCCGGAAAAGCATCCACTGCTTTCACCACTGAGCCACCTCCCCAGCCCCTATTTTGCTATTGAAAGGTTTTGATGTTTTCAATTTTCAGTCGACAGATAGATAACCACGATTTACAGGTTCAATGACTATTAATAGTTCATCCAATTATCTTCAGATTTTTAAGGAAAGAAGTCTTCTATCTAGACAAAGTCTACTTAGCCCTCATCAGAACAATGGATATTCTAAAGATGTCATGTCTTTATTGTGTAGAGTCATGACTTATATGGAAAGAAATCTGTTTATGTGACACACACTAGTTCTTAGATTTTAAAAAAGTTATTAGATGTTTAGTTGCAAACAAAACATTAAGCATTATACAATCACGAGTCTCTTCTGTCTGTCTGTCTGTCCCATCCCCAAGGCAGGGCCCTCATTTGCCAAGTCCTGGTACCTCGGTGCCCAGGATGCATACCCCACACAGGGTGGAGCTCAGTGAAGGTCTGTGAAGTAAACCAAACACAACCCTGCATGTCTTTGTGGTGCTGGTGATGGCTCGTTCAACGTGTAGTTGTCTGGACTCTGAGCTTTGACATGTAGGCTTGGAGGTTTTTCAGTTTTCTTTTCTTTTCTTTTTTTTTTTTTTTAACTTAAAAAGTCTTTTTGACATGTCAGCAAATAAAATTCTGTGGCATCTACTTCTGTGCCGTGAGTGAGCCGGCTCTTAAGGCCTCCCTCCAGAATGAATTCATCTTAAGATCTTTTTTGGTTGTTTTGTTGTTGTTGTTGTTGTTTTTAAGACAGGATTTCTCTGTCCTGAACTCACTTTGTAGACCAGACTGGCCTCGAACTTAAAACAGTTCACCTGCCTCTGCCTCTGGAGTGCTGGGATTACAGGCGTGTGCCAACGCGCCCAGCCTTAATAGCATCTGCAGCAATGCTCTGACCTAGTCTGCAACATGACTGCATCTGACCGTGTATTTCATTGACAAATGTTTCCTGAGCTACATGATCTCTCCTTGAACGCTGGGCTAGCTGCAAGGAGAAAACCCTGAAGTTTGCACTTCAGTTTGGCCTTTGGCTGTTTGGAGTTTACCAGATTTCCCCTGCATTTCTAAGAAATTGGCATTGTCACTTGGCTGATTTATATTTCCAAGCTAGTTCCTCAAACTGGGTCCTCAGGTGACCCTGGGAATTTTATTCAGGAATGCATGGACAGTGGGTGGTAGAGCCCAAGGACTCCAGGAACTGGGTCTGGCCCTTGCCCCAGCATTAATTGTGAGCTTTGGCAGTCACTTCAGACCCTGGCCTAGTGACAGACAAGGGTGCGGGTGGACTGAAGGCCCTTGGGGCTTGGAGAGGCAAGATGACTGGGGGACTGCTGTAAAGCTGCAATGTGGCCCTGCCTTGCCAATAGTCCATGTCCCCAAAACCCTGAAACCAAGATTTTTATATGAAATTTCTCAATTGTTAAATATGGACAATGAGTTTTCTGTTTTTCCTTCAAAACAACCTTCAAGCCGGATAAAGCATATGCACAGACCATGTGTGTGTATCTCCTTTGCCTTATGTTCCACGGCCCCGATTTAACATCTGTTGTATGGATTAGGTCCAACATTTGTCTCTCCGGGCATGCTTGCCACTCCTAGGCAATACCATAGCAGGGGCCTTCCTCCTGGGGCTTAGGGAGGTGTGGAGATGACGGGCCGGCTGCCAGCCTGTCCACGCAGACTTCCCATTCTCTGTGTGAACAAAGACTGTTGGTAATTCTAGGTCTTAGACCCAGGGATATTCAAGGACGGAATTTCCCCCTCATGACTGTATACAGTAGCCTGAACTGTTGTCCACGGGTTTTCCAATCTGGCAGGTCCCATCTTGGTTGTATGCCCAAACCCCTCATTGGCTCCACCACTACATAAAGAAGAGTACCTTGCCAACAAATAGACCTGGGTCCTCAGACTGGCAGTGACGGGTCCCGTCCACCTGCCTCATCGCAGAGTGAAGAAGCTGCTCAGAGAGCGGTGGATGTACACTCAGTACACCCAAGCACCATGGCAGAGTCTGGACCACTCTGGCCAGCTTGCTTCTTCTCCAGGCATTTTGGAACCGGCCTAGGCATTTGAGAACGTTTTTCTTCTAGACGTACCTATAGCAAACTGGGGGCTGCAGTTTGCTGCATTTCCTGAGGTTTGCTTTCATTTTGAAAAAAAAAAAAATTAAAAGATAAAGATGGGGATGGAGAGATGGCTCAGTTAAGAGCACTTAGTGCTCTTGCAGAGGACCCAGGTTCTGGTTCCCAGCACCCACATGGTAGCTTGCAACTACCTGTAACTGTAGTCCCAGGGGACCTGACACCTCACCAGGCATACATGTAGCATCCATATGGTGCACATACATGCATACACAAAACACTCATAAATACGATACATATGTGAGTTAGTGACACACACACACACACACACACACACACACACACACACACATATATATATATATATATATATATATATATATTCCGAGCAATGTATATATATATATATATTCCGAGCAATGTATATATATATATATATATTTTTTTTTTCCGAGCAATGTATGTATGTGTGTATATATATATATATATATATATATATATATATATATGCCTTTTAAAAAGGAAAGTCACTCACATATGTATGAGATGTTTGTAAGTGTTTATGTATACATTATATATACACATTAAATGTATGATAGATATATATATATATATACATTATAAAAAAAAGAAAAAGTCGCTCACTCACAATCAAAAGGCTGTTTTGCATCTCAGAGGAGTTTTCCCAAATATCCTACCTGCTCTGCCTCTAAACAAAGATAGGACCCGTGCAAATTGGTAGGTGGAGAAGCCCATAGGAATGTGGGCAAACTGGGTCATGGGACTCTCAAGCAATGATGGCCTTGATTCTTTCCAGACCTTCTACAGCCTGTCTGTCATCAACCAGAACTTGCAACAGAGAAGACCTAACTGAGGGAGATCTCACTCCTGTCAGGGAGGTGAGCTGCTCACTGTGAAGGAGCCCACCAGGACAGGGATAGCAGGCTGGGCTGCTCCTGCTGCTCTGTGAGTACTCACCTGGCACCTGTAGGCTGCCCTCTTTCTTTGGAGCCAGCACCAAGGGCTTTTAGCTCCTTAGCATGGTTTGGCCTCTTTGAGCGTTCTGTGTCACAGTGCCAGCTCCCTGCCCCATCCCACAGTGCAATGCAGGAGATCAAGGCTGCTGCTGACTAGGAGGAACATTCATCTAGTGATGAATGTCTACATGTCATTCAGTTCGAGGTTGTCCCTTTGCACACATTCCCAGCAGCAGCCTTATCAGCAGGGAAGCCTGAGGGCCCTGTCTCCGAGCAGGGATGGAAACAGAGACGTTGGGAGGAAAAGCATTATTTATTAGGCCTCTTCAAGCTGCTACCCACACTTGCCTCTGCCTGGCTCTCCCCACAGGAGCTGGAGGAAAAGACTGGCCACCAAGTGCTGTGTCCAGGCCATAGATCAACCAAGGTGTCCCAGAGAAAATGGAAACTTCTTAAAGATTTCACGGGTTTCTCCGGCAAGACCAGATGTTCTGCTATCTCATACTCTCATCTCTGATTTACCTAGACTGGTCTCCCCAGGACCCTTCTGTACCTCCATTATCTCTGGCATCTTGTAAGTTTAATCAGGAATACCACCTTCAGCATTTCTGCCTTTTCATTCTTAAAATACCACTCAGGAACCAAGCTTCCTGCCCTGGACCCTGTTCTCTAAATACTGCAGCAGCTCTCAAATCCTATAAGGCCAATTTACTTCGTCCGAATCTTTCTGTTTATTGTTAGTGACAGCAGAGATTCTCTAAGTCAAGGCAGATTTGGGCTCCTTGAAGATGGGACCTGGCATAGAAAACATCCAGTCAGCATCTTAGTCCATCCCTGTGGTCACTTTTCCTTTAGGACTCCCCATAGCACTAAGAATTCTCACCAAGAAGCAGATGTTAAAGTCAGATTGGGAGACTGAGGCTGACAACTGTTGGAGACAAGCCTGGGCTACACAGCCAGACCCTGCCTCAGTGAAACAAAACAAGCACAAAACAGCAACTGAGACAGGACACTGGCTAATGCCTGAGTGTTTATCCCTCCAGGTATTTTCTGTAGGAGCCCATCTATTCAACCTGAATTTAACTCTATGTTGTCATTGCTTAATGCAGATTTTGTGTATAAGCATTGTATTTTATGTGCATATTTTGTTTTACATAAATGATAAAGGTAAAGGGCTATGTGTCTCCTGGAGATCTCCCCATCCGACTCTGGTGTCTCCCTCCAGGCATCTGAAGTTCCCCTGTGTACCTGGGTGGGTCTGCCAGCCAGTTCTCTGTTCTCTGCTCCTCTGCTCTGCTCTCTGAAGCTGACAGGGAGAATTTCCTTCTCACCTGTTCCTTCTTCTCAGTGTAGATCCTCAGGAGGTCCTGTTATAAACAAACAAATCCCACAGATCCCTGCCAGGACACTTCCAGAACAGACTGAGCTGATGGGTTTTGTCTTAAGTTTTATTATGAATTATGATTATTGGTTAAGCAGTAAGTGTGAATAACACCTTCAAATTTGTAAGTTTCTGTTTATAATCCCAGCACGGAGGAGCTACACAGTGAGTTTGTGACCAGCCTGGAGTACATGAGACCCTGTCTCTAAAATAATGAATAAATAAGTAGAATTGTGAGTTTCTGTTGTAGAACTCAGGCATTTTGTTTCTATTCAGCCGCTACGGTTGTAAAGACTCTCAGCATAAGCCTGAGCCTAAGTGACTGGAGCCTTCTGGGCCATCTGAAAAGGCCTGACTGCCGCTACGTGTCCTAGCAACAGTTAGGATGGGGTTTGCCTGCCCGGCCTGGGAAGTTTGTCCATTCACAGCCTTCCCAGGAGTTGTACTAGAATCCCTGCTTCTGCTTCCAGGCCTCTGCCAAGCAGGCTGCAGGGCAGTCACTGCCAAAGGCACTCAGGTAGGTACTTTGCATTCATAAAGGTTATAGAATTCTGGACTATCCTCAGCCCTTCTCCTCTCTTTCCCACCCACATCCTCTGGCTAATCCCGGACAACTCTACTCTCCTGTCCATCTCTTCTTTTCCAGCCTCACCCCCACTGCTCTTTCCCCGACTGCCACAGCCATGCCAGCCTCCAAGGGCCCTCCTTGGCCTGACGCTGGGGACTTAGCACCGTGACATGCATCAGGGTGACCCAGCTTCGGTTTTGTGCTTCTGTTCTCACGTCAGATGTTAGATCTGGTCAATTGTGCCTCTGGTCTTTGCGTTCTCACCCAGGCATGCTTCGTTCTTGCTAAGTGCCAGTTCTGCCAAGGTATAGCATGGTCTTGATTACGGGAACTTTGTTTTCTTGACCACACAAGGGTGTGTGCCAGGTGACTCCAGTCCCCAGGTGCCCTGGGGCTTTGAGAACCTGTATGAGGCTGGCTTGTTTTTTATTCCTTCTTCCAGGAATCGGGATACAAGGTGAGGGCCCTGCCAACAGATGACGCATGCCCTGATTGCAGAAAGTCACCTGTTGCTCAGTTGCCTTCCTTGGATGCTCTGAGAGGTGGATATTAACATCTCTTGGAGCTCAGAGGTTAAGTAACTTAAGCTAGACACATGGTCAGGGGCAAGAATCAAGTTTGGACCTCACCTGTCAATCAGCAAAGCCCTCTGTTTAGTTCAGTTTTGTTTTGTTAATTTTATCATCGCAGAGCTAGCCACTTAATTTCCCACCTCACCCTGTATCTGCACAGGGATTGGATATGTTGGAATTCTAGCTTCCTCTGCCCTGAGTGCTCAAATTAATATTCACATACCTCCTCCAGCTCCATTCATTTAACCCACAGACACCCCTTAAGCACCTCACTGGTCAGGTATGGCCTCCATGTGACTTATTATTGAGAACAGGCCTGAGTCAGCAGGCAGAGCTGTGTTTGGATCTGTCAGTATGTCTACTAAACCTTCAGTAACATCGCACAGGACAGTGCCTGCTGGGGCAGCCTGACAGGACAGATGCTGGGGAGAGGTGGGGCTTGCAGTGTAGCCTGCCCTTAGGAGATAGAGAGGCTCAGGGCCAGCAAAGCTGTGGGAACTGAATGAGTACAAGAAAGACCGCTTGCCAGTACACAAAGGGCACAGACACAGGAGCTGGTGTCTAGGGGCTCAGAAATGGGAGGATGAATCCCTTGGGCTGGAGGTATAGGCTCATGGTCAAGGTCAAACCCTCTAGTGTGGAGTCAGGACTCTAGGGGGCCCTCTGAGAAGCCTGGTCAAAATGAAATGAGGGCCCTCTGCTGGACCACACTGCTGCACCTGCAATACAGCAGATATCATGGGGTTAAACTTGAGCCATCTTCATTTTGTCTAGTAGAAGGACAAAAGCGTCAAGACGCATAGGTCCTACAGCTGGGACACACAGCTCAATGGTAGACTGCTTGAGCAGCCCATGTGAGGTGCTGGGTTTGATCACCAATAAAGGAGGAGAAGAGGAGAAAGAGAGAAGGAGAAGAAAAAGGAGGAGGAGAAAAAAAAAAGAATCGGGTGCAATGGCTCATGCCTGTAATCATAGCACTTAGGGAGGCAGAGATAGATGATCTCTGTGAGTTCAAGGCCAGCCTGGTCTACAAATTGAGTCCAGGACAGACAAGGCTACATAGAGAAACCCTGTCCTGAAACACACACACACACACACACACACACACACACACACACACACACACGAAGAAGAGGAGGAGAAAGAGGTGGAGGAAGAGGAGGAGGAAGAGGAGGAGGGGGTAATAAACAGGACAGGTCCTGATCCAAAGGAGATAGTTCAATGCAGCTGGCACAGTGAGCAGGTGCCAGGCTGAGGAGCAGACAGCCTCACAGCTGCCCACCGGCTCCCTATCCTGTCCAGAGTTGTCTGTGGAGCCACGGCCTTCTGTGACCATTGTTACTGTTTGACTCTCGGCTTCATCGCCTTCCTCTGTGAGTCACACAAGCCTCCCTTTCCCCAGCTACTGTGGACGGTCCAGCTGCTCTTCTTCTTCTGGACCTTTCCCCCACCCAGGTGTGCTCTGCATACCCTTGGGACCTGGCCTCTTCCCATCCAGGATCTGGCTGACTTTCTTAGACACGTACTAAGAAAAAGAACTTTCCTCCCGTCCAGATCCTGCCACCCACTTTAACCTGTTCACCTGGCCACCCCAAGTTCCTGTCACTTTTGCTATGTACCTTTCTAGACACCATTTGTGTTTGCTTCCTGTCAGTTTTCTGGTGCGGCTGTAACAGCAGAATGGCTGAATCAACAAGCGTTTGTTTCCCCAGCTCTGAAGGCCTGAAGTCTGGAGTCAATGTGTCTGTAGGCTACCCTCCCTCTGAAACTTGGAGGAGAGAATCGCCCTAGCTTCTTCCAGCTTCTGGCAACCCCACAAGTGTGTTGGACTCTGCCAGCACTACTCCAACCACTTACTGCCTCTGTGGCTCGTTGTACCTGGGTCCTCTGTCAATACAATTGGACTCAGGGCTGAACTCACTCTAGTGCGACCTCTCTGTACCTTAGCAATCTGCAATGACCCTGTTTCCAAACAAGGGCACATTCTGGCGTCTTGGAGGTTAAGCTGTCAACACAAACCCACACCTGATAGCTACTTATTTATGTATGTGTGTATGTGTATGTTTGCATACACGTATTACACGTGTGTAGAAGCCAGAGGACAGCCTCTGGGGTTATTTCTCAGTTGCCATCCACCTTGGTTTTAAACTAGGTGTCTCACTGGTCTGGAACGCACCACGAAGACTAGGTTGTTTGACCAGGAAGCCCCAGGGATCTGCCTGCCTCTGCCTCCCTGCCACTGGGATTGTGAGTGTGTGCCACCACAGCCAGCTTGTTTGTGTGTGGATCCTGGGGGTTGACCGCAGGTATACTGACTGAGCTATCTCCCCATGTACCCCCTCACCCCCACACAGTCTGGTTTTGGTTAGCTGTGTTCTATAAGTCTAGCTTCTCAAGCCAGGTGTGGTGGCACACACCTTTAGTCCCAGCACTCAGGGGCAGAGAGGCAGAGGCAGAGGCAGGTAGATCTTTGTGAGTTCAAGGCCAGCCTGGTCTTAAAAAAAAAAAAAAAAGTCTAGCCTCTCCTCAGCACCATGACTACAGCTGGGTGGCTTTGGCATGAGACAGATGTTCCGTTGCCTCCCTCACCCCATACACTTGAGCAGGGTCCTTCAGCAATCTGTCTTTTATCACCTGTAGATCACCCACAATACCTGGAGTGATTGTAGCATTCATTAGAGCCCATTCATTCGAAGGGAGTGCCCAGGACAGTGTAATTTTCCTAATACTGTGTTACTGAACACAACAAGTATCAGTGAGTACATCTGTCGATCACTCCCTCTAAGAGATGCTGGGAGGGCAGCTGTAACACCTGGCCTGCCGGGCTTTTCCAGAGGAAGCAGCAGGGGCCAGCAAGCCCCAGAGGTGTTTCCAGATCCCCAGAACCCAGAACCCTGGGAATCCCCAAAGTTGCTATGCGACAGGCTTGTAACTACTCTGATGGCAGCGAGGCTCTGGTTCCCACAGCACAGCACAGCACAGCACAGCACAGCACAGCACAGCACAGCACAGCACAGCACAACACAGCACAGCACGTAGTCCTGGCTGGCTCTGTGGGAGTGTGAAGGTGGAGCAAGTGTGTTCACAGTCTACTGTTCTCAGAGGTGAGACGTGTGTGTGTGTGTGTGTGTGTGTGTGTGTGTGTGTGTGTGTGTGTGAGTGACTGGGGCAGGAGAACAGACATTCTTTTAGAGGAACGTATTTCAGCTGGACTTGAGGATGCACTAAAGTGTACTCTCTAGCCTGCAGCCGTCCTGCCCTTGTGGAGACCCAGTTTTCTCCTGGAGAAAGGGGTGAGGATGGGCACAGCACAGCATTCGGAATCAGAGACCGGGGTCCATCATTGAGTGACTAGTGACCTCAGAAACAGTCCCATTCTGTCCCGGGGGTGATAAAATCTGCCCTATAGAGAACCTGAGGCAAATGCCAGCTGCGGATGTTTATGTTCACTTGTTGCCAACCCTGATGGCACATTCCCAAACAGTGCCACGGCCTCAGAGCAATCCTCAGCTTCATTCTGATTTTCACTGATACAACCAGAAAGGGGGGGGGCTACTAATTTTGCTTGAAGTAAAGGAACAAGGCTTACTACCCTTCTGCTACTGGTCATCCATCAGCTTTCCATCTTCATTAATAACCCCAAGTTACCTCTCCTTTGAAGTCTTCCCCTTCCTTAAGCACACACTCTGACTCCACATATGTTCTCCTTACACCTTAAATAAGACATTTTCCCAGTGGCAGCAATCGTCGCATAGTGGGGCTAGCAAGCTGGCTCAACAGTAAGGGTACTTGCTGCCAAGCCTGATGACCTGAGTTTGTTCTCTGGGACTTACATGGTGGAAGGAGAGAGCTAACCCCCACAAGCTGCCCTCTGGGCTCCACACATGTGTCATGGCATTTGTGTTCCTCCATAAGTCAATAAACGTAATTTAAATGATGTAGACATGCTAAAAAAGAAAGAGTGGTACTTGGAAGTACACATTTTAGAAATACCACTGTCCTGGAGATGTGGGAAGTCTATTATTGAGTTTAAATTTTCCACCCAGCTTGAGGGCTAAAAATCAGATGTGCACAGATAGCCCGAGAGAGGTCCAAAGTATGAAGAGGTCAAAGAATAAAGAGCTGGCATTCCTGACGGCAATAAAGAGTGCACCCAAAGGCTCCTGTTGTGAGAGAGATGCAGCCAGAAAGGAGAGAGGGACAAAGTTTAGGTGAGCAGATTGGGAGGAAAGCCAGCTCCAGCTGGGATGGCCTGGGCCCTCTCTCACATGTTCATGGTGGCCTTCAGCTCCCCAGTCTCCCGTAGCCCCAGCTGCTGGATGCCCAAGGCAGGAGGGTCTCTTGAGCACAGGAGTAGAGAACAGGTTGGGCTACACAGTGAGACCTTAATAAAAACAAAGCAAAATGGGATAAAATGTCTGTATTCTGATTCTGCACCTAATTGTGTTTGCATTTTTCAAGAGAAGGAAACGCCCGCACTACCCGGCATGCATTATCTCCTCCAGGGCACTACACAATCTACACAGCCATAACGGAGTGTTGTAAAAAAAAAAAATCAACACTGGATTCTAAGTTCAAAAGCCTGAATAATTTGAGCAAAAGTCATCCCATAGTTTCACCAATGGGATGACATGTGCAGAGGCCCTGGGTAGCATTTAGTTTGTAGATTTAAAAATACCCACATCTTCAGCTCGGTTTGGATGGCGCCCAGGCGTGAGTACAACTTTTATTTAGTAGGTGCCCACACTTGTAAATTTCATAATGGCCATAATGGCAGTGTTTGGGGGTTTGGTACCAAGGGTTGAACCTAGGCCTCCTCTGTGTTGGGCAAGTGATGGGCCGCTGAGTTATCTCTGCGGCTCCACTGTGAGATTTCAAGTGGACCTAGAAACTCCTTATAAAAACTGTTTTAATACATTATTTTTAATCATCAAGCCTTTGTGTTTGTTTATAGCACTGAGATCTGGAATAAACTAAAATAAAAATTACTCATAAAATATCTTACTGTCTGCATAACATAGTTGCTTTCAGCTTTGAGAAACTTGGGTTTTCCATTTGAGTTGCACTCTACCAACTGGGCCATAATCCATTTCTTCGAGCCTCTTTTCTTTTCTATTTATTTATTTATTTATTTTTGAGACTGACTCTCACTATGTTGTCTAGGCTAACCTCCAACTCCAGAACTCAAGCAACCCTCCTGCTTAAGTCTTCCAAGTGATTTCTGAAATGAATGAGCCACCACAGAGGACTGTGCCAGGCTTGTTCCAGCCAAGAGCTCACTGTAACAGGATTTTGAGAACTGTGGCACTTTGACAGGACTCAGGAGCATGTGGCCGGAGAGCCATAGCTATGGAGAGAACAGCTCATTAGAGCTTTCTGAGCTCCTGTGACTTGAATACACAAAGGCTGGAATTTGTCTCTGCTAAATTTAGAGACTAGGTTTGTGTGACCTCAAGTTCTGGAAAAAAAAAATCCAGCAAGAGCCTCCATGGTGCACCCTGAAGGAAAAGATTATACGCTTGTGACGTTGATAACAGCATCAATTAAGAGTACCCCACCATCCTTCCACCCTAATCCCATCCCCATCCTTCATCCCCATCACCAAATACTGGGATTCTGAGTACCACAAAAGTCAATAGAAAATTCTTCTCTTGTAAAAGAAATAACTGAAGCTGGGCATAATGGTGCACACCTTTAATTCCATCACTTGGGATAGAGAGGCAGTCGGATCTCTGAGGTGGACAGCCTGATCTACAAAGTGAGTATCAGAACAGCCAGGGATACACAGAGAAACACTGTATCAAAAAACAAACAAATAAAACAAAAACAAACACACACCCACTGGAAGAGCAATGGGGAAGCCTTTGAGTTATGAAACTCTCTGGTAAGGATAAATACTATAGACAGATACCAAACACTGTAATACCAAAATGATGGCGTGCAAACTGTTTTTTGTTCTAGTATAGAATTTAAAAGTTAAAATATTATTTGCCACTGCCAAGCTCAGCTCACTGAGGAGTCCCATGAGCAAGGTCCACTCTCCTGAGCTGAAGAAATGTACGGACAAGCAACTTATCATTGAAATTAAATGGTGGTCAGCGTGAACATAGGCTACTGTGGGGACTTTGATCCCATTTAGGAATCTTGTGACTCTGACTGAATGGAGATGGCAACTGATGGGCAGCAGAAGAACATTGGAATGGTAGTCATAAGAGGAAACCACATCATCACGTTAGAAGCTTCGGAAAGAGCGAACAACAGCTAACAGCACAGGAGGCACCTCCCTCCCCAAGGGGCCTGTTTGACTGTGATGTAGAATTAGCTTGTGTACATTTTCGTATGAAACTTTTTGCTAAATAAATTTTTGTGGTAGTCAAAAATAAAAAAGTTAAAACATTAAAAAAAACTACGTTAAGGTGTGCTAATAAGTACAAAAATACGAGAATATATAATTTTTGATGTGGACAGCAGTGGGGAGAGACAGGGATAGAGCTTTTATATGTGACTGAAGTTAAGTAGCTCTCAGTTAAATATAGATCGTGGGCTGGTGAGATGGCCCAGTGGCTGAAGCTCTTTGCTCCCAAGCCTAATAAATTGGGTTTGATCCCTGGAACTCATACAGTAGAAGAAAAGAACCAATTCTCACAAGTTGTTCTCTGATCTTCGCAATATGTATCTCCCCATAAACACTGCCCCCCCTCCCCCGCCACCAGATAGTCTGCCATAAAACATTTTCTATAATCCTCATGTGTTTTGATCTGAATGCTCATGGTCTTGGGCATCCGAATACTTGGTACCTAGTTGGTAGTACTGTTTAGGAAGGCTATGGTAGTTTGCATAAAAATGGCCTCCATAGTCTTTGAATGCTTGGTCATCAGAGAGTGGCACTACTTGAGAAGGATTAGGAGGTGTGGCCTAGTTGGAGTAGGTGTGGTCTTGATAGAGAAAGTATGTCACTGGGAGTGGGCTCTGAAGTTTCAAATGCTCAAGCCAGGCCCAGTCTGTCTCCCTTTCTCTGCCTGCCATCTCCGTTGGATCTAGATGTAGAACTCTCAGCTACTTCTCCAACACCTCATCTGCCTGCACACCATTTTTTTCCTCACCATGATGATAATGGACTGAACCTCTGAATCTGTAAGCTAAGCTTTGAATGCTTTCTCTTATAAGAGCTGCTGTGGTCACAGTGTCTCTTCTTAGCAACAGAACACTGACTAAGACAAAGGCTTAGGAAGTGTGGTCTTGTTGAAAGATGTATGTCAAGAGGGGTGGGCTTTGAGAATAAAAAGCCTCAACTACCCCTGGTTTGCTCTCTGCTTCCTGCCTACAGTTCAAGCTGTGAGCCCTCAGTTTCTATTCCAGCCACCATTCCTGCTGCTTGTTACCATGCTTCCCTGCCATGACAGACTCTTAACCCTTTGGAACCATAAGCTCAAATAAATAAATAGAAGCTGCCTTGGTCATGGTGTTTTATCACAGCAATAGAAAAATAACAAATACACCATATTAACAATAGGTAGAGATGATAAAAATGCCTTCTAACACCTAAATGGATAAAGTGAATGTGGAGAGAGAGAATATTCTTCAGTCATAAAAAGTAAAGAAATTCTGATACTTTGCAATCCACTTCAGTATCTGACATAATGAAACTCTACATGATTGATTGGTGGTCTACAGGAGCTGGGAGTGGGCAGGAGAAAGGAATTGATCAGTGATGACTGTCAGTTTTGCAGGATAGTCCTACAAATCTGTGGCAAAGCAGTACGTGATCATTGGATCTTGCTGTCATGCACACTTAAAAATAGGTAAGGTAGGCTGCTGGGGTGATAGCTCATCTGGAGGAGTCCCTGCCTTGTCCCTGAGGACCCGAGTTTCATCCCAGGATCCGCATAAGAAGGCAGAGCGCGGTGCTTGGGTGGATGGCTCGGTGGGCAAAGTGCTTGCCTTGCACGCAGGGAGCTGAGTTGATTCCCCAGGCTCATTTTTAAAAGCTGCACGTTGTGGCGCACACTTGCAATCCCAACCCTGCGGAGGCAGAGGCGGCTGGACCCTTGGGGATCGCTGGCCACCAGCCTAGCCCACTTGGCAAAAAATCCTGTATCCGAAAATGGAAGGTGGAGCCTGAGGAATGAGACTCAAGGCTGACCTCTGTCTTCTACATGTTTGCATACATATGTGCCGATACGCACACGTGCATGCATGCACAGTTAATATGATAAATTCTGTGTTGCACACTTTTCAACATAAAGAAATCATTCCCTAAAGTTAATTGTTATTTCCCCTGTCTATTTTCGGTCACTAAGTGTGAAAATAGGCATATTTAATTACCCTGTGCTTGGTGAGTGCTACTATAGACAAGCCTAGACAGACCTTATAATTTACAGATAATAAGATTACGTTAAGATCCACTTAAGATACTCGTTCTGCCATGAAGAGAACGGAGGGCCTTACAAGTGCTTTAAATCGAAAATTAGTGGCCTTTAAGTAGCGCATATCTCTTGGTTCTTTTGAGTAGTTGTGTGTGCTGGTATCAACTCAAGAGCCCTTCAAAGAGAGCCAGGTAAGTGCTTGGAAGGTGTTGCTCCATGCAGAGAGCTGAGAGCCAAGGGACTGTGGTCAGATAATCCCAATTCCCTTCCATCAAGGAATTTACAACTGAATGGGGACCAGGAGAAAATGTCAACCCGGTGTCAAACCACAGAGGTCTTGAGTACACGACTGTACATGGATGTTCTTGTTTTCCATTGACCAACATTCCTTCCCTCTTCTGAAACAGTATTTGGACAGCTTGTCTACCCGCCAGTCTCTGTCCAAGGACTGTGTGAGGTGAAGAGAACCCCAGCTCTAATTTTGGATAAGTGACTCAGATGTGGTCGCTGAGAAGGTCCACGAGAGCTGCGCAGACACTGACTGAGTGGCTTTCCTTGGCTCTTCCAAAGAGACCCGGCTTTGCTGTTGTTTTGTTTTAACTGGGAAGCTGTCGGCCTGGTGATGCCAAGGAGTGCCATATGGTAGAAAGCTCAGTTGAAAATTAAGTGGGCCTGATGTGATACCTCAAACCTGTAACCACGGTACTGGGAAGGCTGCAGCAGGAGGATTATCATGAGTCCAGGCTGGCCTGGACTACAGAGTGAGAGATCATGCCTCAAACAAACAAGAGGGAAGGCGGGAAGGAAGGACTTTTAAAACCAAGCTAAGTCATCAGCCCTGAAATCATTAATATACAAGTAATGTTATAGAACCCAACACGTTATGTCTATATATTTAGGAATATATATGTGTGTAAGAAAAAGAAGGCAGAGGCCACAAACTTGAAAGAGAGCAAGTTGGGAACACAGGAGGGATTGGAGGGAGAAAAAGGAAAATAATATTATATTTTAATTTCTAAAAAATCTTAACTAGTTATAGCTCACTGTAGCCAATTGTAACCTGTATATAAATTTCAATGAATCATCACAGAAATGTTGAAGCATAAGGCGTGCACAACATTTTTATATAAGAGAAATGCTATGACCCTGGTATATCTGTGTTTAGGGCCCGAAGAAGAAGGGCACCAGGTGAATGGCCCAGGCACAGTGATTTTGTCTGTTTTTAAGAAATCTTCCCAGAGCCCCACCCAGCAAATTTTATTCCCTTGGGTTGATGTAAATTTGTTCTCTACCAAGCCCACCTACTCACTCACACACGTGCAAAACACACACACACACACACACACACACACAGACACACACACACACACACACACACACACACACACATCAGATTCTAGAAAGTATAAGATGCAAAATAAATAAATAAATAAATAAATAAATACTTAAAACTTTTCCGTCTTGATGAATTCATGTTGAACTTGGCTGCAATGAGCCACTCCAGGGCTGGGAATCGGCCAGTGCCCTCCTCTTCCCTCTGAGGTGAACGGATGCTCTTGGCCTGATTCAGCTGAATGAGAAAGCTTCTGAGCTGCTCCTGCCCGCCCACCACTGCCTTCAGGACACTCAGGTCTGGCAGACACACAGAGCGCAGACCTGGCTCACATACCCAGGCTCTGTGCTGTTTTCTGGAACACACGCCCCTTGAAGGCAGGCATCCTGCCTGCTGCATTCCTCAGTCAGTGTCTGCCTAACAGAAGACATCCAGCGAGCGCCAGGAATGAGTGAACGAGTGACAGTTTGGCTTCTCTGAAACTTGGGAGATGATTGACTCAGGAGTCACAGTGGCTGAGAAAATGGACTTTGTGACCAGAGAGTTCCGTTCCCCACTTGCAGGTCGCCCGCACAGCCTTTTCTTCTTTTCGAATTGAGAGTTTGTTGTTGTTATTAATTCATGACATAAATTAATATGCTCTTTCCCTACCAACTCTAAACATTACAAAAAAACAACAACACAAAACCACTTTTTGTTTGTTTCTTTGTTTTGTTTTAGAAATCATGGCAGGTTCAGCCAAGTCATAACCTCGGGAACTCCAGCTCATCTCTCCTGGAGAACTCAATGCCAAAAGACCACACCCATCAAGTGAAAGAAGAATTACACCCTGGGGAGACACTGGTGGGCAGAAGAAGGGCAAGTGCTAGTGCTCGGCAAGCCTGGGGCACCGTTTGCTGCAGAGCCGGCAGCGCTTGGTGACTGCCAGCTCACATCTTCCTCAACGGGTCAGCAAGGCCCAGTATCAAATTCATTATTCTGCTGGTGGACAATGGGTAGATTAGCTCTCATTCTATTTCCTCCTCCACTGTAGGCCCCTCTGAAAGGCGGGGAGCTGGGGTAGCTGTGAAAGCCTTCTATTTTCATTAGTTGTGTGCGGTTGATGGCATTTGCACATTCCTCTGCTCCTACCTACTTATCTTGCTGCCTGTAGTATTTGTTTACACTTACGTGTGTGCCGTGGTAGATGTGAACTTTTCCGGGGCTAGGCCTCTGGACACCATAATTTTCCTTATCCAAGCACGGCAAACTGAACACCTGGGAAGTCAATCACAGGCCTTGTAAAAAAGTGCACTTTTGTCCTGCAGTCCCTTCAGAGCCTGTGATGTTTGAAGTTGGCTTTAAACGCCAACTTGCTAAAATTCACAATCACCTGAGGCTCAACTGAAGAACTTTCTGCATCAGATTGGCCTGTGGATAAATGTATTGGGAGGTGGGATGGGGGAAGGGGTTCTTGACTGTTAATTGCCATAGGAAAACCTAGCCAGCAAGCAGTGTTTAGTTTCTGCCTTTGAGCTTGTTCTTGAATTTCTGCCCTGACTTCCATCAGTGATAGACTGTACGTCCCCAGCAGTAAGCCGGATAAACATTTTTCTCTCTTAAGTTGCTTTTAAAGGCCATAATGTTTTATAGCAGCAACAGAATCAAAACTCCAACAGATCCATTCAGTATTTAATGAATTTACAAGGTTTTGAAAATCCTTAGCCCATCCCTGTAACATGGTAGTTTGTCATCAGCCAGCTGTGGTCTGGCCATCTGAAAGAAAGGGCCAACTTGCTTACAGATACTCTAAAAGTGTAATAGACTTTTCAGGAACCATCTGGATGGTGAGAGAAGAAATTTAATTTTCATAGAGAGACCGTCATAAAATAACCAACTCTGGGCAGGTATGATGGCATAAACCTTTAATCCCAGAACCCAATAGGCAGAGAGCAGTGGATCATTGAGTTTGAGGCCTGGTCTATAGAGAGAGTTCTAGGACAGCCAGGACTACACAGATAAACCCTGTCTCGATAAACCAATAACGATGATGATGACGACAATGATGATGATGATAATAGTAATAGAACTCTGTGAACATGTCGTTACTAGGGGCAGTTAACTGGTTTAGTGTGTAAAGGTGCTTGCCACCAAGTCTAATGACCCAAGCCCAGTCTCACAGACCCACCTGTTAGAACGAGACACCCAATTTTCCATAAGCTGTCCCCTGGTATCCACACATGTACTGTGAAACCCGTGTGTCCTCTCCTCCCAAATAAACACTTAAATACTTTTTAATTAAAAAAAAGGGGGGAGCTGGAGAAATGGCTCAGTGGTTAAGAGCACTGTCTGTTCTTCCAGAGGTCCTGAGTTCAATTCCCAGCAACCACATGGTGGCTCACAACAATCTATATCCTCTACTGCCCTCTTAGAGCCCTAATATGCATTAAATAAATAAATAAATAAATAAATAAATAAATAAATAAATAAATGAAATCTTAAAAAAAAGAAATTTTTGTTTCTACAATGACACTCAAATATATATTGACCTTGCCCAAGTTCACCGATGCTGTCAATGTTTTCAATTCCTATGAAACTTTCCTAGCACCCAGGATCAGTATCTCTTCCTTCTTCCTAAGGGTGGGGCATACATTTTATTTCTCTCTGTCTCCTCAGACCTAGCATACCATAGATAGTGAATAAATGAATTCAAACAAATGAGGGATGTGTGATGTAGTTGTTTACTGGAGTTGCTGTGGTAAAGTACCGCAGGCCAGCTAGCTTTGAAACAACAGAGATTTGTTTCCTCCTGCTCTGGAGTCCAGGTGGACAGTAGTGTCTCTTCCTGTGGGAAAGGTCTTTCCCAAGCTCCTCTCCTTACCTTGGAGATGGCCGTCTTCCCCCTGTGTCTTCACGTTCCCTTCCTCTATGTGTGACTCCAGGTCCAGCATTATCTTTCTGTGTCACCAGCCATACTGAATTTGAGTCACTGTCATGACCTCATTTTAAACTTGATGAGTGCTATAAAGACCCTGACTCCAAACAGGTTGCATTTGGAAGTAATTGGCAGTGGGACTTTTAATGTACGCCTGTTGGGTACTAGGGGGCACAGTTTGTCTCATTAAGAGGGTTAGGGAGCAGCTATGGATGCTGGGGACAGCAGTGGGTATTGGAGGGATCTAGTTAATAGCAAAAGGTGCCTGTTAGTTAGCTCCCTTCACACCACACTCTGGAAAGTGTGAGAGTGAGAGAGCAGAGAATCCCGCCTGAGTCTCCTTGTCAAAGCTTAACTCACCTTCTGGAAAAGGCTCAACCAAACCTTTATGGGTTGAGTTTTGTGTTGCCCAACCAAAAAGAAAAAATTTTTTTTCTAAGTGTAGTAGCATCCAACATTAATCTCAGCGCTCAATAGAAAGAACCAGGAGGATCTTTCTGAATTTTTTGGCCAGCCTGTTCTACATAGCAAACTCCACAACAGCCAGAACTAAACAAAGAAATCCCGTGTCAAACAAATGAACAAACAACCTGATCTTACAAAGGGGACATGAGATTGGAAGAACCTGACAAGAAGCTGGGGAATGCATACCAAGGCCACTGTCTATCTACACGAGAGAACCGTCACACATACTTTGATGGAATGTATGTACAGCTGTCATGACGGAAGCCAGCTGAGGCTTCAACTGACATTCAGGCCTTGGGACTTCAGAAGCCAACAAGGAAAAACACACATCAACGTCTGTTTTCAAAACAGTGCCAGACATGGTGGCTCATGGGTTTCACTCCAGCTCTCTGGATGCACAGGCTGGCAGAGCTCTGTGAGTTTGATCTAGGTCAGCCTGTCTCAAACAAACAACTGACAATAACAACAACAACAACAACAAGCATTAAGAGTGGTGGGGAGATGGCTCAGTGGATAAGAGCACTCGCTTTGCAATTGTGAGGACCTGAGTTCAAATTCTACCACCCACATAAAAAAGCAGGGCATGTCTATGCATGCCTGTATACCCAGACAAATCCCAGAAGCTTGCTGGCTGGACAACCTAGCCAAAGTGGCTAGCTTCTAGTTCAGTGGGAGTACTTGTCTCAAGGCAATAAGGTGAAGAGCATAAAAGAAGGCATCCAATGTCTTCCTCCATCTCTGCACGCTCATACACAGGCATGCTCACTTGCACCCTCACACACTGAACTCTCTCCTTTCTCGTGCACACGTGTGCACACACATGACAATGATGATGATGATGATGATAAACACGGCAATTAAGACAGGATATATCAGCGATAGAGCTCTTGCTATCACATGGGAAAGCAAAGTGAAGGGGTCATAAATGGGTGGATGATTCATTTAATCTCAGGGAATATTGAACTCTTCTTGAATCTAAAACTGCCTACATGGCTAGATTGAAAGTCACACTCTCTTTAATGTTTAATGATTGCTGAACTACTAAAATTTGCATCTCCCCTCCATCAGAGTCCCTGCTGATAGCTGAAGCCATCTGAGGGAGGAAGCCATGCACTTCCACCTCTCTGGCAGTTTTTGCCTCCTACAGATATCCTCAGGGCCACTCAGAGATGAGTGAGACTTTGGGGGAAAAAGAAGGTGAATGGAATTTCCCAGACTTGGAAGGGTTAAGCCCTGAGTCAACCTACAGAAATGGCACACCCAGTGTGAGGTCCACGGGTTAAGTAACTTATCTGTGACTCACATCGCTGGATACACTCTGTTCTATAGAATGTTGGTTAGCAACTCGCTTGCAAACACTGTGTCCAATGGCTCTGTTACCTATAAAGTCGGAGGAGGAGAGACAGGGTTACTCATTTTGACTTAACACCAGGTGATGAGATGAGTGTGGCAGCGAAAGGGACATGGGGTTTGACTCAGAAAAAGAATCCCACTGTACTGTGGGATTCCACTTCCATAGCAAGCTGCGAAGCCAGAGAAAAGACCCTTTCCCCCAGGCTGAAGAGCAGAGTGACACCACCCAACAGGCTTTGCGAACAGGAAGAAGACAGAAAAAGGAATCCAACCCAAAGGTCCTTCCTCCTTGGATGCCCTGGCTTTTCCAGAGGCTCTATGTGACTGCGTGCTGAGAAGCTGGCAGTATGTCACGCTGGTTGGAGTTTTAAACTAAAACCTTAGAATCCAGTAAGAGCAGCCACAGAACCTATTAAAATCTTCCTTTGTATTTGTAAGTTAACAGGAATGAAGCCTGCAAGAGGGTGGGGCTGTGTGTCTACTGCTGGAAACAAGGTGTGATGAGTCGCTGTTTGGTTGCTAGGCGATGGGTTTTATGTGACAACAGTCCCTTCCCTTTAAAGCACTGGAGTACTCTTTTTGTTTAATGAAAGCCTTTTCTTGGTACAAGAAGTACATGCAGTTTACACGAATCTGTGATAGTATAGTAAACAGGGTTTGTGAAAGGGAATGCTATTCTATTCTTGAATTCTTCTGTTTGTTTTACATCACCACCACAGAAATCATTTGCCTGAGGAGACAGGCTGCCTCTTCCTCTTGTTTGTCTTGTCTGGCTGTGGTCTGCATGGGCTAGATTGTCTCCCCAGCTTCTAAATCACCACATCTGTATTGCCAATGTGATTCTGAGCCTCTCAACAGAGAGTGAGCTTACGTTTGGAGTTGTGGTATAAATGTGTGGTCATGTTGATGCAGGGAAAGGAAGGCAATGAAGCCCCTCTGCCTGGGTTCCAGTCAGCCTATCCTACTGACTGACAGTCAGGAAACTTCAATATAATTGATAAAGCCAAAATTGCCTTGTTCTGGCTGGTTTTGTGTCAATTCCACATGAGCCAGAAGACGGAAGAGGGAACCTTAGTTGAGAATTGCTACCACCAGATTGTCCTATAAGCAATCCGTAGAGCATTTTCTTGGTTAGGGATTGCTGTGGGAGGGCCCAGCTTACTGTGTGGTGCCGTCCCAAGCTGGTGGTCCTGTATGCTATAAGCAAGCAGACTGAGCAAGCTGCAGGGAGCAAGCCATTAAGCAGCACTCCTCCATGGCCTCTGCATCAACTCCTGCCTCCGGGTTCCTGCCCTGACTTCCCTTGCTAATGGAGTTATGAGCTGCAAAGTGAAACAAATCCTTTCCTCCCCAGGTTGCTTTCGGTTATAGTGTCTCATTGCAGCAATAGAAACCCTAACTAAGACACAACCTACAGAGATAATCTATGTTTGCCTAACAGTAGCTCAAACCAGTCTGTTAAAAACAACAACACAATGGGAGTGGCTCTTGCTTAGGGGGAGAATGTTTATGGCCCTGAGCTTTACTGTATGAGTGCTGTGTGCTCTTCTCCCATCCCTGAACAGAAGCAGTAGTCTTCACAAAAACCACTTCACAATGTCACTTACAAAAGGAAACTAAAATAAGAAACATATTTAAGCCAACAGCTATATATTTTTTCTTAATCTTTAAACTTTAAGCTTTGCTTGATCTTTAAATCTTGTAATTTATATCCTTTGAGGAATGTAACTTCGAAAGCCATAGGATCAGGGTGGTGAGATGGATCAGTAGATAATGGCTCTTGCTGCTAAGCCTGTAGATTTGAGTTCCATCCCCAAGACCCACATTTAGGGTGAAAGGAGGGAACTGCATTCTGCAAGATGTCCTCTGACCTCCACATGTGGTATGGCTGTTCACAAGCATACACACAACCATCTAACTAAATATATAAGTACGGGGCTGGAGAGATGGCTCAGTGGTTAAGAGCACTGTCTGCTCTTCCAAAGGACCTGTGTTCAATTCCCAGCACCCACATGGCAGCTCACAACTGCCTGTAACTCCAGTTCCAAGGGATCTGACACCTTCACGCTAATGCACATAAAACAAAAGTAAAAAATAAATTATAAAATAAATAAATGTATTATAAGACATAAATAAAGGCAACTAAATACTTAATTGAAATTTTAATTTAAGAGAAAGAATGAAATAGCAAACCATAGGCAGCTATTGCACAGACTCTCTGAGCTTACACCCATGTACTAGGATTGTAGTATACATTCCCTATGGTTACTCTGTCTAACTAGCTGATGAATTCTCTATTTTTTTTCCTGAGTTGCTGGGGTGTGTGCTGGGATGTGTCTCCTTGCTGCCGCTAACAGTATTTCTTCTTTCATGGCTTTTAAATTACATTTATTTATTTATTTATTTAAAGTGTGTGTGTGTATGTGCGTGTGTGTGTGTGTGTGTGTGTGTGTGTGTGTGTGTGTACAGAGAGGTTAAATAAGTGGTTGAGGATGCTGTATTTAGTATGTGACAGGACTGAGTTTGGGTTCTAGACTGGTAAGGTCCAGAATTTATACTCCTAGCCTCTCTAGGTTTCTGCCTCTGCCATCAAAATGGGAAAAGAAGTACTTATTCAGAGCAGTTGTCAAGACACTGCTTTTTATAACTGTGTTCTCTTTGACTTTGTTCTGGGAAGGGCCTGATGCCTCACCTGACCCAAGGCTCAAAGGCCTTGCACACACGAGGTAGTGCAGAAGCTCATCTGAGCCCAGCACTCACCTTGTCTTGATCTGAGATGGTACCAAGGTGGATACTGTTTTCTCTGGGCTTGCCTTGAAACCCACCCTGCAGACTCACATCCTCAGAGCCTGGGACTGAACTTCGGAGGGGACTAGAACAGGTACCGTGAAGCCGACTGTACCTACCAAGAGTCCATCTCCTGCGAGAACAAGCCTGGGGCTGCGCGCAGGGAGAGGAGCTGACAATCATTAGAGGGAACATGCTATTCCCTGCCCTTGCTGAAGACAGCCGGAAACACAGATGACCCTTCTGCAAGGGAGAGGGTGGAAGGCATCATCCCCCACCACACACATGCATGTACACGAATCATTTACCGTACACCACACTCTCACTACAGCTGCACTCTCTACCCTGTGCTCACACACTACACGCTCCCCAGGGCTTTCCTTTATCAGCAAACCCTTCTTGAGGCATGGCCGACACCAGCATTCCAAAGACAGCACAATTCACTCCCCTGCCTGCAGAAGGCCTAACTCCAACACTAAATCATAGCAGCTGCCAAAGAGCAGCCACGGGCCCCACCCTTTTCACAGGAAGTGAGAAAGAGCAAATAGCTAGTTGTTTTGTTTTGGTTTTTTTTCTTTAAGGGCTGGTGCACATGTTAAATAAGTGATTAAAAGGAGAGAGAGAGAGAGCTATTTAAGAGGTAGTAACAGCTCTGAAGAAGCACAATAGGGCAGGGACCAGGCAGCAGCCTGGCAGAGACCACAGGATTCCCATAAAGTCTTTTATGAACAGAGCTTTGAAATTCCTGAGCCCGCAGGAGGTGCCTCCGTCTTCGGTTCACTGGGGCTGTACCGCCAAGAATGCACCGAGCCTTCAGTGCCCTTGGGACACCTGAGCTGTGGGGTCAGGGAGGTGGCCCTAGGAAGAATTCCAGAATTGGGACTGGGCTCTTTTGGCATTAAGACTATCAAAGCCTGGCATCTTCCTGGGGCTGTAACTCAGAGGCCCACCATTAAAAAAAAAAAAAAAAGGCTGGTGTATGTGCCTTCGGGACACAGGGTAAAATGGGACCTGAGAGGCTTGGAGTCATCAAGGCCTGGTTGGCAGCATACCACTGTCCATGGCACTGGGATCCATCACGCTGAGGGTCTCCTGTTGCTCTAGTCAGTGTGAAAACTGGATAGACTTGGGATTTGCAGAGAACAGTCTCTCTCTTACACTCCCTTGAAAACAAACAACCAAAAGTCCAAGAACTACAAGCAGATGCTCTAGGACCAGAGGATTGGTAGTGAAGGACTTTGGAGGAAAACAAACGTCGGAGTACAAGGCGCACTAGTCCCGCCTGGAGTCTTGTTAAAACGTTTTGAGGCTGCGGAGGTGGCTCATGAAGTAAACTGCTTGTTGGCGGAACCTGAAAGGTTTGACTCCCAGAACCTGTGTGCAAAGCTGCACATGGGGCCTGCACCTGCATTTCCAGGGACAGCGCCACCTACACAGCTCGTTCTCCAACCAGCCTCGTGTAACGAGTCACCTCCAGACACAGTAGGAGACTCTGTCTCAGAGCACAGTGGGGAGAGGCTGGAGAGATGGCCTAGTAGTTACCAAGTTGCTCTTGCAGAGGATCCAAGTTAGGTTTCTAGCATCTGTGTTGGGTGGCTCAGAACTGCCTGTAATTCCAGCTCCAGGGGATCTAACACTTATAGCCTCTGGGTACACCTGTACACAACACACACACACTTGAAAATAATATAAATATTTGGGTGGTAGTGGCACACACCTTTAATCCCGACACTCAGAAGGCAGATGCAAGCAGATCTTGAGTTTGAGGCCAGCCAGGATTACATACCAAGATCCTGTCTCAAAAACAACAATAGTAACAAAAATATTATAAAAAGAAAGTGAAGAGCAATTGAAGAAGATATTGGGGACTGACATGTTGGCTTCCATTTTTTATATACTTGTATGCACGCATGTATTTTACACACTAAGGGACATATGTATTTCAAGAAGGGTTGGGTATCTCCACCAGACAGTGCCAAGGCTTCTCTGCCTTGGACTAGTCTTTGAATACTAAAGGCCCAGAGAGGACATGGGAGGTTTGATTAGTGGGTGCTCGGGCAGCTGGGAAGGCTTTCTGGAGGATGGGGTTATGTTGTACCGGGCTGTAAGAATGCATGAGGACAATAAAGATACCCCAGATGACCATACATGTGACCTGATGAGTCCTCATCATGTATGTCCACCGTCTAGTCAAAGTCAGGGATGAAAGGACCCAAGACCCTTGGTGGGGGAAAAGAGGAGGTTCAACAGGCCTTGGCAACTGAATTTGCCATTTAATAGCTGGGAGACTAGGAAATCTCACATTCAAGTCTTCTCTGAAAATAGAAGGGTAACAAGCCCCAGTCCCCAAGGATTTGGGAAAGGATTGACTCAGGTGACATATCCATATCCTGGCAGTGGACATGGGCAGTGTAAAGAATCTTTGCTAAGGGCTGTTGTCATCTTGTCGTTATCAGCAACAGGGGAGTGGCATGTCCTGTTGCCTTCTGAGTCCTAGATCAGCCTACTGACCTGTTGTCCTCCCCCAATCTGTAGTTCTTGGGGTGCAGGGCAGCCATGACTCTGAGATAGATGGACATGGCATCAAAGGGAAGCTTTGCTCCCTGAGGCCAAGGGAAACCCCACCTGCCTCTGCTCTGGACAGAAGTAACCAGGGAGCACACACCTGTGATTTCAGCACCTGAGAAGTAGAGGCAGGAGGACGGAGGGTCAGGTGTTCCTGGCTATTTTATGTACTTGGTTTTGCGGCTTGAGCTGCAGGACACCCTGCCTTAAAAAAAAAAAAAAAAAAAAAGCAAACCAACCAAACAATAACACAATGCCACAAAACAATCTAAATTGCCTGCCATCCTGCCTAAGATGGCAGGCTGTCTACCTCTCAAAACACGGCTGTATAGCTGTAAGCAGTTGGGGTCCTGCTCAGGACAGGTTGGATTATCTGATGTGCCTTCTCCCAGCTTGGACCTCTTCAGGCGAGCAAGAGCTCCGTGAATGAGGGAGCCGGCAACAGAGGGGAGGACAGATGCATTTTCCAAACACTCCCTTTGACAGATAAGCAGCCCCGAAGGTACCAGGCAACACCTCGCACCAGCTGGGCCCTGCCGGGGAGGAGCAGCTAGCGATGGCATGACAGGAATCTAAACACAAGTGATTTTATTTCTCCACTCATTGGCATGTTTTCATCCCGACATTTTTCTTCCCGTCCGGTAGGGCAGAGCAAATGATCTTTCGGTCAGTTGGCAATGCTCCATTTTTTTTCAAACATATTTGTACATGAGACTGTGAGTCTGTTAGGTAAATGGCAATGTACAAAGTTTCCGCCCTTCTTTTATTCTTTAATTGTGTGTGTGCACGTGGAAGACAGAGATCAACCTTGCATGTCCTGCCTCCGGAACCATCCACGTTTTTTTAGATGATGATATTTATTTTGATGTTGGAAAACAAATACGTACTATAATGCTTAAAAGATTTAACATTTTTGATGGACCTAAAAGCAAAAGCACAAATTAAATTTTATCAACTTTTAAAAATATTACATTTTAGTTATATCCTCATTATCACCATTATTATTACTTATATTGGCTATTTTGAAACAGGATCCTTCTACATAGTCCTGGCTGCTTTGGAACTCATTTTGGAGACCAGCCTGGCTTTGAACTAACGGAGATCCACTTGCCCCTGCCTTCTGGGTGCTTGGATTAAAGGTGTGCCCAACCACTCCTGGATTGATTATTTTATTGTTTGGTATTATATTATAATTAATCTTCCTTTTCCCTTTCTTCTCTCCAAACCCTTCTTGCTCCATATTCCTTCTTGCTCTCTCTCAAATCCATGCCTTCTTTGTTAGTTGCTTGTTGTATTTGTGTGCCTGTGTATTTGTGTGTATATATACATATACAGACATATATATTGCAACTTGCTCAGTCTGCATAATGCTATTTGTATGAAGGTTTTCAGGGCTGACCACCCAGTACTGGAAGATCAGTTGGTGTGCTCTTTCCTGGGGAAGACTATTTCTCCTGCTTTCGGCATTCCTTAGGTGCCTGTAGTTCTTCCTGTAGAGTTGAAAGCTTAATCCACCTTGTCTTTTGAAGTAGATTCTCACTGGAATCGGGGGAGCTCACTGACTTGGTTGGGCTGGCTGGCCAGTGAGCCCTAGGGCTCCTGCTGTCTCTCCCTGATGTCTCCATGAGCCCCAGCATGCGCCATCACGTCTGGCTTGAGCAGAGAGCACTTTAACCAGTGTGCTCTCCCTCCTGCTCCTGTTCTTTATCTGCTCTTTCAGGACCAGGAGCACTTGATGTTTCCCAGGTGAGAGAGCAACACGGGTAACCCCTCCTCTCCCCTGCTGAGCACAGAGCCCAGGTCCCTGTCAGGGGCTGTCCCTGGCCCAGTGCTTTCCTAGAGAGCCCCACACCTGACTCGCCCTCTGCGTGAGCTCCACCTAAGACAGAGCTCCCTGCACACTCCCACGGGAGCGTCAGCGAGCAAAGTTCACTGTGGCTAGAAGGCCCTCCTACTCACAGACTCCTTCACCCCCATCCCTCAAGACATGTGCCATGAAAGAGATCATCTCACCGGAGGAAGGGGACTCCGTGGACTCCTTCTCCCACCCTGAGTCATGGATGCATTTACAAATGACCTAACAGGGGACTAGCAACCTGTAAATGGAACGCTTGTTGCCATTATCAGTGTCGTCAGGCTAACCGATAGGAACAACAGAGGGCTAGCCACAGCAGACACTGTGTGCTGGGTTTGCAGGCCGGAGCAGGGTGTGACCCCTCCCTCTGGCTGTCTTCTGGTCACTGTGCATTGACTGGTAGGGAGCATGTTACAGAAATTAAAGGTTTTGGGAGTGAGAGAGGAAATGATGGGTTCTGAGCAACCAGAGCGTGCCTAAGGGACAGGCTGGCTACACGAAGTGAAAAAGCAAGACGGTGACTTGAACTGTTCTTTCCAGAGAGAGGCAAGAGGAAGGGGCATCATGAAAGAGAATCTGGTGAAGGCAGAGAGGTGAGAGAAGGGCAAGACCTCCTCGGGGAGTGGCATCGTCTAGCTTGGCTGCTGTGGAGTGGGGACAGGAGGTAAGAATGAAGTGAAGGAAAAGGCACAATGGAGCTAGCTGGAGAATGGCCCTTTGTCTCTCAGAGGAACCAGAATTTTGTTGTGTGAGCATTCAGGGACAGGTCAGTGGCCTTTGTGGGCTATGCTGGCCTCAGCAATAGGAACTGGGGACAGACCTGAAGGAGAGTGTCATCAGGGAAGGTCAGAGGAAGAGGCCAGGACACCCTGGAGGGAAGTTATATAATGTTTAGCTCAGTGGCACACACGCACCCAAGTGTGTCATCCATTGGGGGTCATAGGTGACCCTCTCTAAGGACAGATAAGGGAAACCCTGCCCTCAATGCTTACCAGGCTCAGTCAGCTCACTATGCTCTCCCGAGCGACCGCACACGCTCCAGGGTGAAGTCCACAGCTCTTCCCCACAGTTTAATTCTTTACTGCGTGGTCAGTGCACGTGACACATGATCCCCAAACCAATGTGTCTAACAGGCTAGCAAAGCCGCTGGACCTTCCACTGAGTGCATTATTCAGCCAGCCACATTCCTCAGTTTCCCCGTTTCTCAGAACCCTGACATCTTTGAGGCTTCTAAAACAGCGATTTTGTAGACCATGCCTCACTTTGGGTTTCTGATGTTTCCTCATTGGTTGAAGCGAGGTGTTTTAACAGAAACTTCACAGAAAGAGTTCATGTTGTTATTGCAGCTTATCAGATGGAACAGGATTCCATCTGTTCTGTTATCAGTGCTGTTCATTTTTTTCTTGACAGGTCCTGGCTCAGGTTTATTTACACAAATAGCAACCACTTAAGGATATCAACTCTGACCTCTACCCAGGAAAACACCAGTCTTTCTGTCCTCACCAGAGTCTTCATGGGCCCTGGGATTCCTGGCCTTGGCACTAGGCAGCAGAGCCTGAGACACCAGTGATGTAGGCACCCATGCACTGGGAATTTAATGAGCTTCTGTAGTTTGGCGCGGGCAATTTGGTCAAGTTAACTGAACTTGTGGCTGAAGGACTAGGAGTTTTGGCTTCCTTGGGATTGACCAGAGTCTGAAGGGCAATGGCATGTGACACATCATTGGCACCATTGTTCTAGAGCTTCTCTAATGCTCCTTTGGATTCTTGGAAAACAATGTGTTTTTCAGGAACTGCTTTATGGTTTCTAGAGTTTCATTTCTTCTATGATTTCTGTGCTATTTTGGGGTCTGTGCTGTGGTTCCTAAACTGGCTGTATCTACCCAGTAGCTGGACAATAAAGTTAATTTTGGTTATTTGGCTCAGGTGGTATTTCAGATATTATTTTTTTCATCATGAAGTTACTTCTTTTTATTTTTAAAGAAGGACTTGAGAGCATGTAAATAAATCATTTTCATCAAACTTTGTCACTAGATTTAGCACCCACTGATGTCTCTTGCTTTAATTATTACCATGAAGGCTACTAAATGGTGATTTTTTTTCTTTCTCTTCTTTCTTTCTTCCTTTCTTCCTTAAGTATGGAACGCTTCACAAATTTGCATGTCATCCTTGTGCAGGGGCCATGCTAATCTTCTCTGTATTGTCCCTATTTTAGTGTATGTGCTACTGAAGCCAGAATTAAACAGTCACTTTCTAATCCTATAGTTTCATCTACATTCATTGGGATGCTACTGTAAAGTTGAGCTGTCTGTTTATCATCTATCTATATTTAAGATCTATTCATTTTTACTTTATGTGTACGAGTGTTTTCCTGTATGTATATTTTATATAGTGTCCATAGGGACTAGAAGATGGCATTGAATCCCTGGAAGCAGCATTACTAATGGGTGTGAGCAGACAAGTGGGTGCTGGGAACAGAATCTGGGAACTCTGCAAGAGCATCAAGTGCTCTTAACTGATGAACCATGATACAGTCCCCATGAAACAGTTTAATGTTTGAACCATTCCAGATTTGGCTAATAAAAGCACGTTATTCAAATTGGCTTCTGTGTCCTCCTGATTTATCTCCATCATACTTTGGGAGCTACCTGATGTTCTAGCTCTACAAGATATTCTAAGTTTATCTTGTGCTTTTACTGATTGTTCTGGTTTCATCTCAATTGCTGTGATAAAACACTATGACTAAAAGGAACGTAGAAGAGGAAAGGGTTTATTTCACCTTACAACTCCAGGTCACAGCCTATCACTGAGGGAAATCAGGGCAGGAATGTGAAGCCGAAACCACAGGGGAAACACTCTTTGCTGATACATTTTCTCCCTTCCTTGATTAGCTAGCTTTCTTACTTACACAGTTTAGGACGATCTGCCCAGGGAATGGTGCAGCCCACTATGCGATGGGCCCTCCTTATCAATGAACAAGTAAGACAAGTCCCTACAGGCTGGTCTAATCTGGGCAATTCCCCCACTAAGACTCCTCTTTTAAAGGAGCTAGGAGACTCGTCAAGGGAGGCACAGTGAGTGTTCATGAGCATTTCTGAATTTCATCCTGATGGATTATGTGTCATGCTTTCTTCACAGACAGTGGTCCTTAGGGAATCCATATGTGGCATAGATGTATCTCTTCCAACCCCACTGGCATTCTGTAATGTCATCTCCACAGCTAGAGGCTTCAATAGGTGTCTGGATAGGCAACAGCAAACAGCCTCATCTTGCCTTTTGTAATGTGAAGGGGAAAAAGAAAAAAGAAAACAACAACAGCAGCAACAACAAAAACACTTCAACCTGAAGTTCTTAGAAGGCCAAGTCTGCATGCCAGCAGTATAGAACTGTGTATATTTAATGCGATAATTATGCCCACTGCTGCTGCACGTTTGCTTGCTCTTCAGAAACAATGATTTCTGGTAAATGACTTCCCCAAAGTCCCACAAAGTTTCCTCAAGTTCTAGTCCTAAAGTACAGAGAAAAGCACATTATGAAAAAAACCAAAGAAATAAAATATCACTGGGACGGTACTAGGGACAATAGTACTGTTCGGGAGACCTGTATATCATATCCATGAAAGCCAGTCAGCTGTCTCCAGGAAGTGGCTTTTCTGATAACACATTGCCTTTACGATGAGGTCAAATGCCTTTTAGTATATGCCTGAAGCCATTTTTCTTTGATTGCTTCACTGGAGACACTCCAGGATCCAAAGACCTTGAGCCTGGTGTTGCCTATAATCTCTGTTGCTTCCACCATCCTTTCCATTGAACATATACTTAAATTCTTCCATGCTTGTTATTTGCTTATTCATCTCTCTCATTCCCAGCAGACCACAATTCCTGCCTTTTTGTAGCACAAACCTCAAGTACAATTGTTTGCATGTACCTGGAACATAGAAAAGGATCAAGAATCCTTTGTAGGGTGGATGGATACTTCCAAGGAGTCCACTTAAAATGGAGAGCAGAGGTTGACAAGATGACCCTACAGGGGAGGGCACTGTTACCAAGTCTGACAACCTGAGTCCGACCCTTGGGATCCTCACAGTAGAAAGAGAGACGTGACTCCTGCCGTTTGTACACACGCATGACATTTGAAAAAAGAGTGATGGAGATTGGGCTCTAAGGGGAAAGCTATGTCCTTTGGTGTTGTGGAATTAATAATACTTAATATCGATTCATATATTATTAATACATGTGTTAAAGGAATTATTATATTAATATTCATTAATGCCGATTATTAATATGGCAGCAGTTGTTCCTTAACCCAATATTTTATAAATAAAATACAAAGAGACCTGTTAGATGTAATTCAAGCCTTAGAGCACTGGAGCCGGGCAGATACCAATGCTCTAAGCTATCCATCCATCCTTCTATCTTCCCATCCAAAACCCCCATAAACAATGGTATGTGTTCCACTTGGGCTGCTTCTGCTCCACCAGGCCAAGTTGCTCTCGGCCATGTGCTCGTAGGTACCCTAACCCAGGGTGACCTGCTCCTTTCTTCCTCTTTCCTCTCTCCTCCTTGTGGTCCTTCCGCAGCCCTACAAGCTGGCTTTTGCTCTTTTGCTCTTCTGCCTAGCCCAGGCAGTAGGCAACTTTTTAGCCAATCAGGGATAATTTTGGAGGTAAGGCTCACACAATGTCATTTTGAATTCGTGAGAATTTGCTTGTAGGACAGTAAGGATCTTGGGGTGGGGCAAACAATTAATATTTGAATACATAGTAGCCTTAGATCAATCCCAGCACTTTTACTTAGGAAAAATAAAGCAAGCTTTCACTACTTTTTGACTTCTCAGTTTTGTCGACAAAAGATTTTTTGAGGGGGGCAACACTAAAGAGTTAGAAAAAGGGCAAGTTTTCAACAGCAGCACTTGGTTGGAGCAATGACAACAAAATAGGCTGAGTCAACCACACTCAAATCACTGTCCGCGTGACAAGTGTTAAAAGGAAAATCAAGACCATTTCATTCAGGCACTGGGTGTCTGTTTGATTTTACATTCTGTGTCACTATTTTTTGTAGCTAATAATTTCTCAGTTGTTATGTGGTGGATTCTAATTTCTCATCACTAAAATACAACTTTTGTGACAGACGGTTAAAACTAAAAGCATGCATTAAGGTAGTCTCATAAGCGAGCCTGTGTCATTTCCTCTCTATTGAACCGGCTGCTCACCTGATGAAATCAAATGATCCAAATAAGCATTTGGGAATTAAATATATGTTGCATAAGTCACATGGATAAAGAGTCAGGGAAAAAAAAGTATTCCATTTACATTCAGTTAATATTTTATATGCTTCTGTTCAGTTCACTTAAAACATATTTGGATACTGTACTAGTCAGGGTTCTCTAGAGGGATAGAATTTATAGACTGAGTAAATACTACCTATGGGAACTTATTAGATTGGCTTCATTATATTTATTATGAAATGGTAGTTCTTAGATTGGTCTGTATGCTGGAGAGGCTGGGACTCTAAGCTGCTCAGCCCTTGGATGCCTGCATCACAATTTGGCACTGAAGCCCCAATGCTTAGCTCACATTGTAAGGCCTAAGAAACTGAGTTCCCATGACAGCAAAGGATAACAGCAATAAAGCAGATGCACTCACCAGCAGGGAGCAAAGATGGGCAAGGAAAACAGCTCCACTTTCCTTCTGACCTCTTTATTCTGTGAGACCTGCTATTCACCTTTAATCCTCCCTGTAAACACCCTCTCAGACCCACCCAGAACCCTCTAGACCGTTCCAGAGGTGGGTCCCACCTCTGAGTCCCATCTAGATCTAATCAAGTTGACAACTCAGATTAACTCTCACAGACGGAGAATGTCTTGTGTCCTGCCTGAGCAATGTCAGATGTGCAAATGAGCATGTTTGGCTTTCTACATCATCAGAACAACAAAAAATCCAAAAGGCACACCAATGTTGCTGACACTGACTCACCAAGTACCCCTGATTTCACTTACTGCTTATGGCCATTGGCGATAATGGTTAAAAAGGGTTGTGGGGCAGCACGGTGGCACATAGCTTTAATCAGGTAGAAGGATCTTCTACCTGATTTGAGGCCAACCTGGTCTATATCGTGAGTTCCAGACTAGCCAGAGCTAGACTACAAAAACAAAACACTGCTGTGGGGTTCAGAGGGCTTACTGAAGACAGGAAAAGAGAGCTGAGGGCCACTACAGCTGGTTAGTTGAGATGGTGACGTAATGACTTGTGCACCAGATGGTCTGAAAATAGGTTAGGGGTGCTAACAAAACGAGTATTAGCTGCGCTTTCTTTTATAAGGTCCAGGTGAGGGGGTTCCATATTGGTTGGCCTGATGTGGTCAATAAACTCACTGGCCAGGTTTTTCTGATAGGGCTCTGATAGACCCATGTGTTCTTGATTTACTCTGGGAAGTTCATAGTTGGTGCTATTTTTATTTGTGTAAATGTGTTATCACTTTGTGCCTTGTGGTTTGTGCTGTTAAGTTACAAAGCAAGATGCAGAGTCACTCTGTATCTGTTAGCTCTGACAACAGAGCCGACTGCTCTTATGAAATGGAGTCACTTAGGGCAGGACATGATCTGGAAGCTCTATAAAGAGTAACTAAGGTATAACTTGATCTCCAGTTTGTCAAGTTTACTAGTAACTTCCACAGCCACCCAGCGTTCACAAACACCCACACATATACACCGCATGCCTTCCGGTTTGGTACGGAAGTCTCCCTTTGATTAGCAGCATTGAAAATGATGTTTTATATCTCTTATGAAAATCAGTTGACAAAGAAATTCCAAAAGCTTTGAAGGGGAGAAAAACTTCCTCTGAAATGTGTGCATTTATATTTACACTAAAAAGATCATCTTTAATTTTTATTAAAAATCTGCTTTCTAGCTTGGTAGTGGTGGTACACACCTCTAATCCCAGAACTTGGGACGCAGAAGCAGGTGGATCTCTGAGTTCAAGGCCAACCTGGTTTAAAGAGTGAGTTCCAGGACATGCAGGGCTACACAGAGAAACCCTGTCTCAATAAATAAATAAATAAATAAATAAATAAATAAATAAATAAATAAATAAATAAATAAATAAATAAATAAATAAATAGGAGCTGCATTCTGTTCTGTTATTTTGTGTTTTGTTTTTACTAATTTTTTGTTTTTTTTTTCTATGTACTTAGTCTTACCAGGTTGAGTCACGTTCATGAAGCGTTACTGGGTTGGGATCTCAGAACATTAAGAAAGCACAGTTATTGCCATAAAGGTGGTCTTTATTTTCCTGGTGACTGCTTGTCAGTCAGTCTCTTTGACTAAAATGTTTTCATTAAGTTCTTCTAAAGAATATCGAACACGGTTCGTGAGACGGCGCAGCAGGTGAAGGCATCCGCCCCACATCTGAGTCCTCTCCCTGGGATCCACATGGTGAAAGAACAGCACTGATTGTCAAAAGTTGTTCTCAGATCCCTATGCACACATCATAGCCCACACACGTATACAGGCACAGATAACGGGATAAACTTGTATAATTAATTGTTTATACATATTAATTAAATGCAGGAAATTATTACAGTAGCAGTTTTCTTTAACCAGCTATTCCCCCAGTGACTGGCACAGAGAGACTATGATTTTTTAGTAAGCTGTAGGTACTATGCTGGGCAGATTCTGAGCCATTCTAACCTTACTACCCTAAAAACCTACATAAAAATGACTCACTTGCCAATCTGATGACTCCTGGGTGGCTTCTGCTCCATCAGTCTGTCTTCATGTCCACATACTCATTGTCCATCCTGCCCCATGATGACTCCTTCTCTCTCCTTCTTCCTCTCCTCCTGCTACATCTTCTGCTGCTCTCCTCCCATCCTCATGGTCTGGTTCTTGTGGTCTCTCAAACCCAAGCCCGGGAACCTAAACTCTGCCTACCCTCTTCTGCCCTGTCACAGGCTTCAGCTCTTTATCAACCCATCAGAGACAACTGGGGAGCATTCCTTACATCACATGGACACAGGAGATAGTTCAACATCCATAACAATGTTCGTGGCAGGGTGGTAACCAGATCTTGGGGCACTGAAATCAGCATCTGAAACACACAGTGCAGGAGACCGTTCTCCAACAACAACTGTTATGGTAGTTTGAACAACAGTCCCCATTGACTCATATATTTGAATGCTTACTCATCAGGGAGTGGAACTACTTGAGAAGAATTAGGAGGTGTGGCTTTTTGGAGTAGGTGTAGCCTTGATGGAGGAAGTGTGTCATCGAGGGTGGGCTTTGAGGTTTAAAAGCCCGAGTCAGGCCCAGCATCTCTCTGCTGCCTTCAGAGCCAGAACCAGAACTCTCAGCTACTTCTCCAGCACCGTGTCTGCCTGTGTGCCCCCATGCTCCCCAACAAGATGATAATGGACTAAATCTCTGAAACTGTAGGCCAGGTCTAATTAAATGCTTCCTTTTACAACAGTTGCTGTGGTCGTGGTATTTCTTCACAGCAACAGAACACTGTCTAAAACAACTGCAATATAATTTTTAATTTAAAACACCAAATGTCTTATGCTGAAAAGATTTTCCGAAGCCATTTGTCAAGTGAATGGCAGACAATTAAGTCTGAAGCTATTTGGATATTTGAATTCATGGATGGTAACTGGGCCTTATTGCAAACTACTGCCTGACTTTGAAACCAGCATAATCAATGACTACATCTCTGTAGAAGGAGCAGTAAAGATACAATTGTCACAACTTGATGCATTTTCTTCTTACTCATACAGAGGAAAAGGCACAAGAGAACTCACAGTTTTGCATGCTAGATTCATGTCATTCACAAATTTAGGAACTGCAAACATCTTAGTCAGTCTTTTCAGTAAAGTAACTTATAGGTAAGGAAACAGATATTCAGAGATTGGGAAACCTACACAAAATCAGACAGAAAGGAGGCTGGGGTTAAACACAGGCCTTGCTCCAGGCACCTCCCACTTCAACTTTCTCTGTTGTAGTCAGAGCTTAGAACTTCTGTCCGTTATCTCTTAGTAGGAAAGCACAGAATATTTGAAAGTCATTCTTATGACCCATTGCTTCCTAGTTCCTAATCCTAAACAGATCTAACTGAGGTCACTCTGCAAACAGCTCTCTCTCCTAAGCCTTGAGCACACAAGAATCCAAGATCTTTTTAAAAACTTTGTCCTGCATACTTAATATGGCCTGTCCATCAGTTTTCCTCTGTCATAAATCAGCACCAGGACAGATGTATTCTTGACCTCAGCTCCTACTGTGCGAGCCTTAGACTGTTTCCAAATAAATAAATAAGGGATCCCAGAACAACGTCAGGAGAAAAGGAGGACTCCCTGTGGTGAGGCCATTTCTCTTGGTTTCAACCTCTGATGTTCACAGAGCATCCAACAGTGCTATGTTGGACAAAGCATAGGGAGGTCTATAAGCTCTTTAGTGGCTGCAGGAAGGCTAGCGGAATAATTTGTCATTTTATGTGGAAAATAAGGAGTCACCGAAGGTGACCTTGTAGTTTGGACCTGGATTTGCTTTACCACATCCAGACACCAGGTGTTTTAGAAACTAAGGATGGCTGGGTGATGGTGGTGTTCCCTTTAATCCCAGAACTCAGAAGGCAGAAGCAAGAGGATCTCTGTGAGCTTGAGGTGAGCCTAGTCTACAGAGTGAGTTCCAGGACAGCCAGGGCTACACAGAGAACCCCTGTCTCAAAAACAAACAAAGAAACATAAAAATTGAAAAGGAAAGAAATACTGTTGCTTTTAAGAATGCCCCCAAGATGGGCTACAGAGATGATAGCTCAGTGATTAAGAGCACTGTCTCCTCTTTCAGAGGTCCTGAGTTCAATTCCCTGCAACCATATGGTGGCTCACTACCAGTCTATACTAGGATCTGATGCCCTCTTCTGGCAGGCAAGCATACATGCAGATAGAACACTCATACACATAAAATTAAAAAATTAGTAAATCTTAAAAAAAAATAAAAGAAATGAAAAAGAGTACTTACTTCTCTTTCAGAGGACCCAGGTTCAGTTCCCAGTAGCTCACAGAATTCTGTAGCTCCAGTTCCAGGAATCTGATGCCTTCTTCTGGGCTCTGAGGATATTAGACATGCATGTTGTACACATATACACTTGTAGGCAAAATACTCATATGCATAAAATGAAGCAATAATGAAAATAAATCTTTAAACAGACCATTTCAACAGGTGCAATATCTTTACAACACAGATCAAAGTCTTTAAACTCACATGGCAAACTAGATAATTGTTTCTTTAAAAAAAGAGATTAAAAACATTTTAATTTTATGTGTATGTATATGAATCACTGCATGCAAGTGCCAAAAGAGGCCAGATGAGGGCAACTGTATCCCCTGGAACTGGAATGACAGTGGGGCTGCTATTCTACCCAATGTGGGTGCTGGCACTTAAATCTTATTCATCTCCAAGGGTAGCACATACTCTTATTGGCTGAGCCAACTCTGAGCTAACCCAGCCTGCAACCAGATATTTGCAGTCCAAATAAGAAAGTAAGACAACAGCTGGGCACGTTGGTGCGTGTCTTTAATCCTACCACCTGGGAGGCAGAGGCAGTTTGATCTCTGATAGTTCAAGGCCGGCCTGGTTTACCTGAGTTCCATGACAGCGAGAACTGCTTACTAGAAAGACCCTGTCTCAAAAACAACAACGACAAAACCCTCCAAACAAACAAACAAACAAACAAACCATCAAAAAAACAAGGAAAGAAATCACACTTCAGTAGTTGAAGGCACACGGAGTCAAAAGGCCTTGGTATATACACATGGGCACTGCCACCATGCTACTGTGAGGTTTCTGTCAAGACGTGCAAGCTCTACAGGCCTTTGTGTTATTTTTTTTCTAAGAAAGGAACACAATACTATCTACATCATGAGTTCAGTGAAATGGTGGTTAAACAGTCATAATTCTTGGCACTTTGCAAGTACACAAAGAATGGTAATTTTGCTGTTTTATTTTATGTGGATGTTTTCCCAGCATGTGCGTCTGTATATCACGTGTGTTGTGCCCTTGGAAGTCAGACGAGGGCATTGGATCCCCTAGAACTAGGGTTTCAGAAGGTTGTGAGGTACCATGTGGTAACGGTGATACAGCCCAGGTCCACTGGAAGAACAGCCAGTGCTCTCAATCAGCCAGCCATCTCCCTAGCCTCAAGAGTGGTTAATTGTTAAGAGATGCTGCTTATACACATCTGCTTTAAATTCTGAATTCAGCTTTCCCCCCGGCCTTCAAACACAATTATCTTCAAGGCTGTGTATGCAGGAAACCTAGGCTCCATTTCCTAGGTTTGTAGCCTTTATTCTGAGGAAGGAAAATCCCTTAACAGAAAGTCTTTAAAGTTAAGTTCCCATCCAATTTGAGTAGAGACTACTCAATAGCCTCTTTAATCTAAACAAAACAAAACAAAAAAAAACCTGCCTGCATGTGTCTGTGTGCATGTCCAAGCGTCTGTGTGAGTGTGGGTGCACCTGGAGAACAGAGCATAACGTTCCTCATCTGATACCTTGGTAGAGCCATGGTTTGGTTTCTTTGTTGTTCTACGGTGCCTACTCCAGGCTAACTGCTTGTTTTTCAGGGTTGTCTTGTCTTCAGAGCCCTGGGATTCAAATACAGTTCACAGAGGAGCGGAGTTTGGGGAATTTTTTCAAGTGCTTTACCCACCAATGCATCTTGCCACCCCCTTTAAGGTATCCTAAGGATTATTTGGGGAAGCGCATGGATGCTTCACTTCTTCCATAACTCACTGAAGTCTGAAATCTGTCTGTCCTGGAAAGATATTCACATCCTTGATACTCAGAGAAGCAATACTGCCTGTCGATGGACAGGCCGAATCAGAGCAGCACCAGCCGTCCCTGCTTGCTCTGAGTAGTTTGACAAACGGGTGGAAAGAGAACACTTTGCCGTCTAAGGGCGGCATCATCTCAGGCCAGGCCTGGGAAATGAGGAAAGACTCGCAACTGCAATAGCCTGATGTTGAGGCCAGGAAACTAGACGGCTGGTTTAGCAGAGAGCCAAGTAAGGATGGTAGAAAACCGCGGGCAGGCAATTTAAGCTCTGTGCTCATGTCTGGGTTAAGTTTGGTCTCCTGTCTCTGGCATCTGGCTGTTTGCTCCCTGAAGGGCGAGGCTGGCTTTTGCCAGGCCCGAGGGGCACACAGATTTCCTTAGGAAAACACGTTCACGAGCAGACGGTTCAGCAACTACAAGCTGCACCACATTCCAGAAAGGTACAGCGGTCCCGCATGGCCGCACTGACCAGCCGGAAGCCCACATCCGGCCGCTCTCGCCTCCACCTCTAGACGCACGGGCGCGTCGTCACCGCGGATGGCCAATCAGAGCGCGCGACCAAAATAGCCCCGTATAAATAGCGGCGGGAGGGCGCGGGTAGCGCCGCGCCAGCGCCGGGCGGGTTGCGCGCGCAGGTGAGGCCCAGCGCCCCGCCCGCTGCACACCTGCTTCCGCCCGACGTGGGGCCGGAGGTTGTCAGCCGAGACTCCAAATATGGGCGGCGTTGGGTTTGCTAAGTGAGTAACGAGCGCTGCGCTCAGCGGAACTCGCCCGCCTCACGGGCTTCTCTTCAGAGAGAAGGCCGCCGCAGCCTTGCGTCATCCGGGCCGCTCTTTAGCGCGGGCTTAGGCGCACTTCCGGTGGGGACGCCCCCGCCCGGGTTCTGCGGAAGGACGAGCCCTTCCCCAGCCTGGGCACGTTCCTGCTCGCCGTTCCGGTCCTTTCCAGGAGGCCTGAGCCTCCCGTCCTGGAAAGGACAGAGGCCCCGGCGCCCTGCACACCTCCCACCTGGCTTCCAGCCTCATCCGGTCTGTGACGTCATGCGGCCCTGCAGATCTCCTAGCTCTTCTCCCTCTCTTCAGCTACTGCCCACCCTCCGTCTTCCCACCCTCTGAGTTGTCTGTAGAACCCTTACATTTGTCTAATAAGGGAGGCTTTAAAGTGTCGGCCTGGAGAAGTGGCTCAGGGTAAGAAAAAGTGGGTGCGGCTCCTAGCACCCACTGTGGTCACAGCCGTTAATAACTCCTGTACCTTCTGACCTCTGCAGGCGCTGTGGTACATGAATATACATGGAACAAAAAGCACTCACACCTAAAACAAAAATCTAAAGAAAAGTTATATTAGAATGTTAAAACCGTATTAGAATTCCACCCACCTGTCAATTTTGTATTGTTTATTCCAAAACTATGAGCAAGTATTTCTGGATACATTTAATGACATCAACTCAATAGAACGCTGCAGGGCATTGTGTGAGCTCTTCCCTCCGTTCTCTTTCTTTTTTTCTCCATCATTATTCACTTATTTTAAATACACAGTTTACTCACACTAAACCTCACAAATATTAAGACAGCTGTGTAAAGGTCTAAGAGTGAGTACAAAGGGATTTAGCCCTTTGTACTAAGGCTAAGATCTGGACCATTAAAACATTCCAAGTTTCTCTTTGTTTCTTTCCAGCCTAAGTACCATAAAAAAAAAAAAAAATGTTCTATGAAATTTCACATATTCATCAAACATGTGGCTGTTACCAAATTAGAACCCAGAACGTTCTTTCACTTTCAAAACTCCTTAGTGCCAGTGCTTTTTAGACAATGCCACCTGTAACCCTTGAAAATCACTAGTCTATTCTCTGTTGCTTTGGTTTTGCCCTTTTCCGGAAAGTTACTTAAAAAATATCATACAGTGAGGGTGCTCATGGTGGCTCACGCCTTTAATCCCAGCACTGAGGAGGCAGAGGTAGGCAGGTATGAGTTCGAGACCAGCCTGGTCTACAAAGCCAGTCTGGGATAGCCAAGGCTACACAGAGAAACCCTGTCTTGGGGAAAAAAAAAAGTATCATAAGGGGCTATTTTGAACCTGGCTTCTTTCAAACCTCTGAGATGCCTAAACTGTTCCATAATCCTTCCCTATCATTGCTCAGTAGTATTCCATAGTGTGATTATAACTGTTTATTCACTTTTGGAAGAAAATGAGTTATTTCCTCTCTCCACCAGTCTCTTGATACTCAGTCTATGCTGGCACTGAACTCGAAATCCTCCTTCTTCATCCTGAGTGCTGGGAACTACATGCATACATCATGATTATGGTCTTGTGACAATTATGAGACATGCCAGAAACAATTTTCATAAAAGGCATGCTTTCGTTTGTTTTATTTTATCTCATTTTTGAGAGAGGATCTCATGCAGCTCAGACTGGCCTTGAATTCACTGGGTCTCAAACTCACTGTAATTCTTCTGTCCCAGCCTTCTCAGGTAAACTCTACCACACTTTTAATCCCTAGGAGAGGACATTTAAATCTTCCAAGTGTTTCCTGGAAGCCTATCGTGTGTTCTTGTTAGCCACGTGTGAGAGTTCACAGCCCCACTCCTGAGGACCTCCAACCAACATGCTCTCCCCACAAAACACTACCAACCAAGCTCCTCCAGCTGCAGGTGGTCAAGCCCCGCCCAACAGAGTGAAAGGCCCAAGTTTAGGATTTGAAACCCACCAGTCCCTGAACTTGAGGTCCCACCAATCCTTGGGCTTGAAATTCTACCAATATCCACCCTGGAAAGTTCCATACCCCAAGATACCCTGTATAAACCTTGTCTTCTCAGTTCTCTGCTGCCTTTTGCCTGAGCAGAGGCAGCCACCCTCCTGGGTTTTCCCTCCTAATAAATCTCTTATGTGAGGTTTGTTGTGTGGTGTGACTCTGTGGTATTCCTTGACCCCGTGCGGCAAGGCTACATTTCCCTTCAGAACTCAAAGACATTGGGAAACCTTTCCTCTCAGAGATGTAACAGCTACATTCTGTGTCCTCACTCGCACTTGTCACCATTCTGTTTAAACGTTTTAATGACTGACAGGAGAATCTCATGACTTTAAGGACCATTATCCTAAAGGCAGGTGGTGTTCAGTGCTAGTATTCACCATGTGTTTGTCCTCACTTGTGAAAAGTCTGCTGAAGCCTTATACATTGTTTTAAAAAGTCAGGTTGAGAGCTTTGGGTGTAGCCCAATAATAGAGTGCTTGCCAAGCATGTGCAAATCCCTGGGTTCTGTCACTAGCATAGCAACCCTCCCCTCTCCCCCCAAGACCTTCTAAAGAACTAGCTATGCTGGTTAGGTGTTTTTGTTCTTTGTCAACTTGACACAAATTGGTTCACCTGGAAGAGGGACCCTCAGTTGAGAAAATGCTTCCATCAAACTGGCTTTTAGGCAAGTCTGTAGGTTCCTTTTCTTGATTGCTGCTAATGGAAAGGGCCCAGCCCACTCAGAGTGGTACCACCTCTGGGCAGGTTGTCCTGGGAGGCAAACAGAAAGTGAGCCAAAAGAGTAAGCTAGTGAGCAGCACCCTCCATGGCCTCTGCATTAGTTCCTGCCTCCGGGTTCCTGCCTTGAGATCCTGCCCTGACTTCCCTTCATGCTAGACTGCAAAGCACAAGATGAAATAAATACTTTCTTCCCTCAAATTGGTTTTAGTTTTATCACAGCAACAGAAACCAAATTAAGTCACTGGTTTGTGTTTTGCTGCATTTTTGACAAATTCTTAGTTGATTAAAATCATCCTTCCATTGAATTGATTGTATCTTTGTGAAAAATCCATTCTGTTTTGCAGGAATTTATTTTGGTAATTTTTGCTTTTTTCCAGTAACCTGTGTATCTGTCCCTTTTCCAGTACTGCATCGTCTCAATGACCATGGCTTTCAAGTAATTCAGAGTGCTCCAATTTTGTTCTTCCTCAGTTATTTGTATCTTCTACTTCCTTTGACCTTTCAAAGGAAATATATGCGTATCTTTAAGAAATTCTTGTTTTAGCTGGGCAGTGGTGGTGCACGCCTTTAATCCCAGCACTTGGGAGGCAGAGGCAGGCATATTTCTGTGAGTTTGAGGCCAACCTGGTCTACAGAGTGAGTTCCAAGACAGCCCAGGCTACACAGAGAAACCCTGTCTTGAAAAAAAATCTTGTTTTATAGATTAAGTAGATGGGAACTGACACCTTTTTCTTTGGTGAGCATGTTCTGGAGATTGAACCCAAGATATCTTTCCTCTAAGCCAGTGGTTCTCAACCTTCCTAATGCTGCAAGTCTTTAATACAGTTTCTTATGTTGTGGTGACCCCAATCATACAAGTATTTTTTGTTGCTACTTCATAACTGTAATCTTGCTACTGTTATGAATCATAATGTAAATATCTGTGTTTTCTAATGGTCCTAGGAAAGGTGTTGACCCACAGGTTGAGAACTAGTGGTCTAAGAACACACTATCACAGACCTACATTCTTAGTCCAAGAATTGATGTCTTAAATCCATTGAGTCTTTCAATCTGTAAAGATAATGTGCTAGTATATTTATTTAGGTGCCTTTCATTTGTTCAGTCAACATTAAGGAATATTCCTCCTATAGTTTCATTACCTGGTTACTTAGATTTATGTTGTTTTAAAGCAATAGTCTCTCTATTTTTCTTAATTCTAGTGTCTCAGTGTCCATTGCTATTCCAAAGAAACGTGGCTTGTTTCTGAGTGTCAACCTTATATATTTCAAACTTGATTGGCCTATTTGTTTGTTCTGAAAGGATTTTTGGAATCCACAGGACTTTCCACATACACAATTACATTGTCTGTGAATGGGAATTATTTTATCTCCTAATGAAAGACCCCCGGAGGGTATCTTTCGTCTGAGAGACCCCTGCCCAAGGATCAACGAGTCCAGGCGTTCGGATGCAAACAGCAAGAGGCTTTATTGGATACACGGGTACCCAGGGCGACAAAGTCACTCGGAGGACTTGCGCGCCCCCCAGGGTGGAAAGCTGGGGTTTTTATAGGGTTTTAGAGCAGAAGCGCTGGTACAGAAGCGAGAGGCATGGTTACAGGGGGCTGATTGGTACGTTTACATGAGACCACGGTTTGCGTCAAAGTTTGGCAGAGACACCGAGATTCCAGGAACTGGGTGGTCAAAATGGTCATGATGACCCCTTGACGTGGCCCGCCACCTGTTGTTTTATTTTTTCCTATCTCAGCTGGAACAATCTCTGACAGATATCCCATGAGGGTGGTCACAACAAGTTGTTTTTAGCTCAACTGGGGCAGCCTGACCGCAGATATCCCAAGTGGGTGACACAGCTAGGTTTCTTAGTAATTTTTCAGTTTCCCATCTGGCCTTCAGAGTTTTACAAAACAGTGGTGTCCCACAAAATGGCGTTAGCTATGTTTAACTTAGGGTGAGGCAGGGGTCTTTCACTACTTTCCAATGTCTATAACTTATATTAACTTTTAGTGCCTTATTTCATGATAGAGCTTTGCTGTGATGTTGACTAGGAGAGGTGACTTGGACATCTCTCCTTGTTCCTGGTCTTATGAGAGTAACACATCCAGTCTTTCTGTACAGTATGTTAATTATAGGCATTTGTAGCTTGTGTATTGTTCTGGCTTTTTTTTTTAATAGTTTTTTATTACTATAATGAAATATCAGAGGTAGGATTACTCTATAAAGAAAAGGCGGTTATTTAACTCACAGTTTTGGAGACTGAAAATTTAAGATCAGGAGGTCTTGTTGGTTTGGCCTGAGGTGATGATGACCTCATGACATCATGGCTGAAATATTTGACAGAGCAAGAAGTCATCTGCCCCAAATTCCTTCTGAGGCTTTGGCCTTAATTAATCTAAGCACCTCCACCTAAAGATACCACATTTGTTGATTGGGTTCAGTTTCTCTCTAGTTCCCACTAAGGATTACGTGTTTAACCTTGTCAGAACTCTCTTTTGCACCAGTTCATGGAGTCTTTGTGGACATATTTATTGGTTTTCACCTATTGCTCTGGGATAAATTCTATTCTGTGTAACTCTTTATGGTATTGTAGTCAATGCGTGCCTTGCATCTGTGTTCATGAGGGTTATTGGTACATGAAGTTATTTCTTGTCTTGCACTTTATCTGACTTTTGTGTCATGAAGTCAGAACAATTTAAGAAAGAAAAGATTGCCAGGTGGTGGTGAATGCTTTTAATCCCAGCACTCAAGGCCAGCCTGGACTGCAGAGCAAATTCCAGGAGAGCCAGAGCTACACAAAGAAACTCTAGGTAAAAGAGAGAAGGTTAGTGGAGAGAGGAGACACAGATCCCTTTACTTCTCCTAGCTGTTTAGGGTTGATGGCTTCTTTGGGGGCTATATCAGTTTCTATCAACAGCAAATTCAGCAAGCAGTCTCCTCCATCTATCTCCTTTAAGCTGCTGCGCCATGAAGCTTTGTCTGGTCTCTCCAAACTGCCATACTCCACACTTTCTCTCTCTTCCCTCAGTTTCCTAGGCCACACCCCTCTTTATGCTGTACCTGGCAGGCCATTACCAGCTGGCAAAGACCATGTCCCACAGGAAGGAATTATCAGCTATGGACAAACCAAAGCCCAAACAACAACAACAAAATTAGTTTTATTTATTATTTATACAGTATTCTGCTTGCATGTGTGCCTGCAGACCAGAAGAGGGCACCAGATCTCATTACAAATGGTTATGAGCCACCATGTGGTTGCTGAAAATTGAACTCAGTACCTTTGGAAGAGGAGATTGTATCCTCTGACATCTCTCCAGCCCCCAAACTAAAATCTTACACTTGCATAACTGAGTTTTTGTTGTTGTTTTATTTTTTTGTTTTGTTTTGTTTGTTTTTTGAGACAGGGTTTCTCTGTGTAGCCTTGGCTGTCCTGGACTCAGGGTTAGGGTTAGGGCTATAACTGAGATTTAAAAAAAAACCAAACAAACCAAACTTCCATTATATCACCATGCGTGGCTATCAGCACGTTTTCTAAGACATCATTTCTTTTGAAACACTGTGGCTTCTTTTTGATGGTCCATCCTGGTTATCATTCCTTGGGAAAAAACAGTTGGCGGAAGAACTCTACAAATGTTAGGTTAAGTGGCTGGCATTTTTCAGTTCAGTGTTCTTACTGACTTTCAGATAGGGATGCTGAACTCTCTACTTTCCTTTCTGTTCTTTTTCAGACACTTTAAAGCTCTGCTGTCTCAGGCACATTTGGGTTCAGGTGGCCGTTAGTGTAGTGACACTTTTGTCACTTTCACGAACAGTGAAGGTGTGGGGATCTCCTTGTGTGTGTCTTTCACTGACTGTCCTACAGTCTCATGGGCTCTGGAAAAGACACCAGCACTCTGGAAAAAGTCAGAATTGAATCAGCCATAAGAGATCACCTATGGTGTCAGCATTTGTTCCTTGAGTTCTACCCAAAGGAGACAAAATGACACCTACATGCAGTAGGTCATTGCAGAAGAGAACTCCTGAGGGTAAGGAGCCCATACTAACTTTTATGATGTGCAGAATGATGCTATGACTGAATTGCTGGAGAGAAGCCCCATGTCTGTTTTCTGTGGTGTAGACTGAATAAACATCCTTGAGAAGGTACTCATGTTCCAAGGAAGTCATGGCCACAGTGAGTCACAGACACTCAGAAGTTGAGAGGAACTTCGGAGAACAGCTTTCAACAGTAATGCTGCTTTTTAGTTCTAGTAATCTTTCTTGCGCAGAAATCTGCTTGGATGTGAACACAGCGTATTAGTCAGCTTCCCACAGCTGTGACTGAATACCTGAGGGAAGGATCTAGATGGAGTTGTTTGTTTGGGGTCACAGTTTTCGTGGTCTTTGGCTCTGTTGGTTCTTGGCCTGTGGTACAGCAGGACGGCACAGGGGCAGGAGAATGTAGAAGAGACACCTCATCGTGGACAGATGGGACTAGGACCTGCTGTATCTTCTAAAACATGCCCTTCATGGCCTGCTTTCTGCAGCTAGGTCCCACCCCCTGGTTTCTATAACCTGACCAGCTAGGGACCAAGCATTCAGAATCAGAGTCTCAGTGTACAAAGTCTTAAGGTACTGCTTTTGCAAAGGACCTGGATTCTGTTCCCAGTATCCATTTAGGGTGGCTCACAACCACCTGTAACTCCTGCTTCAGGGGGATGTGACATCTCTGGCCTCCATTCATATGCACATACCTACACATAGATACACACATACACATACTTAAAAATAAAAGAAATCTTACAAAGAAACAAGCAAACCATTGGGTCTGTGGGGACCATTTTATACACAAATCATTATTTGTAATTATTTGAACTTTTCTTAGTATTTGCATGATTTATTTCTCCATCCCCTATTTTTAAACTGCCTATCTAATATTTAAGGTGAGTTATGTGTGTGTGCGAGTGAATGGTTGCTTTATACGTAACATATAATTTGGCACTAATTTTTTTTATTTGCTTTGATTTACAAGTTTAGATCAAGGCTTATCAAACTATGCCTAGCCAGTTGCTTATTTTATAAATAAAGGTTTATCAAAATGTTGGGGCTGGAGAGATAGCTCAGAGTGTAAGAGCACTTGCTGTTTTTGTTTGTTTGTTTGGTTGGTTGGTTGGTTTTGTTTTTTCAGAGGACCTGGGTTCAATTTCCAGCACCTACATGGTGGTAACAATTATTTGTAACTCATTGTGTACAGATTGCACTTAAATACATGCAGGCAAAACACCTATATACATAAATAAAAAGAAATCTTTTTAGAAAAGACACCCATGTTTGCTTGCTTATGTATCATTTTGGCTGCTTTCAGCTACAAAGCAGAGGTGAGCATGTTTATGTCATTTGCATTTAGTTGTTGGTATGTTTAGATTTAGGTTATTTTTATTCTACTATTTCTTTTAAATTTATCCCTTTTGTTCTATGTTCTTCATTTTCTCTTTTCTTGCCTTTTTTTGATTATGTGATAATTTTATAGTATTCCATCTTAATTTTCCCATTTACTTCTTTGTGTGTGTATTTTTAATGGTTGTTCTAGGAATACCATGTGTAAGTTAACATCACCAAGCCTCACTTGCACTAATATTTTATCAAAGTTTGATAAAGGAAAAAAAAATCTGCGAAGTTCCCAGTTTAATCACAAGGGCTGGAAGCTGGAAGGCTATAAACCAGCTATGGCTACAAACCAAAGAAAGGACTGTTGAAACCTTGAGTTAAAAGACACTCAGGTCAAAGTCATTGGACTATTTATATATAAACTTTACAGATTGTTGATCCCAGCCAGTGTAGAAGATTTGATCCCATCTTATCTTGAAGTTTTGCTTCTTTCACAATATGCTGCCTTCATATTGTAGCCAATAGGTTATGCCTTCCTTCTCCAAAGTTTTGTTGCAGTAATGCTGTTAAACTTCAAGGTCGGAAGACATCCTCCCCACCCCTAGTTGCTGCCTAGTTTGACTGCTGGTGGTTTACAGAAGTTTATCCTGGGAACTGACTGGTCTCTGGGGAAGCACCTGGAACAAAAAAATCAACAAATCCTTTTATTTCAAAGATCTTCACAAATCTTGTGAAGTGAGTTTCTTTTTTGGGGGGAGGTGAGGGTGGGATGGGGTTTGAGACAGGGTTTCTCTGTGTAGCTCTGACTGTCCTAGAACTCACTTTGTAGACTATGCTGGCCTCAGACTCAGAGATTTGCCTGCCTATGCTTCCCAAGCACTGGGATTAAAGGCATGTACACCACCACTGCGCATGTGAAGTGGGTTTCTGTTTGTCGGGAAGGCTGTTACTCTTATCCAACTCTAACAGTCAACATTTCTGGCAAATGTCATGTAGTTCCTGAATAGCTCAAACAGTCTACCCAAGTTTAGAGTTCTCAAGCTAGCTCCCAGGCGTACTGACCGGAAACCCACCTTCTGATGCTGCTTTTCCCTCCCCTTGCTGTCCTTTACACTCTGGGGCAGCCTGGTAGTTTGGTCCCTAATAAACTTTTCTTTCTACCCATGGAGTGGTCCAGTTAGGTTGTTTCACTCCACTCTCACTTACAGGAACATCTCCCACTCAGGCTCTCAATCCTTCTGAGAAACGTTCTGCACCTCTCAGCAGGGTGACTGGGTAGGTTGCTTCCTTAGATTTATTTACAGATATTTGTGTTTTTTACCTTATTATGTAATTATACATATTTTTCATTAAAAATTTTTGTTATTGAAATGTAAAAATACTAGTTATTTTTTAAAATATCGTGTAGCCTGTGGCTTTGATGCATTTATTTATTTATAAATTGTTTAGGTTTATTTATTTTATGTGCATGAATATTGTCCCTAAATATATATGTGTACCATGAGTGTTCCTGGTGCTCAAGGAAGTCAGATTAAAGCATTGATCCTCTGGAACTGGAATTCTGAATGGTTGTGAGCCACTGTGAGGGTGCTAGGAACCGAACCCAGGTCTTCTGCAAGGGGAATAAGAACTCTTAACCACTGAGCTGACTCTCCAGCCCTGCAATTATTTGTTAATCCTGATTGTGGTTTTATTTTCTATTTGTATAATCATGTCATCTCTAAATAAGAATTTTTGTTTTTGCATCCTTCTTCCCAACCATTATTCTTTTCTTTTGTGGGACAAAAAAAAAAAAAAAAAAAAAAAAGCTCCTTCTCTGCCCTCACCAGTTCTGTGGCTGATGAAAGAATTGAATTGACAGAAGACAGAGTAACAGAAAAAACATTATTTTAAATACATAGTTATACATTGTGGGGAGTCCCAAAGAACTATGAGACTGAAGGAAGTGACCAGTCTGGGCTTAGAGATGATCCTGCATTATACAGAGGAACTGACTTGACCTAGAAAGTTTGGGGGAAAGAAATGTATGGTGAATCAAAGTTGCCGAGTAAGCAGGCAAGAGACTTTAGTGGATAAAAGCTGTTTGAGAGCAGCCCTCTTCCTGTTTCACATCTCTTTACTAGAGAAAATTTCCTATGTTTATGTAGATTCCCCTTACAGAAGAGTGAAGTTGTACTTCATGTTCGGTAGTTGGAGTCCTGTAATTGTTTCAGTTGCCTTAGGTCAACTCAGTGAGCAGCCACCCAGGGAGCAGCTGGATCTCAATCCCTTTATTTTGTTTCTTGCCTCACTGCAGTGTGTGGGTGAGAACAATGGTGAGTAGAGATGCAGAGAATGACCAATGTGCAAAGACCTGGAAGGATGAGAAGGGTGTTCCCCCTCTCCCAACTCCGTGTGTATGTGTGTGTGTGTGTGTGTGTGTGTGCACGCATGTGCGCGCGTGTGCATGAGAGTGCGCGTGCCTGTGTACTGAGGAGTGTGATCTCACCTGAGTCTCTTACGGTTTCCAGAGATGTTAACGTAGTCTTTGGCAGGCTCAGGGAGGCAAGAAGCCTGAAGTTCTGTGTACCTTTGTGTCTTTTGTCAACACCCACTCCTTTGGTCAGATCATAAAAGCCGGTGCTCTTTCCTGTGCACTCTTGTTGGCTGGCCATGTCTCAGGACACAATGGTTGAGTGTGGACTGACTTCCTTCTCTCTGTTCCCTTGGCAGGGCCTGTGATGAGCTCATTGAACAGTCTAGGGGAGGACCAGGAACCCATTCAACCTTCGCTGTGGGGCAGGACCCACTGCTCTCAGTTCTGTAGAAGAAAGGACCGATCTTCTAATGATCTACAGCATTTCTGACCCCAGTCAATGGATGTGAATCTCTAATGCACGCTGATGATACCATCCTCACATTACATAGAAAATAACCAAGCCCCAGGATTAGGGACATAGAGGGTTACTGTCACCTTTTGTCTCGATGTCTTTTTAGATTCTTCTCTGTGACCCCCTCACGTGCCCCCTTCTGTACACATCTGTGTATGCACATCTGTGGTCCCCACACAAAGGGTTTGCGCACAGGGTCAGCTGGATTCAGAGGTCAAGGGGGCATGGCCTGGATTGGGAGGCCAAGTTAAGAAAGCATTCGCTCTCTATTACAGGGCCTTCTAATCTAGAGCTCTCCACCCAGGGGCAGCCATTCTTTCCTGGTTTTTATCGTTTTGATCCATCATTTTTGTTATCAGGGGCTGTAAAAGTTTCTGTTATAAAATATAAATGACCCCAGAAGGAAAAAAACAAAACACATTAGTTCATTGCTAGCTTTTAGCACCAGCCTATGCCTTTATTAGCATCCTGTTAAGTATTTATCACTTAGCTTTCTAATGACCCCAGCGTAGCTTTGTTGGCAGAACAGTTGGGAGAGGTATGAAGGCAAGAGACAGTGCCAAGGGAGACTCAATCTGCAAAATAAGTGAGTGTGCGCTAAATTATCAATCCCAGCTTCCACAGCTGGGATTCTCACAACACCTGCAGCCCAATGGGAGGAGGGAGGGAGAAGCAGAGATCTAATCACACAAGTGGTGCCTGGGGCCTGTCTGGATCCTCCACCACAGCTTCTGTTAAGAAGTCATCGGCTTCTCGGAGCTCCTCCCTGGAGGCCTCTTCCTCCTTGCTTCTTGCTCCTGGAGTATTTTCCAGTATTTCTCATCTCTCTAAAGCCTTGTCAGAGGCCGGTGACTCAGCCAGGGGTGTGGGTGTCCGTGGCAACACTCGTCAAAGGGGATTAGAGACCTTCCTTTATGCTCTGCAGCTTGGTGTGTTCAGTTCTGGCCTTCACCTGCAGGTCAGCTGTACAGCTGGCAATGGTTTTGCTGGCTTGCATTGGGCTGTCAGTCTCCAGGGCAGAAACCATTTCTTTCCTTTTCTTTCTTTCTTTTTTTAACCTCTGGTTCCTTTTGGTTGTTATTGTTGTTGGGGTTGGAGGTGGGAATATAGTCTGAGATAGCCTTGAACTCCTAGGCTCCTTGCCTCCATGTTTTGAATGCTGAGACTACAAGGTATGCTACTGTCTCCAGCCCTTTCGCACAGGTCCTGCCACATAGTAAGTGCTCAATGCACTGTTTATTTGGTTGATGAGTAGATGGGAAAGGGATAGGGAGGTGGGCTGAATTTCCTCAATTATAGTTGCAGTCTCTTCGATTCTCTCTCTCTCTCTTTTTTTTAATTGTGAACCACCCATGTCTAGTTAAACACTAAAATTCAGTGGTTCTGATTCCACAAGGACTGTCTTTAAAGGGGCCTCCCTAAAGTGCTTTTATTTCTCCTGTGTGGAGAGTCTACTTTCCTCACTACAAGATCTTCCAAGCATCTCTGCCAAAATTGACTTTGGTTGTGCTGTGACCTTCTTAATACATTTTGAACTCAGCTTGCAAGTATTGAGGGTTTTTTTTGCAACAATATTTATCAGTGATATTTGTGTAGAGTTTTCTTACTTTGCTATGTTTTGTTAATCCCATCAAGTAAGAATAAGACCACTGTCACATTTCTTTTTGAACCAAATTTGAAATAAGCTTTATTAAATACTGGCGAGGCCAATAGACACTGGTCAGGTTCATATCTGGGATTCCCAGAGTATTCCCCCAAATTGTATTAACCAGGGGCTTAAAAACCCACAAGACTACCTACTTCCCACCGTCATCCAATCAGGGCCAGCAAGCACACTCATACCCTCCCACCTATGTTCCATCCTGCACTTCCTGTGCGGCTGGGGTGAGCAAATTTGTTTACAGGAGCAAAGGCATGTGGGTTATTGTCTTCCATGAACAGCAGCACCAGCATTCCAGGAAGTTCTCTGTCCTTGGGCAAGTGGGGCTTATAGGTTAGAGGCATTTTTGTTTTACAGATCTCTTAGGCACAGAAATTTAAACTTAAAACATAACTTTGGCCTTCACAGTTCTGGTCTGTGATTCTCAGGTGACCCCGTACTGTAGAATACACTGTTGCTCCTTCCCTCTCTGCCTTGTGGACCTGTTTGAGGAGCATTAACTTTTGTTCTTTTTGTAAAGTTTTGGTAAAGTTCATCAGTTACTCCATCCTGAGCTTTTTTTTTTTTGTCAAGAGACTCTTATTACTGCTTAAGATTTGTTGCTTATTATAGATCTGCTTAAATTGTTTGTATCTTCTTGATTTAATTTTAGTAGGTCATGTGTCTAGGTGTTTAACCATTTCCATAGATTTTCTAGTATTTTTGGAAATTAATAAGTTTTCAAAGATTTCCCTAATAATGGTCTGGGTTTCATTGGAATGCATTATAATATCCCCTTTTCATTACTAATTTCATTAATCCTTCCCTTCCCTTTTGCTTTGATTGGTGAGGGTGTTGTCAATTTTTTTTTTTTTTTTTTTTTTTTTTTTAGACAGGATTTCTCTGTGTAGCCTTGGCTGTCCTGGAACTGGTTCTGTAGACCAGGCTGGCCTTGAACTCACAGAGATCTGCCTGCCTCTGCCTCCTGAGTGCTGGGATTAAATGTGTGTACCACCACTGCCTGGCTAGTCGTCGTCTTCTTCTTCTTCTTCTTCTTCTTCTTCTTCTTCTTCTTCTTCTTCTTAAGAACCATATTTTTTTATGGTCTGTGTATTGTTCTATTAGTCTCCATTTCATTAATTTCTGTTTTATCTTCTTGCTACCTAATGGCCTTCTGATTTGGCTTGTTCTTATTTGTGTTTTGTTTTGTTTTTCCCTGAGATTTTGAGTTGCATCATTAGGTTAGAGATTGTGCTCTTATACTCTAATTAAGCACTCATAGTTACAAACTTTCCTCTTAATCATATCTCAAAAGGTCTGGTTTTTGTGCTTTGATTTTTATTTGATTCTGTAAAATTAAAAATATTCTTTCTGTCTCCTTTCAATGATTTTTCAGTTCCTTCACTGAGTTTTAGTTTGGATGATCCATCTAAAGATGAAAGTGGGGTATTGAATCTTCACTATTATTGTATCAGTACCTAAAGGGCCCTCTATGTTTGTTTATAAAATTAGAGGAAAAACAGACTGTTATGATCTATAAAGATGAGGAGGCAGTCAGGTGGCACCATGGTAGGCCCATGCCAAGGTGTACCCCCTGAGGAATTATGCCATGAAACAGATCTGGCATAAAAACGTTTCATTGAGGGGGAAGGGAAGGGAGTGAGCCATGAGGGAAGAGAGGGGCCAGGGAGGGAGAAAAAGGGGGTGCCCAGGACACACACACACACACACACACACACACACACACACACACACAGAACAAACGCAGAAGGAAGCTGGAACACGGAGAAAGCTGGGGGTGGCAGGGGCGGTCCCTATATTTGGCAGCACCGGCACACCTGGCGACAGCAGGTGATGATGTAAGGTAAGGTGTCTCAAGGTTCCCAAAGGTAGGCTAGTGGGATTACCTGTAAACTAACACTAACAAATACTGAAAGAAGTCATAAACCAAATTACATAAGTATATGAGGGGGGAGAAAAATAGAAGGAAAAAAAACTATGATAAAGTGAAATTACCACTGAAAGTATAGTTAAAATATGAAGAGGAAATTTAAGAGGTAAAAGGGAAAAAAGATGAACTATTGGAGAGAATTCTTTCTGGGACTTTGAAAGTTGGAGACATCCACCTGAATGCAGGGCAGAAGAAACATTAGGACTCGTGGGCTCCTGTCGCTCCCATGAGTTTTCCTGTGGACTAGGGCCTGCGGTAGACAAGCGCCCAGTCATCTGAGTGGCTTCCTTTCTTTGCACATCAGGGGTCACTGCTAACCACACCTCAGTGTGCAAACATGTGGGCCTGGGCAGGCTCTTTCACTCTCCTGAGACTCCCCAGATCTTATCTCCTGGGGGTGGCTAATGTTCCGGCACTGGGTGTCTTTCCAAGCGTGTTGGGAGTGTGGGAAGCAATCACAGCAGAGGTCTGTGTGGGTAGCTGTGTCTTTCTGCTGTCAAATCCTGTAGAGTTAATCACCCTGCTGGAGGGATGGGCTGGATGTCAAGTGCTCTGCAGGGCTTCAGTCAGGCTCTACAGCAGTGAACCTCCTGGCAGACAGAGGGCAAATATAGTCACTGACCGCAGCCGCAGAACAGTCAGAAGGTGTTCGCAACAGACGAGGTTTGATCCCACACAAGAGGGAGGCCATCTTTCCCTGTCTACTTCAGTGCCTAGGCCAAGTCTCCCGCTGTACTTAACTCTCAGCACCAGGCCCTCTTATCCTCCACAGCTTCCTCCCAAGGCTGTACTCTCCCTGGAAGCTTAGGGCCCCTTGAACACCAAACCGGAAATTCAGGCCCTGGCGGAAAAGATTGAAGTCAAAGGAGCTCAGGGCTCTGAAAGCCGAGCCAGGTGGCAACCAGGGCTGGCCTGCCTTGGTCAAGTTGGTGGCTGCTTCAAGAACAGCTCAGAGCTCTGAAACCGAGAGGCAGTGGCGGGAGCACGGTTTTGTAGGCGGACAGAATGGCTACTCCGAGAAAAGCTGGCTGCTTGCGCTGTGGTAGGCGGAGGGGTTCGAGAAAGATGGCTCCAGCCATCCAGGCATGTGGCCGCCTTACTTGGAGGTTCAAGCCTGGGGATCCAGCAGCGAATCCTTCGCGGGGAGCGGGGGAGCCCTTCCTTCCCCAGAATAAATGAAATAGATGGTGCTGGCCTGTGTATTTCCTGTGAAACAGGGACTTAGAAATCTTGGGTAGTGGGAGAGGTTTTGATGAATGCGTTTGATTGGCTGAGGCCAGGAGTGCTAAGGATACTTCATTTACATGCAGCTTTACGTTGGTATCCTAAGAAGGGGAACACAGTACTTAGTTATCCTATGGGGAAGCGGGGTGGGCTGGGGGTGGAGTGAGGTGGGGTGGGGTGGAGGGGGAAAGAATTCAAGTTACTGTTAGAGGTTTGGATAAAGGTCATTGGTTGAGAGCTAAGATACCAAAACATCCATTAGCTTGGAGGAGGGTATTTCTAGGAATCCTCGGGTGCACAGTGAATGAGATTCTTCCCAGGAAAGAGTTGGGCTTGTAATCTCCCTGAGGGCCATATGACACTCTTTAGAGGATCCGGGATTTCCCCAGATGAGGGGGAGAGGAGGTAAACCAGCTGAAGAAGGGAGTCTGTCATTCTACTACCAAGCTCAAGAGCTATCTGATAACCCCAGACCTAGACGTTGTTAACAGCAGGGCACACAGGCTAGTCAGTTCAGAACAATAGGCTCTCTCTCAAGTGTGTGCCTGCTGGGGCCAGTGAGATGGCATTTGAGAGCACTTACTGCTCTTGCAGAGAACTCAGGCTCAGTTCTCAACACCTACATAGTGGCTTACAACTGCCTATAACTCCGGTTCCAGGCCTCTCACGCCTTCTCTGGCCTCCACAGGCTCTTGCCCACATGCAGTGCTCCTGAAGGCACATGTACATGAATATTAAACACACAGAGGAAGCTCGTGGCCTTAGTGGCCTCCACTGCTGACCATCTCACTTGAAGCCATTGACTTGTCAAGACCACAGCTGGATTTGAGGCCTGTGAGAGCTGTGTTCTCGGCTTGTAGATGGGACTGTGAGTTTCTTCTCACCGGGACTGCCTGGCTTACCTTGGGTGAGGCTTCTATTCTGCGTCCCTCTCCAGGAGCTTCAGGGTCACAGCTACCTGGCTTTCTTCTGTCGATGCACTGCCCTTGTCTCTCCACATCGTGTTTCAGCAGTCTTCTAACTCTTTTGTGGATTTCTAGGCTTTTTCCTCTTTCTTGGGATGGAGCCTATGCTTGCTTGCCTTGATGCTGGCTTCTAGTCTGCCTCCTTACCCCAGAGGTTTCAGTTCCTGTCTATCCTCTCAAAAGTGTGTCTTACTCTCCCTCCCTTTTCCTCCCTCCTCCATCTTTCCCTCTCTGTCTGTCTGTCTGTCCTCTCTCTCTCTTTCTCTGTTTCTCTAAGACAGGGTTTCTCTGTATACCCCTGGCTGTCCTGGAACTTGCTCTGTAGATCAGGCTGGCCTTGAACTTACCTGCCTTGAATACACCTGCTTCTGCCTCCCTCAAAAGTTTGTCTTAAGCATTTACCCAAGATCCTCAGAGGATGTTCCTTATAAATTTTTCTGCTTGTGACAGATGGTTTTTAACTTATGCCTGCCTTTAAGCCTTGGGCAAACTATTGTCTTGCCTGTCCCAGTGTCTTGTATCTTCCCTTGACTTGGTCAACTGGCATCTCAGAGAAACCCTCTTGGAGTCTCCTGAGCCACATCAAAATTCCCTTTGGAACAAGGCACAGTTCACATCCGTGGCCCTAGCATTTGTGAGGCTGAAGGAGAAGAATGACATGTCATGAGTTCAAGGCCAGTATGGGCTATATTGTGGAATTCTAGGCTAGCCAGGACTTCTGAATGAGATCCATGTCAAAAATAAGTCTCTTTGGTAGGGGTTGGTCACAGCCACCTTGGGCACCAAGCTGTCCAATCAATGTTGATAGGATTTAAAATTGTACCAACAACTCTGGGCCTTCTCAAGCAGGCACCAGGAAGCAGGAGCAGTGACAGGGCTGGGACATGAGTTAAGTCAAGGCTGCCATGGAATCTGAAGAGCATAAAGTCAGTGGAAGCTTGTGTGGAGTGATTTTAATGGCAACAAATGGGTCATTACCAAACCTTGAAGCAGTTGGTTGGATGTACAATTAGGAGAGACTTTCCTTAGACTCTGAGCCTCATGGTGGCTCATCCCTCTCTAAGTGCTTTCAAATGCAGCACGGGGAGTCTGCAGAACCAGTTATACACACACACACACACACACACACACACACACACACACACACACACAGCCTGGAGTAACACACATCTCACCATAGCTTTGCCCAGGCTATGTGCAGCAGTACAGAGTCCACACATCTGCTGCTTAAGTGGGCCCCAGAGCTTAGCACCCTTTTTTGGCTGCCCGGACAAATACGAAATCTGAAACTACTTAAATAGCTCCAATCCAGGGCAGGTTGACCCAAGATCAAAACTAAACAGGTTGTATTGAGAGCTGGTGCGGGCTGCGCACTTCCAGCTACAGCATGTGGCTTAGGTGCTGTTAAACACAAATAAAAGACTTCCTTTTTATTGAAGTGATGCATGTTTATAATTTTAACAACTAGAATACAAAGAAACAAAAATCTCCCATAACCCCATGTTCTAATGTACATATTTTATGTATCCCTTTCCCCCGAAACTCTTCCTTCCTCCCTCTCTTAAGCATTGTCATTCTCTGCTGTGTTCACGGCACAGGATAATTTAAGATGAAATTTACCCATGAGTAGAGACAGAGACCAAGGTCATTGCTGATGGCCTGGGGAAGTCTTCATTGGACTTGTGAGGATAGAAAAATTAATTGGTTTGACCCTGGGCTTAGCTAAAGGAGGAATGTGGGGTCTAAGAAGCAGGGGGCTCCCTGGGGTTCACTGAGCTTTCCCATCCGGCAGGCAGCCCACACTAAACCTTTGTTTCAGTGTGGCAGTATTAGGGCTGGTGCAGAGAGTGAGACATTTGAGGTTTAGCAGGACTCCCATGATGAGGTACAGAAATAACGCTGTCCTGTTTTGTTTTGTTTTTTTCTAGACAGGGTCTCCCTATGTAGCTCTGGCTCTCCTGGAGCTCACTATGTAGACCAGGCCTCTGCTTCCCAGCTTAGCAACACTGTTCTTAGTAGCATTTCATGTTTGTGCATGCCCCTACTTGCATTAGGTTCTTAGTGGAGTTGGGTTGCCATGACAGAACACCAAAGCTGAGCCACCTCTCCAGTGCCAAACTGGGTTTATTTATGAATGGGTCAAGCCTGGGGAGCCAGGACAGTGTGTCTCAAATGCACCTCTCCAAAGACAGGGTTTAGGGCTAGTTATGAGATAAAGAAGCAAGGTAACTTAAAGTGTGGGGAAAGGTGATTGGAGGTGGGGAAAAGTGAAGCAATGGGTGGTCTTCATACACATAGTCAAACTCATGGCTCACCGCAGGACCCATGTTTAGAAAATGGTAGCACTAGCATGACTGGTGGGTGGAATTCTTTTACAGTAACTTTTTTTTCTCATATGATATATTTGGATCATGTTTTCCCCTCCCCAAACCCATCAGAGATCCTCTCACCTCCCTACCCAGCCAACCTGAAAGGTGGAATTTTTGGCCCTTTGACGTGAAACTCACACATGGCTCACTTGCTCAGACCCGGGCAGAAGGTTGGCAGAGACACAATCCAGGAGACATTACGATCAGGAGCAACATGTCACAGGATTTACACATAGCAACACTTATGGTGGCAAATTTTCAAGTCCACCAAAAGCAAACTGATGCAAAGTCAGTAACTAAAAGCAACAGAAAAAAATCCATGATAAGGCTAGAATGCGGACCAGCTTGGTTAAACATAGTTCTACAAGGAAACCTAATGTGTTCGATGCAATCATCGAAACCTTTCATTGCTTGAGCATGAGTCTTAAATATTTAAATATTGCCTTCTCTTCTGGCTGTTCTTTCTGGTGTCTGAGGAAAAGGAGACATGGGTATGAACAAAATCTCTTGAGTTAAATAAACTATACCGGGAACCGGGCCCCTGGCTAAGTCCCCTCTGGAAGTGACACCTGCCTCTATTGCAAACATTTTCTGCTCGGAGTGGTTTTAATTCCAGGCCAAACCCGTTCTGCAGCGTGCTTTTGTCCCTTTCTGGGACTGAGCGGTATCAGCTTGCCAGGACTTTAAACCCCATTGGGTTCTTTCATTACTGAAGAGCTTCTTTTCAAAGCCTTTCAGTAGATCACAGAATTAACATCTAAAAGGGCCTAGCAGCAGGAACCCTGGAGAGCTGGGGAGTGTGCCACCTTACCCGGCCAGCCTCCCTGAGGTCAGCTCGCAAGAGGAAGGGGCTTTCAGGGGGGAACCCGATCGGCTTGGAGCCCGAAACTCCTCTCCCTGGTTTTTGCGTTTTGTTTTTCCTTTCCTTTGCTGGGCAATTCTCACAGATGGGATTAAAGGCCTCCGTCCCTCCCCTCCTTTGTATTTCACACTTTCTTTAGCTCAATTCCGTGTTGGCATCTCCCTCCCAATGCTGAGGGGGAAAAAAAAAACCTGAGCAGGGAAGTCACTTTTATTGTTTTCATCCTTAAATATTCAGTCACTTAGTTCGGTGTAAACTATATTTGAATGTACATTTTTGATTCGTTTCCATTTTAAAAAACACCTGATAAGGGTTTCTTTAATGGAGGAAGGATAATTTAGGAATCATATTCAAAGAGTCCGATTAACCTGGCCTCAGTTTACCCATTTAAGTCGAGGCTTTCTTTACTTCTTTCCTGGTCTCTGTCTTTCCAGCCCCTCGGAGTTCTGGATGGAGATGAGGGTGCTGAGCTGGGGAAAGGGGGGAAGGTGAAAGGGTTGGGGGTACTCACTAGTAATCGATCTCGTTATCTTGAATTTGGTTTCTGGCCTTTCTTGTACTCTGGGGTTACCTTAGGGAAATCTGAGCAACTGTTGGTAAAAATGAGGTATCATCATGGGAGGGAGAAAAGAAAAGGAATCTCCTGTTCCTTCATTTCTCTTCTTCCTGCCCAAGGTCTCATCATGCCGATACCTGAGGTGGTTTTAGAAGTTAGAAGCTGGGGAGAGGAGACCTATCTCTTGCTGGGGCCCTGGAAAGGAGAGAGCAGATGACCTTTGTATGTATGGGTTTTGTCAGAATAATAACTGGATGGAGGTCAAGGGTCTGGAGGAATGGGCGTGCCACCGAGAGCTGTCGCTCTGCTCACAGAGCGTGCTATAAACATCGTGTTCCCGGCAGCATTTGGGAGCTTCTGGAGCAATGCAGAGCGTGGTGACTGCAGTTCGCCGGGCCCGGGGAAACCCACAGTGACGGTCACAGGACACGCTTTGTCCCTTTAGAGGCTTGCTGCACATGGCTGGCCAGATTATACTTGCAAATGCGCTTCAGCGTGTTGGCGGAAGGAAGGAGGCATTAAGCGCACTAACAATGTGGCCTTTGTTCTAATGGTGCTGCAGGGAGGGCCCGTGGGGAAGAGGCAGATTTTGGAAGCGTGGTTCACGCCAGGCGATGGCTGCTACATCTCGTGGGAAGGGGACTTCCGGTCTGGGTTCCTCTGTGGCGTTTCAGTTTGATACCACATCAGTTAGCCCTTGTTGCAGTGTGGCCTCCTGGCGGGGGCGTCCATCCTTCTCTTTCTTCATTGTCTAGTATTTCTCGCCATGATACGGTTTAAGTTGGGCGGTCAGGCTTCAGTGAGACGCCACCTTTGCTGTCACCCTCCAGGCTCCTGTCTTGTAGACAGAGCTCAGCACTGGGCCCTGCTTCCGCCTGGTCCTTAGTGGGTGTGACAGCTAATTGTCCATCCTCCCGCCCCCCTCGCTGGTCTCTGATTCTCTTTCTCATATCTTCTTTCCTTGAGTTCTGGTATTCACAGAGACAGGTTCAAATCCTAGGGCCTGGGGCGAGGGACATGCTGTCACCTCAGAACCTGCCACTGCGGGGAGATTATTCAGGTCAATACTTACCGAGCGATTCACGTGGGGTGTTTAACAGAGAAGGCGCTTGATGCGCGCAGACTTGTGTCACTGTCAATCACTCATTCTGCTGGCCGCCACGCGCTCCCTCCCGTGTTCTGAGCCCCCACAGCCCTAGAGACCTGTAAGCGCTTCAGGCAGAATCTTGCTTGTGTTAACTGAGTGTGGAGTCCACGTGGCTGCTGAGAGAAACAATGCTGGTTTCTGCTCTGCCCCTTCTCCCTGGGTGCCTCTGGCGACCTGGGAGCCTGCTTCTGAGTCTTCTCTGAAAGATATACTCTGGGAAAGCCCTTCCCCGGTGGCTTCCAGGACAGTGACATTCTGACCAACGCAATGTGAGGGATTTTAAAGACATCACCCACTAGGCTTGGCCATTGTGGTTGCCGTGCCTCCATCCCACTGAGCTGAGCAGAGACTCAGCTGGCTGAAGCCCTGTGGGCTGGCCTCTGAGAACCCTCCTGTTTCCTGTTGATGAAAACCATCAGAGGCAGCGCCTCTCTGCTCACCTGCGCTGCTGCTCTAGGATCTGACCTGCCTTTCATTGTCACTCCCCTCTTCCAGCCCTCCTCAACTGCCTCCCTTCCTCCTCCATCCTTCCCATCGTAGCCCCCAGAACTGTGGGAGAATTGGGTTTTCTGCTATGTGAATGGCTTCTCCCTCAACATAATAAATCGAATTGAGCCAAATTTATAGTAAAAAGGCAGGATTATTGGGGGGCATCTCTGGGCAGGTTCACTGACTCACAGGAGCTGGGTGGGGGTCAGTGAAGTTGCAAGGCTGGTCCAGGATGGGGGTAGGAGGGAGTTGTGACATGATGAGGTACTGCGGTTATAGCCTTATTTGGCAAATTTAGGGCCCTCTAGGTGGGTCTTAGGTCCAGTGGTCATTGGGAACTGGCTTTGTCCAGTGTTTTGTGAGGGCTTTTGAAAGCAAGAACTGCAGGTCAGAAGGGGAAGGTGGGGACCTCTTGGCTCAGGCCATCTTGCCTTTTTGTCCCAAAACCTCTAACCCAACACTATGGTCCTTCAGAGAGAGGTGTGGGACAGAGAGTCCCTCCTTAGCTAATCACTGGCCAGACCTCCAGCTAGACACTCCATGTTTGGATCTCCAAGAGCCTAGTTTTAGTTTAGTCAGGCCAGTTTACTCTGAGTCAACCCCAGCTTGACAGTCAATTGTTCTGAATATCCTGGCCCCTGCTGACACGGGATCCATGTCTAGCCTGCTAGCAGCAAGAGCTCTGCTGGGTCACTGCAGTCAGAATCTCTGTCATCCACAGAGACCCATCTAGGCACAATTCTCCACTTGTCTTCGTTGGCCTTGAGACCAGTGTCCCCCCTGACACTGCTGAAGTCCTAAGCCAACCTCTGAAGTCCTGAGGACTCAGAAGATCATTCGTTGTTTTTTCCATAGGAACAGACTAGCTGCAGCCTGGCAGGGAAGGTCATGGCTGCACCTTCTGCCCATCCTTCACGTACACATAAGCTATGAAAACACTTGGCTTTGACACAAGGGAAAAGGTAATTTTGCCTTGGGAAGAGATAACATTCCTTTTCTCAATCCCAGAAGGCAGCCCAATCCTTTAGGCTTACCTCAAGGGCTTCTGTGTTCACCTCTACAGTGACTGGTTGGTGATGTAGATTTGTGGAGCATCCCCAGTGTCCAGTAGGCAGCAAGGAAGACTGGGAAATGCACCGTCTGTGGAGCTCATTAGCCACCTACTTACTCATGGGCCTTTGGAAATGTGGGCCTGGAATGGCCAGAGCATTGGATTAAAAAAAAAAAAAGTTATTGGGGCTGGAGATATAGTTCAGTGGTTAAGAGCACTGTCTGCTCTCCTAGAGGTCTGGAGTTCAATTCCCGGCAACCATATGGTGCTCACAACCATCTATAATGTGATCTGGTGCCCTCTTCTGGCATGTAGGTGTACATGCAAATAGAGCACTTACACATAAAATAAATAAATAAATCTTTAAAAATTATCAGGGGCGGGAGAGATGGCTCAGTGGTTAAAAGCACTGGCTAGTCTTCCAGATAGGCCTGGGTTCAATTCCCAGCACCCACGTGGCAGCTCACAACTGTCTGACGCTCCAGTTCCAGGGCGTCTGAGCCCCCCCCCCCACCAGACATACATGTAGGCAAAACACCCAATGCACATGAAATAAAAATAAGTGATTTGAAAAAACTATTTTATTGTGTATGTGTAAGTGTGTGCATGTATGTGTGTATCTGTGTAAGTGTATGTGTGTCAATATGTGCTGTGTGCCTACACTGTCTCAGATATAACATCAGGGTTGTGGGTCCCATAGAATCAGCATTTCTGTCTGCTATCTGAAAGCCCACACTGCTTGGCTCTGACCTTAGCAGTGGCTCAGTCAGGAGAAAATGGTACAAGTTTCCCCTACGAGGAGGACCACTAAGGTTATAAGTGAGTGCCACAGGCTCTTCCTCAAGGTCTCTGAACTACACAGGCCCAGGAGTACTTGCTCTGTGTCCGAAAGGTACACATACTGGAAAGCGCGGCGCTGGTTAGCTTCTGTCAGCTTGGTAAGGAGTGTCCCGGGAAGAGGGAAGCTCTTTTAGATCAGACTGGCCTGGGGGATGTGTGGGGGCATTTTCTTGATGAGTGATTGATGTGAGAGGTGGGTGGGCCTGGTTGTGTTAGCAGCTTAAAGGCGCTCTGGGGAGCAGTCAGGGAGCAGTGGTCCCCTGGTTCTGTTTCAGTTCCTGCCTCCACTTTCCCGCTTTGAGCGCCTGCCCTGATTCCCTCAGTGGCAGACTGAGCTGTGAGCTGAAAGAGGCCCATTCCTCTTCAGGCTGTGTCTCATCACAGCATCAAAAGGCTAATTCATCCGCTAACATAGCTCAGGCTGAACCGTATTTGATTACTCTGGAAAGGGAGAGGTGGAAGAGAGTGGGGCAGGGGGCGGCAAGGATGCAGAAAACACCGGGGCAGCTTTGTCAGTTCACTCGCCTCTGCCCAGTTCCTCCAGGTGGGGCCTGGTCCGCAAGCCTGAGGATTCTGAAGACCCGACACACGATCACTCTCGGATGGCTTTCCTCCCTTGCAGGTACCTGAGGCGTGAATATTATGTTTCCGCACGGTGCTGCTCCCTCCCATGGAGGCAGAATTCAGGAAACTATGCAGGCTGGTTTCTTAGTACAAACGCATTGACGATTTCTTCGGGCTGATCCACTGGGGTTTTATTGTTCTCATTTTGCTTAACTCATCCTCTTGCCTTGACACCAGCTGCTTAAAATAGAATTTAATGATGTTTTTGTACCACCCTTTTCATTGCATTTACGACTTGGAAGCAGAGGGACATTTTATTATGAGCTTTAAAAACATTTTTTTTTCATGAGTGTCAATGTTTGCTTGCACGTGTGTATGCAGTTCCTGCAGAGTGTAAAAAAGGGGCTTGAAAATCCCCATGTAACCGGAGTTACAGGTAGTTATGAGCTTTCTTGTGGGCAGTGGGAGCCAAACCCAGGTCCTCTGCAAGAGCAGGCAGCGTTCTTAATCGATGAGCCATCGCTCCAGCTTTTTATTCTGAATTTCCTGTGCATTGTTAGAGCCTTCCAGGATGAAGACAAATCCACTGTGATCTGTGTCAGGAGCATATGCTAAGCACATGCTTTTCAAAAAGGGCTGTTTATATGGAAAATAAATGAGGTCCAGAGCATTGCATCCTGGCTGTGGCACATTTCTCCTGAAGAGTCTCATTTCCAGAAGGCTCAGGGATGGCCTTGAACGATAATACAGCTATGTACTTTCAGGGCCTTGGAAAGGTTTCTTGGAAGTGAGTTTGAGGATGATTCCTCTGAGTGGTCTGGGCTGTTCTCACATGGAAAGGTTCAGTCGTGGCTGGGAACTCTATGCTTTTCATGAATTTTGGGTTTCAAAGATGTTAACTGATGCATTTTAGCGATTTACAATGCCAAGATGTTAATATCATGTCACCATGTGTGACCTCTGTCCCTTCCACTTTAGCCTTCTTATGCTCTCAGAGTCTTGATTTTCCAACTCCATTTATATCTTCCTGGCATCAGATATTGTTAGCCAGTCTAATGGAAAATTCCGCTGGAGGAGAGCATTTTTCCAATATGAGATGGTTAGCTGTTAATTAAGGCTGGCATATACCCTCAGTGCTCCCTCTCCTCCAGAGCTGCTAGTGTCAGGTCACGTTAGAATGCCAGGTGGGGGTTGTTTCTCCACATCTGCTGTAAATCATCCATGCCAATTGCGTCTTCCTCTTTCATGATTAAGTTTTTAAGGTGCTACTTCTTTGCAGTTCAAGCCATGGGCAGGCTGCGAGTATGGAGGCGGCAGAATTTTATGCCACACTCATGTGGCTCTGGGGGCACCAGACTGGACATGACTGCAGTGTGTCTCATCAAGATGACCCTGGGGCTTCTGAGAGAGCTGAGGAGTGGAGCAATCAAGAACTTCTGTTTGGAAATTCCTCTACTGAAAATAGGTTCCTGGGGGTGGGGATGGAGCTCAGTTGGTAGCGTTCTTACTCAGCACGTGTGAACCCTTGGGTTAGAGCTCCAGCATTGCATAAAGTGCTGTGGGGTTGCATGCCTGCAACCCCAGTGCTAAAGAGGCGGAGACAGGAGGATCAAAAGTTGAAGGTTGTTTTCGGCTAAATAGTTCAAAGCCACCCTGAGCTACATGAAACTCTCTAAGAAAATGAGATAAAATAAAGGATTTCTCTGCTTAGCATTCTGTTTTAGAAAGTGCATTCGTGCTTGCATGCACACATGTCTGTAGAAACAAGAGAGGAAGGGGAATTTACTCTTTTCCTTTCCCACTAACATCAATCAGATCTTTACTATACATGTCTGTTAGGAGACAGACAGTTTTCTGGGTCCAGCATCTCAGGAACAAGTTCTATCTTGCTGGCTGTCCTGACTTAAAGCTTGCCCACTCCTTTGTTCCCTTATCATCCTAAAACTCCAGACCAAAGTCCAAGAGAGGACTTGACTGCAAAGAGCTGAGTCTAGGGTCCTGAAACCAGGTGACATGGAAAGGCCCAGTCCCATGTTTACTTCCTTGCTCAACCCCTTGTATCAAAATATGATTGGTCAATTCAACAGCCCACCCACTCCTGTTCCCAGCCTTTAAAAATGTTGTACAATCTTCCTTCCGGATGAGGTTCAGATCACAAACTGGCCACCTCCCTCCTCGCACAGAAAATAAAGCTCGCATTTCAAGCTTCTGTCTCTGAAGTGACTACCCTGAACCCAATAGGCCTTTCCAAAATTGTTTAAATAAAGAAATTGGTTTCCAGCTTTATGTTTGTTTGTGTGCCTTTGTAGTTAGTGTTTTTTTTTTTTTTTTTTTTTTTTTTTTTTTTTTTTTTTTTTTTTTTTGTAGCCTTAATTATTTATTCTAGAAAAGACTGAGCAATCTGAGTGGTGTGGAGCAGCCAGGGCCTGCAGCTCTACAGTCCTCCGGGGCAGCCAGCCGCTCCGTATAGGTCCATCTCCTGCACTGGCCAAGAGGCCTGCAGTGCTTTGCTTTTCTGTGCAGCTCTACTTGAGGCAGCCCTTTGGTTTAAAGAACGGCTTTGTGCAGAGACTGCTGCTCTCCCCCTTTGGTGACAGAGCAGGCTGAGGGGGTGGGCAGATTGACTCCTGGACCTGGAGAACACAGCCCTTTCTCTATTGGGTCACAGTCTGAGAAGGGAGTTTTTGGCCCCTCCCATCAGGAACTCCATCCTGACCCTGACCCTGCGGGGGGAGGGGGCAGTGACAGACAGGGAAGTGTGGCACATGCAAATGAGGCCGAGGAAGGTGAGAAAGATTTGACCCAAATGGGTGTTTTCAATGAGGATTCCTTTGGTGAATCCTTGGCTATTTGAACTCAAGCCCCCAGAAAAAGAAAAGAAAAAGAAGAGGGAGAAGAGGAGGAGGAGGAGAATGAAGGATGAAGAAGAAGAAGAAGAAGGAGAAGCAGAGTCCCATTACCTTGATTAGGGTTGCTATTGCTGTGATGAAACACCATGGCCAAAAAGCAAGTTGGAAAGGAAAGGGTTTATTCAGCTTATGTTTCCACATTGCTGTTCATCATTGAAGAAAGTCAGGACAGAATCTCAAACACGACAGGAACCTGGAGGCAGGACCTGATGCAGAGGCCATAAAGGGGTCGTGCTTACTGGCTTGCTTCTCCAGCCAAGGACCACGCATGGAGATAACCTAGAACCCCTGCACAGATGTAGTCCATGGCAGTTCAGTCTCCAAGTGGGTTTCATAGTAATGGGAACAGGGACTGCCTCTGACATGAACTGATTGGCCTGCTCTTTGGTCATCTCCCCCTGAGGGAAGAGCAGCTTTACCAGGCCACAGAGGAAGACAATGCAGCCAGTCCTGATGAGACCTGATAGGTTAGGGTCAGATGGAAGGGGAGCAGGACCTCCCCTATCAGTGGACTTGGGGAGGGGCATGGGAAGGGAAGGGGAAGAGAGGGAGGGACTAGGAAGGGATGGGGAAGGCTACAGCTGGAATACAAAGTGAACAAACTATAATTAAAAAATAAATTAAAAAAGATTCTTATAAGAAATAAAATAAACCCCAGGACCACCAGCCCAGGCATGGTACCACCCACCATAGGCTGGGCACTTCCGAATTGGTCACTAAAATGCCTTGATCTCATAGAGGCATTTCCTCAAATGAGGCTTCTTCCTCTCTGATGGTTCCAGCTCTTGTCAAGTTGACACAAAACCAGCCAGCAACCACATCCACACTGAGAGTTCTATAATGCTGATTTGGTCAGTCAGAACTTGGAGACCATGAAGAGCTGGAATATTAGAGTCAGAACACTTTGGGCTATCATCAGCTCCCTTAATAGCCATTTATTGCCCACGTGCTTCTGACCTAACATCACACAAATCAGATGACTAGGAGTGTCCACAAATTCAAAAGCTAAGAATGTCATTGGATAGCAGATAAAGTCTACAGCAGAGATTTCTCAACTTGCTACAACTTGCCTGATGTTTCCACTAATGTGTTTGAAAAGTGCCTTGAATTATGACTTTCTTTGTTCCCTTACTATAAAAGCTTCATGAACTCAGATATAGGATATCATAATCTTGGCTCAGTTCCAACACAACAGTGCTGACCTATAACCAAGAAAGACAGGCTCATTACTGTTTTAACATAAAAATTGATGGATAAATTTCTGTTCTCTCTCCCTCTCTAGACTCCATCTGTGAACCTCAGGCTCTTTCTAGCCACTCCAAGACTATCAAAGTGCTAAAAGCAATCCTTGGTTTCATCACTCTCAAACCCAGTCTTGGAATAAAATACCAACAAAACTCAAATAAACTACAGCAGCAAAACAAGCATAGAAAAGAAAAAAAAAAAAAAACCTGAAAATGAACAAACAAACAAAGCAACCATATAACAAAACCAAGGAGGAGCCAAATGAGTGGATGGTCTTGTAATCTTCTAAAGGAATTCTCGTGAACTTTGATCTGGACTTTGATAACCACCCCTTCCTCTGACTCTCCTGGTTCCCCGTCTAGGACTTGTAGTGCTCAGAACTCTTGCCCTTACTTCTGCCTCACATCTCTTTCCAGGTACTAGTCAGGGACCTGTTTTTTTTCTATCACTTGGCTGTTATACAAATGGAACTACTGATGTGCCTGGGTAGGTCTTAGGAAGACCCACTGGAGGCTTCCTTTGCCTGCCACACCTGATACCCCCACTCCGCAGGAAGAAATCACATTGATCCATTTCCACAGTGGTTCTTAGTTACTTCTTCAGAGTGGGAAATGATGAGGATGGAAGGTAGAAATTAATTAGGTGGTCTAGAATAAAAAGACTCCAGTCTTTTTCATCTAAGGGCCAAAAATATCCTTGGGACTCTTGGCAGCCTTGTTCTTGCCAGAGGCCAGAAATTTCAGAAGTATTTGAGGGTTCTGATCCCTAAATGATTTTTGCGTTACCTCTTTAGTAGTGGTGGCAGGGATGCTAGGGTAGCAAGAAGGGCTGGTCCAGGGATAGAATCCCTGTTGGGGTGGAGACCTAACATTCCAGTTGAGTGGGGCCAATGACCTGGCAGAGGACCATACTTCAGAAAGGCAGGACCATACTAGAAAGGCAGGTTCACCTTGAGCCATGCTAGAGCTGGGTGGAATAATTATCCCTTTAATGAGACCCGGGACTTTCCATTCTCAGAACTGCCATCCTCCAGTACAACCTATAAGCCAAGCAGTGTTGAACTGGGGCAGGTCCTAACTCAGAAAGGCACAGCCTTCCTCTTTCAGATGCTTTGATCTTACTCTTTAGCCTCCCTCCCCACCTCATGGCTGCTGACCTCCAGACCAGCCTACACAGTGTGGCCTCCTCTCCCTCTTCTTTCTATTCTTCTCTAGGCTGTTGCTGAGATTTACAGCTTGCTTGCTCTGGTGACTTTTCTTTAATTCTAACAAAACTGCCCTAAAGCCTCTAGAGCAGCAAAACCAACAACCCTTTATGCAGCTGTTACCATATTGGAGCACAGTGTTTGGAGTAACTCGAGTCTGGTTTTCTGGGTAACAGCCACTTGTTGGCTCAAGAATAACCCATCTCTCGTCTCCTTCGAGGCGAGAACTGTGTTTTGTGGATTTGTGTCAGTAGCCATGCTTTAGACTGGGCTAAGATAATGCACCACAGTTGGGGGCCGGCGAGATGGGTCAGAGGATAAAGATACTTGCCACTAAGCCTGTGACCTGGGTTTGATCCCCAGGAACCACGTGGTGGATGAAAAGAGCTGACTCCTGTACATTTTCCTCTGACCTCCGTAGCACACCCCCCACACTCAAATAAATAAATATAGGTCTGGTTTTGTTTGTTGGTTTTTGTTTTCTGAGACAGGGTTTCTGTCTGTATCCCTGGCTGTCCTGAAATTCACTTTGTAGTCCAGGCTGGCCTTGAACTCACAGAGATCTGCCTGCCTCTGCCTACCAAGTGCTAGGATTAAAGGTCTGTGCTACCATACCCAGCTCAGTTTGGGTTTTTTGTTTGTTTGTTTGTTTATTTGTTTTTTTGAAAGAAGGTATTGAGGAAAGGAGAGTTGGTTCATTTCCACGGGGTCAAACTACTTCAGGAGGGGCTATGGTATAAACGCCTTTGCAAGTCCTTTGGACCCACTTTCTGGTTGACATTTCGGAGCTGACGAGAAGAGAAGCCATTTGGGTGACTGCTGAGGGCACCAAGCTGCCTGCTTGTCTGTGTCTCTTTCACCCACTGCTTACTACAGTCTCAGCAAATCCCAGGGCTCCACAGCAGTGCCAGGACTCACCATATCTACAGGTAGGATGCAGGAGGCTCTGTTCTATGTGCTGTCTGCCGGCTGACCTGCTTCACTCTCACAAAAGCCCTGTGAGGAAGGCAGTCCATTCCAAAGTGTGGAAGACAGGCACCCAGAGGCAGACAATTGGTCCAGGAACAATGACTCACGGGTGGCAGCTCTCACTGTCTAGTTGCTTTTCTATGTAGACACTGGCACAGTCCTCGATGTGAGGGTCGCACAAAGCTCTGTTTTCAAAACACACAGCAGTTCTGCACCACAAAAGATGCGTGGTAGGTCAAATACCAACTGCTCTTTGCACCCAAGAAGCGACCTTGCTGCTGAGTATGTTCACTTATTCCTGCTCCACCCTGGGTGTAGTGCTAAATCTGGCAAAACCTTGTTGTCTTGGCTAGTTTTATGTCAAATTGACACAAATTACAGTCATCTGAAAGGAGGGAACCTCAATTAAGAAAATGCCTCCATGAGATCCAGCTCTAGGACATTTTCAGGATTAGTGATTGATGTGGGAGAGTCCAACTCATTGTGGGTGGGGCTGCCCCTGGGCTGGTGGTCTTGGGTTCCATAAGGAAGCATGATGAATAAGCCAGTAAGCAACACCCCTCTACGGCAGCTCCTTCCTCCAGGCTCCTGCCCAGTTTGAGTGCCTATCCTGGCCTCCCTCAGTGATGAACAGTGGCATGGAACTGTGAGCCGAATAACCCTTTCTCCTCCAAGCCACTTTGGCCACGTTGCTTCATCACAGCAATAGTAACCCTAAGCCATTTGGTATTCATGTAGGCACACGCACAGTGCGGGGGTGACAATCACAACAGACCGTGCTATCGTCTCGGTCCCCGGCACTGAGAAGCTGCTTTTCATACAAACCACGGAGTCTGCTTCGGACCCACAAGGTCACTAGAAGCAGGATGCAAGCCTGGCCTTGCTCCCTTCACTTCACACATGTCTCCTTTACTCTGACCCCTGTTTGACTCTGTACAGGCATGCTAGTCACAAAGACAGGTCTGTCTCCTTATTCGTGATCTCCTCTTTTTCCTACAAGGGTGAAGGTACAGAGATAAATCATTGCTCTAAACCCGCAGTCACCCTGGAGTCCAGGAACAGCAAGACCTACCAGGCACACAGAAAGATGATTGATGATGGACAGGGTGCACTCCAGAGCAAATCACCTTGTGGGAACCAGTTTGCTCCCTGCTGCTGTTGGCTAATAGATCAACATTTTTTTGGAGGCAGTTCCATGCAGCCCAGGCTGGCCTTGAACTCCTGATAATTCCTTCTCTACCTCCCAAGTGCTGGAGTTGTAGGCATGCACCAAGATGCTGGGCCAATCAACATCTTTTTATCTCATCACCCTCTTGAACTTGAGCTGAGACACCCGAGTAAGGTGCCATGCCTCCAGGAAGGCTTAGTTGTGCACATCTCTCGCTCACATCTTAGTTATTCCATTTAAACACACCCATGTGTAGAACACACACACACACACACACACACACACACACACACACACACACACACTATGGAAAAAAAAGAAAATGGTGCCAAGAGTTTTAAAGGGGGCCCTTCCAGGACAAACCTCACAGTAGCTGTGACATAGAAGCTGCACTGTAGTGCCTCAGCCAAACTCTCCCCTACGTCCCTTTAATTTGTGTCTAGCAGCCTTTTATTCCTGACTCTCACTTGGTCCACACTGTATTTCTGATTTGTTCTTGATCCTAGCTCCAGAAGCCATCCATCTACCCATTCAAGAGAGTATCTTCAATTGCTCACCAAGCAGCCTGCTGTTTGTTGAGTCCTCCTTGGCAATAGACGCTGCCTGGGGTCACAGGACACAGAGAAACAGGACAGCCCCAGATGGTGGGCAGCTCATGAAGTGCCACATGAACTTGATGGCACATTCTACACATGGATTAAAGGCAGGAGATTGAGTAAGTGCCACATCTAGAGAGAACATCCTCGCAGAAGCCACACTTCATGTAAGGCAGCAGAACGCCAAATCAAGAAGGGAACTTGTGGGGCTGTCCAGCAGCCCTCCTAGAGAAACCTGAAGCTGGTCTCCAGTGACAACTCTCTCCTTGATTTGCAGATGTTGCCCATGGGCAGATGTGTGCTCTAAACTGCACTAGCATAAAGAGCCTCTAAGCAGTTCTCCACCCGCCCCAACCACTTCAAATGTAAACAAGGTGATATTCATTCAAGTTCTTTTTAAATTAAATTCTTCTTTCGTTCTTCTTTGTCTTCTGTCCTAGAACTCTGTATAGACCAGCCTGGCCTGGAACTATCACAGATCCACTTGCCTCTGCCTTCTGAATTCTAAATTCTTGGTCAAAAGAAAGAAACAGGGGAAGAGAGCCATTTGAAACCTCTCCAACTCCCTTTCCCCTTCTGTTCCTTCTCTTGTCTCTTCCTTTCCTTCCTCCTCCTCTTCTCGATTCTTTCTCCCTCCATCTCCATTTCTACTCTTGTCTGGAGAAAAGAGTACTTCTCTGGTTTAGCTCTTCAGAGCCTTGCTAAAAAAGTCCTTCTTAGATTGAGGCCTTACAGCAAAATGGGGAGTTTTCCAGCTTCTAATTTTCCTTTTGCTTGAGGACCATGTGGTCTTGATCAGCTGTGACTGCTACAGCAAGGATCAGCACTAGAAACAGAAATAGTTTATGGTGACTCTTTCATTAAGGAAGACCACTGTAAGTGGCGTCAAATATCCCTTTCTCTGTTGACTGCAGTCCGGAGCCTAACCCTGGGAGTTATTTGGGCTGAGTGGTTATTGCAGAACAGCCATGCAAAATTGCCAATGGCATTTTCATGTGAACTTTGTCAGCAACTTCTTGATAAGACTCTCATAAAACAAGGATCTTCCCACCCTCCACATCCAAACATCCTAGACTTGGCCTTCTCTCTCTGTGGCTTCTTTATACGCAGATTCCACTAGGCAAGGATGAAAAATATTGTTCGATACTTTCGTCTGCACTGAATATGCACAGATTTTGTGTTTTTCATCATTTCCACAACAATGTAGTGGAACTGTTGTTTTACTGTTTATAAATTGTTTGATTTAGCTGGGTTCGGTGTTGCACGCTTGTGATCCCATCACTGGAGGAAGCAGGGGCAGGTGGATTTCTGTGAGTTCGAGGCTTGCCTGTTCTACAAAGCGAGTCCAGCACAGTCAAGACTATACAGAGAAACTCTGTCTCAAAAAAAAAAATTGTTTGGTTTTACAGGTTGTCTAGAGATTTAACATATAAAGCAGGATGTGTGGTCATAAGAAAACATTATATCATGTTATTTAAGGGTTTGAGTGTGACAGGGTTTTAATATTTGCACAGGGTCCTGTAACCAGTTCTTCATGAATACCAAGAGATGTCTGTCTAATCTATATACATATGTATGCACATATACATGCATGTATGTATATTTGAAGCCGAGCCTTAAGCTCATAATGTCCTCAAAGTTGCTATGTTAGCCAAAGATGACCCTGAATTCCTGAGCCTCTACCTGTAATACCCAAGAACTAAATTAAAGGCATAAACACATGCCCATTTCTGTCTATTTGTGCTGGTTAGTCTTATGCCAACTTGACACAAACTAGAATTATTTGAAAGGAGAGAACCTCAATTGAGAAAATGCCTTCATAAGATCCAGCTGTAAGGCATTTCTTAATTCGTGATCACTGGAGGAGGGCCTAGCCCATTGTGGGTGGGGCCATCCCTGGGCTTGTTGTGGTCCTGGGTTCTGTTGGCACTGTTTTTAGACTGTACTTTATTTGGCGTTCCTTAAGCCTCTACTTCCTTTCCAACCCCCTAACCCTAGGCAGCAGAGAAAGAAGGTTAGAAGGGAAAGGGGAAGTAGACCTCTTTAGACTTAGGGTTAGGGTCATCAGGTTAGGGTCATCGGGTTCTTCAGGAAAATATCAGTTTCAGTCGTTAGGATATCTAGCAGTCCAAACTATCCAACAGCGAACAGCACCTTCTTCCTCCTCTGTCTCCCTCCTTCAAGATCTCACGCTCTCTAGGCTCTCATATTTATACTCTCCTAACGTCCTCAGAATTCCACTAACTTCAGCTGGCAAAGATCACACACCTCTCCCAGGCCACACGAGGCTGTTCCCAGCTGTCAAAGACCATGCCCCACATGAAGCAATTACCAACTGTGGACCAATGAAAAGCAAATCCATATTTCACACTTCGGATTAAAACAAAAACATATTTACGTAACATGACTGAGTTTTAAAAGAAAGCAAAACTTCCACTACAGAGTTCTATTAAAAAAAAAGCAGCTGAACAAGCTATGAAGAGCAAACCAACCAGTAAGCAGTACCCCTCCATGGCCTCTGCATCAGTTCCTGCCTCTAAGTCTCTTCACTGTTTGAGCTCCTGTCTTGACTTCCTTCAGTGATGAACAGTGATAAGGAAGTGTAAGCCAAATAAATTCTTTCCTCCCCAACTTGTTTTTTGGTCATGGTGCTTTGTCACAACAATAGAAACCCTAACTAAGATCTCTCTCTCTCTTTCTCTCTCTTTTATCTGTCTACCATCTATCCATCCATGTATGCATGTTACCATCTATCTGCTACCACTCGTGTTGTGGATATAAACATGTTTTTGTTTTGGTCCCTGGCATGGGATGTAGGACTGATTCAGATGGTTCACAGCAGCAGACTATTTGCTTCATGTGGCTCTAGGAGGAGCTCTTTGCCAGCTGCAGATAGTTTAAATCTGAGGACTCTGGAAAGAGAATAAACTCCAGAACTCAGAGAGTGTGGGGCCAAAAAAGAGAAAGAACAAGGCTGCTCCTTCCTCTTCCTTGCTGCTGTGAAACAAGAAGATAGAGATCTCCTGAAAAGAGGATTAGACTGGCTGCAAGGAACCTGACCACCGTGACCAGCAGGAAGCAGCTAAGAAAGAACTGCGCCCCCTCTCCCACTAACCTTTTCTCTCCTATGTTGGGGTGTTAGAAGGGATTGGCTGGAGTAGGGAGGAAAATAAGATGTAAATAAAAGTTTAAAAAAGTACACCAACAACTTGATTTTCCCCCTTAAGATCAATAATATTAAAAAACAAACAAAAAAACCAATAGTTCAATTCAGAGGGCCATACCACAGCTAGAGGAGGCTGGATGCCCCACGAGATGATTTGTTTCCTCCTGGGAAATTCTTGTAGATGTGGGAGCCTCCTACCAATGTTCGGGTTGAAGCACTGCTAGAAGTGTCATGCCACACTTGATACCAGTCCACAGTTTAAATGCGAGAGGAAATGAGTCATCATCCCAGTCTGACTAAATCAGTCAATAGGAATAAGAAGCTCAGCTCTCTAGGAAGAACTAGGTCATAAGACCAGACAGTTTTAGGCCCTTTGAGTTGCTATAGCAACATAACTTAGACTAGATCATTGATAGGTGACAGAAATGCATTGCTCGGGTATCTTGAGGCTGAGGAATCCAAGCTGGTTTTGCTGGCTGGTTGTTTGGTAAGGACTTGCTCTTTGCTCCACAAATCACGGCTTACTGCTGCACCCTAACATGGAAGAAGGGGACAGGGAGATTGCTGAAGCCTTTTATAAAGGCACAAAGTTCTTTCAAGAGTGGGAGAGCCCGCTAATCATTTTCCAAAGAGCCCCCTCTCTTCATACTATCACATTGGGAACTAGATTTCACGATACGTGTTTTGGGGAGCACAAATACTCAGACTGAAGCATTAGTGTCCTTCAGTTGGTGAGTTAAGGTCTGGGACAGCTCGTCACACTGCATCCCCACGCAGGAGGCAGCGCGGAAGGTGGATGTCATGCTAGCGCTCTCCATTTCATGTAGCACATGATCTTCACCCACCGTCACTGACGGACTGAACTCATGAACTGCTAGCCGGAACAAATCCTTTATCTTCTTAAGCTGCTTTTGTCATAGTGTTATTATAACAGGAAATGTAAGGTAATCATGAGACACATTCTTGTAGTTGCCTACAAAGGACTGGAACTCTCACGTATACCCTGTATGCCAAAAATGGTTGAGGAAGAGGTGGAGTCAGCTAAGCCACATCCCTTGAGGGCCGTGTATGATTACTTTATTAGCTCCTATCTCTGATTTTGGGGGTTATGGAGCAGGCAGAAGTGGCTACAGTCTGGTCCCATCATTCAACTTCACTTTTCTCCAACACTGAGAATTATATTTTAGGTAAACTGAAAATAGGAGACTAGTGTTTGAGAGGAGACAGTGTACAGATGTTCATCTGATTGAACATCCTTCTAAACTAAGATTTTTTAAAAAATATAATGTTCAGACCCTGCTCCAGACTGAGGGAATCATAACTTGTTCACTGAAAAAAAAGTTTTTAAAGCACTTTCAGCTGGGTGTGGTGGCGCACGCCTTTAATCCCAGCACTCAGAAGGTGGAGGCAGGTGGATCTCTGAGTTTGAGGACAGCCTGGTCTACAGAACATCTTCCAGGAAAGCCAGGACTACACAGAAAAACCTGTACTTTTAGTGGGGTTGAAGAGATGCTCAGTGGTTAAAACACTGGCTTCTCTTCCAGAGAACCAGGGTCTAATTCCGTTATCCACATGGTGGTTTATAATCTACAACTGCAGTCCCGGAGAATCCAATCTGCCTTCTGGCATCCAAAGGCAGAGGCATGAAGGTGAAACACCCACACACAGAGAGTAAAATAAAGTGGTTTTGGGGTGGCTTTTTTGTATGTGGACTTGGGTTTGTTGTCTTCAACTCCCAGGTCAAGTACCCACCCAACGGCCCTTTAGGAGGAGCTCGCCTTAGACAGCATGAGGCTTGAGAAGTGTGCCAGGGAGGGAGGCAGAACTTGGTTAGCAGTGCTCGGGAACTGGGGGTAAGGGCAGACCCCAGCTGTTTGCTCACTCATGTGTTTCATGTGCTCTGAGTTACCATGAAAGGTCCCAACACACAGGACAGACTACACAAACATTTGTTGACTAAGTCAGTGGCAAAGTATACAGATCAGCTGTGTTCTCTCCCTAGGTTCTCAAGCATGCAGCTTTCCGCCCCTCCTCCCCCAACACCCATCCAGAGCACACAGTAGGAGACTGTCACCCTTCACAGACTATTTTTGTGTTGATGCTTCTTCATTTTGAAAAGTGTAGACAGTGCTTTATGGCTTTTTTCTAAAACTCAAAAATGGCAATGCCTTTTCAAAAGCATTTTAAGGAATAATCTACAATAGGTAAATAAATTAAGAAAAAAATAAACCTTACATTTTTATTTCTCCCTTCTCCCCCTCCCCCCAATAAGCCAATGGTTTCTAAGGTGGCTGTTAAAATCTTCTTGATGACAAGGGTTAAACTCAGCCTGGGAAATAGTCGGACATCTGTAAGACACAAATATTCAATATGTAAAAATATACAACATGTAAATTAATGAAAGGCAGTCATTTGTTGAGGAAAGCTAAAATAGTGGCCAGATAAAGTAATCTCCCATGAGCCCCACTTCTCAGAACCTGGCATCCAACCAAGGGTTCAATGAAAGTGGACAAGGGGATCTACCCCAGCAGGAAGAAACTTTGCTTTGTCCAAAGACCCTTCTCAAAAATCCAAACCTGGAAACAGAAGGTAATGACTCATACTTTATGGATGACTAATAGTGAACCAATTCTGATGAGTTAATGAATGGATCTTTTAAAATTATTGTAAACTTTATGATAGTTAATATTAATATCCTCTGTATTGTGGCTTTGTTAATAATTACAGCAGGTACATACAAGAACTAAAAAATGCTAGAAATAACAAACGTATATTGATAAGTCCTTTGCATAATTTTCAAGTTTTAAGTTTCTTTCTTTCGAGAGAAAATAAGGTTGCCTGCCTGCCTACTACCTTATTTACATAGTGATCAGAAGTAGGTGAGCCCTTTCAGGTAAACTTTTTTGCCTTTATTAACAGAAAAAGACAGCTGAGATTTAAGGAAGTAAGAAGTGAGGGGCTGGGAGGAGAGCTCGGAGAGTAAAGTGCCTGCTGTGCAAATGTGAGGAACTGAGTCTGGATCCCTGGCTCTCACATAAAAACTGCTGGGGAGGTGGAGACCAGGACCCCCAGGGTAAGCTGATGAGCTAGAGTAGCTGTTATTGCTAGGTCCAGTGAGAGATCCTGCCTCAGTAAATGAAGAGAATTAATCAAGAAAGAACACAGTGTCGACCTCTGGCCTCCACAGGCAAGCACACACACATGTATAAGCACCGCATACATATGAACAACCACATGTATATATATGAAGTTTGAAATGATATTCATTAGAATTAGAGACATTTTATTTACAAATACTTCTTAGAAAAATCCAAGGATAGGAACTCTGTTGGTTGTAACTATACACACAAACAAAAACTGCATTCCTCCCCCCAACCCCTGAGATGGAGTTTTACTATGTAGCTCTGGTTGTTCTAGAACTCACTATGTAGATCAGGCTGGCCTCAAAACTCACAGATACACCTGCCTCTGCCTCCCAAATGCTGGGATTAAAGGCCTGTGCCACTATGCCCAGCCAAAAGCCAGACTTCTAGACCAATGGGGCTTCCTCTCCAGCCTTTCCCTCCCTCCTGTCCTGTCCTCCTTCCCTCCCTCCCTCTTTTCCTCCCTCTTTCTCTGTCTCTCCCTCTCCCGCCAACGCCCCCACCCCCAACCTCTCTTTCTGAAACAGGGTTTCTCTGTGTGGCCCTGGCTGTCCTGAACTCATGAAGTAGAACAGGCTGGCCTTGAACTCAGAGATCAACCTAACCCTGAGTGCTGCAATCAAAGACATGAGTCACTGCCTAGGTGGAATTTATCTCTTACACTGTAACAGAGATTAACATCTTTCTTCCCTTCCTTCCTTTTCCTTCCTTCCTTCCTTCCTTCCTTCCTTCCTTCCTTCCTTCCTTCCTTCCTTCCTTCCTTCCTTCCATTGCTTCTTAGATATTCTGACATAGAAATGATGAAAGAAACTAACATTGAGTCTTCCTGGATAATCTAGGGTCCCCTTTCCATCTCAAAGCCATAACATTATCTCTTTGCCACAAGCTCTCACAGTCACAGATTCTGAGCATCATGTAATAGCTTTGGGGGACTCTGTTCAACTTTACTAATCACAACCATTCTTCTTTGGGGCATTTATATGGGAGAAAAACAAAATGACAAATCTGTCCTAAATGACAGATTAAATCACAAAAACAGCCACTAAGGACTTTTTGCTGAAATTGTCAGCCTTGACATGCATTCATGGAGAATATGACTTTCTTATATTCTGGCAGCATATTATTCCTTAAGAGCAGTATCCTGCCTGCCAGTCACACCTTTTTGGTGCCTAACCCCCCCCACCCCCTGCTCTTCTGAGTAGATCAACTGTTTGGTCCCTATCTCCTCTTTCCACCTCCTGCCCTTCAACTGTATTCTGCAGCTGTCTCCTTGTGGACGTCTCCACTCTTCCAACCTCAGAAGTTTCGTTTCAGTCCGTCTCTTCTTTATGGTTCAGTGTCCCTGAAGTAACCCAATATCTCTTGCCTAAACGCTTGTCACCGAGCAGTTTACTTCCTCACCTAAGGAGTGTCTCCCCACAACTCAAATCCATCAGGCTCCAGGATGGCAGCTTCTGTCTTCCCTGGCCTGCAAGCTAGTTGCTGCTGTCACTGTCTTGAAAGCCCTATTCTTTAATCTTCCACTGTCTCTACTCACAGCAGGGAGGGAACTTGGCTGTCCCTAAGTGTCAGAGTCTGGGGTATGCATATCCCTGAGGGAAGAGCTCAGGTCATCTCAGAAACCAGAGGGGATGTGCCCAGCTTGAGGTAAGCACACAAACTACATTATGGCACCAGGACAACAAGCTACATCGCACATGATGCACCTTTGTTCTGGCGCACAAACTTTTAGGGAAAACATCTTTAAAGCAGAAAATAGCCAGTGTTTGCTCTTTGCTTCTGACACTATAAGGCCGTTTGACTGGCACCTGTCTTATGACCATGAAGCCTGACAGGGCAGAGGACACACTGTCAAATCTGTACTCTCAGAGTGCAAAAATCAGACTGGAGCCCAGTTCCTGCACCAGAGTTTAGCTTCATCTGCCTCTACTGTTTTACAGATAACCAGCTTTCCTTTTCCCCACTGTGTCTCTGGCCCTGGCACTCAGCGCCACTCTTGTCTCAACAATTTGAATATTAGCAATTAACCTTCTTATTTCCATTCTTTTTGAAAATTTTAGATATTTGCTACAGTTATCCTTAAAAATATAAACATGATACCATTTCCTGCTCAAGATCTACCCCAGTTGTCTCCAGAAAGTCAATCGGTATGAGAGAACAAAACAATTTTTCTTACAATGAGGAGCAAAGTAAAAATAACTTGAGTACATATACAATTAATCGTTATGAAGTGGACAATCTTTTGAAAGGATTATTTCTCCACTTAATTATTTGAAAAATGCAACTAATCAAATGGATTCATTTATGTGTGTAGTGGACTAACAAAACAATATGTCTGTAAATTGCTTAGACCTAGTTGGTCTAATGAGGCAGCAGTTCTTAGCAGTTCTTATGATAAAAATTAGCATTTTCTAACCATATACAATGTAATAGAACAATATGCATAATCCATCATAAATAATTTTGCCATATTTCTAGACCTTGTGGAGATAAAATCCACAGTATTTTGTGACTTCACTGTTTGGATAATTAATGCAGGCCGGGACTATGACACTGGTGACGCCATGTTTGCGCACTGGTGTCCGATTCTTATGTGACCCTAATCTGAGCATGGTGGTTGCAGTCCTGCATCTCTGAGCTCATGATGTTTTTAATGTAATTCTCTTGTGCTCAGCTCTCAGAACTTAAATCTTAATATATCATTTATTTTTTCATTTCTTTCTATAAGCCGCAGGCTAATGTTCCGTCTAGCTTTTAAGAACACGTAACCAGACACAGTTCTACAAAAACAAAGAATAAAATCTCACAACTATCATAAATGAACTCAATTCTGCACTGTGAAAATGCTCTGAGTTCCTGCCACACAGGAAGTGTCTGAAGGCCTGTGAAACCTTCCTGAGGGCCTCAGTGTGTAGGGGGAGAAGTCATACTTTATGTCTCCCATGGGTTACAAGGGCTTCAGTTATCATATTAAAGGGCCTGTTGAGGTACTGTTGGATGCTAAGTGTTAAATTTGCCATGGTAAGCTGGCAGCCTGGTGGCACTGTGTGCTTAGAAACTCAATGCTCAACGAGCCTGTTTGCCCTCCCTTTTTGTCATATGTAGAGAAGACAAACGATTGTGAAACAAAGAACAACACAACAGATGTCAGTGTGAGAATTTCACTTTCATCACATAATGAACATACTTTGTCCTACACAGTGCGATCAGGTTATCTGACAGGCTGGACCTGAGGAGAGGGCTGGCAGCAATTTAAACCATCTAGAGAGCTGTTTCTTCATTCCTCTTGGATGAAATCCTGTACAGATTCTACAACTTTTCTGGATATTTAAAAATTATGGTAAAAAGCATAAATAAATAAAAGCTAAAGATAAAAATTAAAAAACAAAAACCTCTCACCCAACTCTCATCTGGCCAGAAACCCTTCTCCATCAGCTAGCTGCAGGCAGGGTGTTGTCTGCCCTTTCTTTTTCGGCTTTGCTGTAGAAGCCTGTTGTTTCTAATCTCAGAAGCCAGTGGGTCACAGGCAGGGAGAACCTGTCCTCAGGGTTCTCTAGGGGAGGTGGTAGACATACTTCAACCTTGGCTCTTTCTCTCTTAGAGAATGTCTGGAAGTTCATGCCTTGCGCTGTCCCCTCCTGCAGGAAGGCACTGTCTGCCTGAAGCAGAGCAGAATACAGGGGAGGGGAATCCTGTTCAAGAGTTGCCAGTATCTGTGTAGTGTGCAGCCATGGGGGGCTTCTAGGGCAGTGCTCAATTGTGTGACAAGACAGCGGTGTGTCTTTTGGCCCCTAACCTCTCCTGCAGGGAGCTGACTGAGGTTCTTTCGAACCCACTCAGTGATGGAAAGTCTACTCTGACACTAGTGGCTGGGGACCGAGCCCCTTTGGCTAGCAGAGCTGATGAATTTCATGCTGTGCCAGTGCTGGCCTCTTGGCGCAGCAGCCAGCTCTGCCATAGTGCCCATGCTATTTCCCAGACAGATGGCCAAAGCCACTATGGGGACCATGGGAAACAGGAGGTGGTGTGTGGGGCAGAGGAGCCAAGAGGTCCTGCTGGGGGATACCCTGAGTGTGACTACTGTACCATGGTGGCTGGTGACTTCTTACCCAGTATATAAATCCATTACTTATTGTTGGGCAGCACTTTAAGCCTTGCAATACACCTGTTCAAGGGCACCGAGCTGCAGCTGCAGGAGGTTAGGTCAGACTTCCAAGGACTGCCCTTGAAGGACCTGAGAACACACAGCCACACCCGCTCTTCTCTCCAGCTGCCTCAGTGAGTCAGTTCCTTCCTATAGGACAGGGCAGCACAAAGCACACAGCGGCATGATGCTTGGGCCGTGGGACCCTGTTTCCTTTGAGAAGGGAGTTCCATCTAAACACCTGGAGACCTGACTATCACAGAACCCAGGAGCAGCAGGCAACCACCTTTACGGCACTGAGCAATTTGGTTTATTCCAGCAAGATGACTGAAAAGGGAGGCATGTTAACTTAAAAAAATTTAAGATGCTCTGAGTGATCTCTGAAATAAACTGTTAGTGGTAGTATTAGGTAGTGTTGAGACAAGGTCTCTTGCATAGTCCAGGGCTAGCCTTGAACTCATGAAGTTGCTGAGAATGACCTTGAACTTCTCATCCTCTACCACATTCATTTTATCCAGTGTGGGGAATCAAACCCACTGCCTAATGCCTGTTAGGCAAGCATTGTACAGACTGAGCCACATTCCTGGCCCCAGATATAATGTTAGGGACCCACTTCAAAAACAAGGGGGAGGGGCTGGAGAGATTGCTCAGAGGTTCAGAGCACTGGCTGTTCTTCCAGTGGTCCTGAGTTCAATTCCCAGCAACCACATGGTGGCTTACAACCATCTATAATGAGTTCCGGTGTGCAGGTGCACATGCAGGCAGAACATATATGCATGGTAAATAAATAAATCTTAAAACAAACAAACAAACAAACAAACAAGGGGGAGAAGCAAAGTCATGGGAAGGCCTGAAAACCAGGCTGACAAAACAGAGTAAGTGCTATGAAACAAAAAAGTAAACAAAATGGTTATTTGAGCAGCCACCATTTGTAAGCTAAATATGAGGTGTAGGAAGACAGAAGCCCATGTTACCTGTATATCAAGAAGCTAGAAAAACACAAAACAAACAAATTGAGCTTAGAAGAATTAACGTATGACCACAGTAAGGCCAACATTACCTGGCTAATTCTCCCTTTCTTTACTCATTCAACAGACATTATAGATCCATTTTATGTAGCTACTGAGAATGCAAACAAAATGGATCTTTGTCCTCAAAGGCCTCACAGGCTGAAACTGGCAAGAACTGGCAGGTAAATGCTGATAACATCATGGAATGGACTGCTGGGAGTAGACTTCAGGCCCTGAAACTGAGCAGGTCACACTCATCTTGTTAGGATGCCATCCAAGGATGATGCCCATTCTCATGGTCTCTGAAAATCCAGCTATATTCAGCTTCACCCGGTAGTGTCCACCAAAGGGAAAATGGCCACTGACTGTTTCTTATGGCTTTATGTGGTCACCCCTTTGGCTGACTGCAGCCAAGCAACCTCATTTGTAATGGCAGAATATTCTGGTGGAACATGGAAGACCCCTCCATTCTACCAGTGGTTTCATTCCTGGTTCTATGTAGCTGAGTTCATCATAATGACACCATTCTCTGCTATGCTTGACCAGATGGCTATGAGACTTCCTAAGTCATTGGCATCCAGTGGCCTGGCCTGGCCATGGTGGTTCTAGATGACAAGGCCACTTGTGACTCGGAGCCAGTCATGGGAGTGTCCACCCTGCCATGTTGGATATGGGTCAACACCAGTGATTAGGAAGAAAAATCAGCTTGCTAAAATATTAAGAAAGAAGGTTGGATGATGCCCTACAAACATCCTGGACAGGTGTGACTATACAATTTGAGAAGATCAATGCCAAATGAAACACAGAGTCCCTTATTTAAAGATTAAGAATTTAAAACACCAGGCGTGATATTGCACACCTTTGATTTCAGCACTTGGGTGGCAGAGGAAGGCCTGTGAATTCAAGGCCAGCCTGGTCTACAGAGTGAATTCTAGTATAGCCAGGGCTACAAAGAGAAACCCTGTCTTTAAAAAAAAAGAATTTTAAGACAATAACATAGAAAATCAAGTTTTGTTGGGAACCCTTATGAGTAATGGGTTCTGTGTGGCTCTGCAGGTCACATGAGGCTACCTCTCTCTGACTAAGTGGTCACTGTGGACAATAGGAAACAAAATGTGAACTATGACACGAGATAAAAACACGAGATAAAAGCCTGCACATTCCAAATCTTGGAGTTGGACCCACGGGTAACAGCCAACAGATGCAACAGGCCCTGTGGGCCGTAGTCTGCCGGGTAGTGCTGCTTTAGAGCTACGGAAGGCCGAGATGATGGGGCATCTCGGAGTGAGGCAGAGTGAGGCGTAGTTTGGATTTGGGGCTGAATGAGGAGGTCAGAGTTAACTTCTCCAGCACTTATCTTCTGCAGACCAGCCTTCCAGAGATGGGTCTGGCCTCGTGGCATGTGATCATTAGAATCTAGCCTTTGCTTCACAGATGCTGGCTGTAGCCAAGGGCCAAAGACAGTGGAGTAAACGTTGGTGAAATTCACCAGAAGCTGTTATACAGCTACAGCCATAACACTTGTCCCAAGACTGGACTACACCAGAGAAGACATAGCTTCTCTATCTGCAGTAGACTGTGTCTGCCAAAGGGCGCAAGACCAGCTGTTCCTCTCCTGGAATCAAAAAGGCCCAGCTCTACTCAGCCACACTCACTGTGAACAGTGAGGAAACTGTCCTTGCATCTACCTTTTTTTTTTTTTTCACAAGTTTTTCTCCTTCCCATGAGCAATGTGTGGGCTGCTGGATTCTAGAGCCCAAAAATAATTCTCAGAGTAACAGCCCTTCAACTCCGCTTGCTTAGCAAACCAATGGGAGGCTGGCACTGTTTTTCAGTACTAGAACACCAATTGGTTCTTTCCTTAATGCTGAGATTTCTTATTTTGCACTTCATTTTTTATTTACTTCATCAAAGATTTCTAACAGCTGTTTAAAAGTCACCATTGCTAGTTTCAGGAGCTGGTACCTCTTGGCATAGGATACAGTTTTTTTCTTTAGAATATGCTTTTTTTTTTTCCTCCTATGACAGGTAAGTTTTTTAATTGAGATATTAAATTGCATATTTGTGGGAGGTAGTGTGATAATTTGATACATGTACATGATCTGTAATGACCAAGTTAATAATTGGTATTTCTATATTCTCAAACATTTATCAGACCTTTGTGTTGGAAGCCTTTAACTAACTTCATTTTTTTAAAAAATATTTTATTTTTTTCCTTTTTTAATTTAAATACTTATTTTTTAATATTAATTACAGTTTATTCACTTTGTATCCCAGCTGTAGCCCCCTCCTTCATCCCCTCCCAATCCCACCCTCCCTCTTTCATCTCCTCCCATGCCCCTCTCCAAGTCCACTGATAGGGAAGATCCTCCTCCCCGTCTATCTGACCCTAGCCTATCAGGTCTCATCAAGACTGTATTGTCTTCCTCTGAGGCTTGGTAAGGCTGCTTCCCCTCCAGGGGGAGGTGATCAAAGAACCAGCCACTGAGTTCATGTCAGAGACAGTCCCTGTTCCCCTTACTAGGAAACACACTTGGACACTGAGATGCCATGGGCTACATCTGTGCAGGGGTTCTAGGTTATCTCCATGAATGGTCCTTGGTTGGAGTATCAGTGTCAGAAAAGACCCCTGTGCCCAGATTTTTGGTTCTGTTGCTCTCCTTGAGGAGCACCTGTCCCCTCCAGGTCTTTCTATCTCTCCCTTCTTTCATAAGCTTCCCTGTACTCTGTCCAAAGTTTGGTTATGAGCCTCAGCATCTGCTTTGATACCCTGCTTGGTAGAGTCTTTCAGAGGCCCTCTGTGGTAGGCTCATATCCAAACCTCAAGTGACAATACATGCTGGAGAGGATGTGGAGAAAGGGGAACCCTCCTCCATTGATGGTAGGAATGTAAACTTGTACAATCACTTTGGAAATCAATCTGGCACTTTCTCAGACAAGTAGGAATAGCGCTTCCTCAAGATCCGGCTATCCCAGCCCTAGGCATATATCCCAAATATGCTCAAGTATAAAACAAGGACATTTGCTCAAACATGTTCATAGCAGCTTTATTCACAGTAGCCAGAACCCTGGAAACAACCCAGATGTCCTCAACTGAGGAATGGATACAGAAATTGTGGTACATTTATACAATGGAATACTACTCAAAAATTAAAAACAAGGAAATCCTGAAATTTGCAGGCAAATATGGGATCTAGAAAAGATCATCCTGAGTGAGGTATCCCAGAAGCAGAAAGATACACATGGTATATACTCATAAGTAGATATTGGACATATAATATAGGATAATCATACTAAAATCTGTTCATCTAAAGAAGCTAAGCAAGGAGGACAACCCTAGGTAAGATGATCAGTCCTCACTCAGAAAGGCAAATGGCATGGATATTGGAAGAGGGAGAAAACAGGAAATATTTATTCTTTGCACACCCCATTTACAAATGTCTAAAAAACTGTTAAAATCTATAATCTCCCAACCTTTCTTTCTCCTGCCCCTTCCCAGCTCTAATACCCACTGCTAAGGTCTCTACATTTAGGATATTAAAACTTCAGCTTTATCATGAAGATGTGTACATATCTTTCTGCATCTGGTTTCATGTAACATGGTATCTCCAATACTATCCATGTTGCTGCACATGACAGGAATTCATTCTTTGTGAGGCTGAGTAGTATGACATTATGCAAACATATGTCATTTAAAAGGCCACTCTTCCATCATTGGACCCCTAGGTTGGCTGGGCATCTCATCTACTGTACGTAGTGCTGTAATGAGAGTTCAGGTGAGGCTTCAGGACTCACTCTGTCTAGCCAGGCATGCTGCTGCACACCTGAAATCCCAGCACTCAGGGAGGCAGAGGCAGGCAGATCTTTGTGAGTTCGAGGCCAGCCTGATCTACAAAGTGAGTCCAGAACATCCAAGGCTACACAGAGAAATCTTGTCTCAAAAAACCAAAACCAAACAACCAAACAACCAAAGAAACAAACTAACTCACTATATCTCCCTTGGATGAATACCCAGTATCAATCATATCGCTAAGTCATCAGTAGTTCTGTCTTTTTCTAAGGATCCTTCACACCCTTTCTGTAATGTCTGTAGTAGTTACCTTCTCAGTGAGTGTGTGCAAGGGTCTCCTTTTCTCTCCTTTGCCAGCACTAATCTCCATCTCTTTGGTAATAGGCACCTTACAAGAGGAAAGCACTTTCTTACTGTGGTTTGGCTCTGCATTTCCCTCATCATTAGTGATGCTGAGTATTTTAATAAACGTGTTGGCTAACATGACCCCCCAGAATGTTGCAATGTGCATTCTGGGCTGAAAGAAGTATTCTACGATGTCTAGTGTTATTAGCCTATAAAGGTGCTCATACCACACACTTCTTAATCTCCTGCTAAGTTATATTATCCATTGTTCAAAGTAGGGATTTGACTTAAAAATGAAAAGCTGAAGATAGCAAAAGATTTAAATAAAACAAAACTTCAGGGGCTGGAGAGATGGCTCAGAGGTTAAGAGCACTGGCTGTTCTTCCAGAGGTCCTGAGTTCAACTCCTAGCAGCCATATGGTGGCTCACAACCATCTATATTGGCCTCTGATGCTCTCTTCTGGCATGCTGGTGTGCATGCAGATAGAGTCCTTGTATACATACATAAAATGTATAAATATATCTTAAAGTTTTTTCAGTGACAGAAAGGGGTTTGAGGGTTCTCATTTTTGTATTTGAGAGTTGAATTCTCACCTACTGGTAGGAGCAAATACATTTTAAGTGTGGTATTTTCCTCATGGAGAACTTACCATCCTAAGATGGTTTATGTCTTGTTACTCTTTTAAGATTGATGCTGTGGCTGACTCTACATTTCCCTGGAAGACTTGCTCTCCAAGTGCCATTGCAGTGGTGCTGCGAACTTTTGGAGGGGCCCTCCTTGGAAGAAGTACATCATGGAAGGGCAAGCTTTTGAGTGGTGTGTCTGGTTCTAAGAACCCTTCCTCCTCCTCTTCTTGGTTCTGCTCGCTGCCACGCCGGGAGCAGCTGTGCTACTTGCTGTTTACCATATCTCATTTCAGGTGTATACAATAGTCCCCTGACTGCAGACTACACCCTCTAACAGTGTAAACTGAAGTGCATGTGTGCTCCATGTGAAAGTCTGCAAGTAGCTGCCACAAAGGTGGAGTCTGCCTGCAGTCTACCGTCAGTAGAGCTGCTTCAGCTCTGGCTTGGTTATGGTTTTTGTGTCATTTTCCGTCCTTTTACAAATTTCAACTTATTTGTGTCTTTGAATTTCAGGTCTTTTGTAGGCATGTACCTGAAAACAGAGATTCCCCCAAGTGTGTCAACTGTGTTTCTTGTAGACAATATGTTTTATATTCTGCTCGTTGTTGCCTTCTGAAAACTGGAGTGTTTAAACCATTAAATGTATAAGACTTCCACTGCCATTTTGCTGTGTTTTTCACAGGTCTTATGCATTTTTATGTTTCTGTTTTTCCATTATTGCTCTCCTTTTGCATTAAATTCACGTTTTCCATTACACAATATAATACTTTGCTTCCTCTTTAGTATTCTTTAAAAGTTATTTTCTCAGTGGCTGCTCTGAATTACAGTTCACATTTTAATTGAATGTAATCTACTTCAGATTAATACAGGCTGATTTTTAATAGTATACGAACATTCCTTCTACAACCATCCTGTTTCCCCACTTTATTGCAAATCTGAAAATTACATCTTGACACATTAGGAGTCCACTTGTAGTTTTATAATGACTGCTTTATTATGAAGTTTCTTTTCTAAGATAGGTTTTTTTTTTTTTTGTGTGTGTGTGTGTGTGTGTGTGTGTGTGTGTGTGTGTGTGTGTGTGTGT